>NW_026712340.1:6883391-7273391 GCF_030504385.1 Musca domestica | reverse complement strand
TATTATTATTATTATTATGTTATTATTATTATTATTATTATTATTATTATTATTATTATTATTATTATTATTATTATTATTATTATTATTATTATATTATTATTATTATTATTATTATTATTATTATTATTCTTATTATTATTATTATTATTATTATTAATAGCTTGTCTTAAAGGTCACAATTGGTAAACAATCGTGATGAATTTTGTGGAATCTAGAATTTGGATGACCATTAGATTATATTTAACTGTAAAATGGACCACAACTTTTGTGTGAAATTTATTTTGAATTCATTACAACATGACGGAGTGCATTAATATTGGGCAAATGCCCCGGCAAAACCAAAGGGTCTGGAAAGGGCTCTATGACATTATTCAGAAAACGAAATCTCCAAGATGGATTTGGACATAAGACAGCTTACCACATATTGCAGTGTTGTAGGGTATCACATGGTCGACACCGCACAACTATAGCGTTTGCTTTCTTATGTTATTATATTCAGGGCGCAATTATTGTCCTATCTTCACGAAATTTTGCACCGATCAGAATAGAAGCCTATTGTTTTGGAAGAAGTTGTGGTGGAAAATGTGGTGTTTAAAATGGACCAAAATCCTAAAAAGTGTCTAGATTTCGCAGTCGTCCTACAGATATCACCTAAGGAACAGAAGACATGCAATTTTATATGATGTTAGAGTTTAGAACAGCGCTGAAGCCTAACATTTTGGATGGCCATCGGATAATATTTAGTTGGTGAAATGGGTAACAATTTTATGAGAAAAATATTAAAAATAACGAAAGCACAAATAGAAGAAAGACGTATCTCTGACATTGATGCCGATTTCATTGACGAATATAGCCAAATATCGGTAATACTGGAAATCCTGTTTTGAATACCGATTAAGACAAAATAGGGCGCAAATATAGAGTAAATGCTACGAAGATTTGAATGATCTCGTGACTTCCAGATCTATGATGATTATTCGAAAAGAGGAGCAATTAGGTTCACCATTTGCTTTTAGTATGGTGTAGATATGGGAATGTTTCTTAGGGAAATCTTCAATCTAACCTGGTATAAAATAAGTAAATAATTTAGCTTTCTTAATTTTAAAGGATTAAAACATTATGTTTTAGTTTACTGGTAATGTGGTAGTCCTTATTTTTGTCGAATGAAGATATGTTTATTATTTTTATTATTATAATAATAATTATTATTATTATTATTTTTATTATTGTTATTATTATTATTATTATATCATTATTATTATTATTATTATTATTATTATTATTATTATTATTATATTATTATTATTATTATATTATTATAGTATTATTACTATTATTATTATTATTAGTATATTATATTATTATTATATTATTATTATTATTATTATATTATTATTATTATTATTATTATTATTATTCTTATTATTATTATTATTATTATATTTATTATTATTATTATTATTATTATTATTATTATATTTAATTATATTATTATTATTATATTATTATTATTATTATTATTATTATTATTATTATATTATTATTATTATTATATTATTATTATTATTATTATTATTATTATTATTATTATTATTTTTATTATTATTATTATTATTATATTATTATTATTATTATTATTCTTATTATTATTATTATTATTCTTATTATTATTATTATTATTATTATTAGTATTATTATTATTATTATATTATTATTATATATTATTATTATTATATTCTTATATTATTATTATTATTATATATTATTATTATTATTATTATTATTATTATTATTATTATTATTATTATTATTATTATTATTATATTATTATTCTTATTATTATTATTATTATTAATAGCTTGACTTAAAGCAAATGTTTTTATTTCACTTTATACGCCACAAAGATATGGAAAGGTGGAAAATATGGATGAGACACTCCTTGTGCTAGGATTGCACAAGTTTTCCAAGGTCTGGTCTGAACATGGAAAATCATGTGTCCAACGCCGTTCCCTCTTAAGTTCGGCAGTTAAGAGTAGTATCCGGATCCAGTAGAAACGAAAGATTACATTCTTTTTGTTGTGGATTTAGACAACTTCAATAGAAATAGAAAGGTACAAAAGTAGAATGAGAAATTCCGTGCTGTGGTCTTGTAGAAGTTATATATTGCCATATCAGTCACGAAGGGTCTTTTTTGCCTTTACCATCTGAGATAGACACTTCAACTCCTACTTCGTTACCCTTTTCTTTGCCTCAAGTTGTTGCCCCTGAGTTGAGCACATCCTCTTTCCAGCCGCCGGATGAGAGAGGGATTTGGTCGCCTTTAGACGCTTTTGTACCCGCTCGTCCTCCGTCGATGTACCGGTTTGAATTGATGTAGCACCAGATGAGTTTGGCAGAAGGTTAATCGTAGCTTTTCCTTTTTCCTTTTCCAGTTTAGGTACCTTTTTGGTTGTTCTTCGAAGGCTGCTTACGTCCAGTCTCCTTCGATATCACCTATCCTGATAAGCAGGAGCATCCCGTAGATTATATACAGGGTGAGATGAAAAATTGCAACCAACTTCAGACTGCTGTCATTTCTAAGCCACTCGTTCGACAGCTGTTAAATAGATTACAGTGACAGCTCATTATATTGTTTACAAGCGTACAAAAGCATTTTGATGAGAATTTTCCAAAAAAAAAATAGTTATTCGTGATGGAATTCAAGTGTGATATCGTGATTTCTTTATATTTGGCTGGAAAACCACAAGTTAGAGCACTCCAGCATTTAAATGTGAATAAATCCGAAAAATAGCACGTAAGCTGAACATATTGCAATAATCCATTCGGAAAATATTGATAAATGAGCTCGGGGTAAAGCCATTGAAATCCCAAAAGGGCAAGATCTAACACCGCAACAGAAAGAAAATAGACTGAAAAGAGTTAAAGTGTTGCTTCGCTTGGCCGAAAGTGGTGAACTGCCGAATTCGGTTTTCTCCGATAAGAAAACATTCGTTGTCCACCAGAATGTAAACAAAATGGTCGTGTTTACTTGCCAAAGAGGTCAGCTGAAAATGTGCACCTTCGGTTGGCCACCAGAACTCAAGCGCCGGCCATGGTGATGACGTTCTCCGCTCGTATATTATCGCGAAAATATTCTGGAGGGTGTATCAAAGCTTTGCGCCCGCAAACATTTTGGCCGCAGACCTTGGACATTACAACAGGACTCAGCAGCATCGCACTAGCACGCGCCACCCAAGAATGGTTACAAAATGAGGTTCCTCGCTTCATTTTCAGCGCACAATGGCCACTATTGTGTGTGAAGTATTTTGAAAAGCCACGTTGGCACTAAAATGGGACCATTTCCGGGAATGGACCAAAATACCGCAGAGCAACATTCGTGCAGCGTGTGGCGATTTCATTGTCCGTTTGAAGGCCAAAATTCGTACCAAAGGTTACCAATTCGAACAAATCTAAACTTATTCTAAAATTTGATGCTATTTCCGATATTTTTTGCTTTCATTCAATAAAAATTAAAAAAATGTAAAAATTATGACGTTTGACTTTATTGTAGTTTTTTACCTCACCCTGTATTCAGATTAGCCCATTTTTACTCACGTGTTAAACTTGCTTAGTATCTTCTCGATTTCAAGCAAATGTTACTGCCACTCGAAAATGAGTGAATCTTGTTCGCCATTATTAGAGTTAGATAAATAAAATAGAGTATACGGTAAGTGTACCAGTAGTCGGCACTTTTAGGATTTTCGCATTGTTAATCGCTCACCATTCTGAGTGGAACTTTTCAATTATTATAAAGTTAATTTATTCAGATTCGAAATTTTGTATAGTTTTTGCAATAATAAATAAAGTTTTAATAACTTTTTATTAAATTTCATAAATTTGTAGTTTTATTAAAACAATGCTTTTTTGCCAGTAGTCGGCACCCCATTGCCAATTGTCGGTATGGCATTTTCCAACAGTCGGCATACCAATTTTTTTGTAAGAATAATTAATAATACTAATAAATTAATTCATTAAAATTTAATATTTTTGTTTAGTTAAACTGATTTGACGTCTTTATTGTACTTTTCTTAAGAATATGGATTGTTGAGGACCTTTACAGACAAAAATTTAATTTTTTTTAGAATAAATCATCTTTTCTTAGCGAAATTGTACACAAAGTTAGCTGGCAATATATTTGAAGTAAACAAAATACATTTAGTTATAATAGTTTCATTTATTTGGGCTTAAAAATAAAAAGTGCCGACTACTGAGACATGCCGAACTTAGGCACACTTACCCTACTCGGTTTCTTTTTTTCAAGTTGAGAGAGCAGCTCGCTTGAATTCGAGCGGAAGTACTCCTGCGATTAAGAAAGGAACTTGAGTATACTCTATTTTTATGCCGCTAGAATAAGAGTGAGGAGGGCATTTCGAATGTGTGATAAAAAGAAAGACTGAGAATCATTCTCTTCGGAATTTTCTCTTAACGGCATGTTAGGATATGCCAATTCGAATATTTTCTAACGAACTTCATACTCATTCTGATATGGAAGGATCCCTATCGACTACAGTAATTTACCGTTCGCCCATATGCTTTTTTGTTCATTGTCTTCTTGCATTGGGCGCTATTGATGTGAATGTGATGTGATGAGAAAAATAACTCCATTTGATTTTATTTATTTCGCAGCTTCGCAGTATATTTGCCGGTTTAACCACTATTCGCAATCTGTAGACATGTCGGTTAACAATCAGCTATGCTCCCCAAAGCTTTTGGCTTAATCGTAGCCAGTCATCACAATTATACGAAATATACACCTTTCCTTCATTTTTGATCTCTTTACAAACCATGAACAGCAATGCATTGCAATCCGTAGACAATTAGCCAACGTCAATTAATTCCAATCCAGACGTAACGACAGCCATAGCCTTCCCCAACACCTAATTTCTGATTGACTTTTGAGCCAAGAAGAAAATCACCTGTTCCATCGGCAATTCTGACCTACATATCAAAGTGTAAATAAACATTGGGCGCCACAGGCGGTGTGATGGCGGCATGCGTCGGCCTATCCAAGACACCTTCAATGACGGCCAATGACCTATAACAGATTTCCATATGAAACCGCCCATCGGGCATGTGATGCACTTGTTGGGGGCACACACGACCAGCATAAGTTTGGAACGCGTGCTCCATATTCATTCATTCATTGGGACAAAACAGCGACGACAAGCATCTAACAAATTTACAATAAAAACAGACGACGACGACGGCGGCGGCAATGGCAATTCTGGCGGTCATAGGAACAACACCTATAAGCCGACAATTGTTGACAAACATTTTTGTCAAGTGGCAAAACGCGCAAACGTGCAACAATGTCATTTCAGCTTGAAGAGAGATAAAAGCCACACGATGATGCAATGCAAATGATAAGCGCCGCTCCATTGTGATGCAGCAAGGCACGCTTCCAAACAAAGAATTTGCTGAGGTCCAATGTAAACAGTATTGTTGTATTTGTGTGTAGACAACGAACATAGCCGAAGTTGAAACGAAGAGCATAAATGCACTTGTATGAGTATGATAAGTTGTATAATTGCTCGTTTATGGCCACAAACATAGTTTGGAGCAATGCTGCCGCCACCAGGACATTAAATAAACCACCGTGTTAAACTTGTTTCCCTTTCCTGCTCACATGCGTTCCTTCTCTCTCTCGCTCGCTCTCTCTAAAGATCATGATGGAATCTTAACCCTTAGCAGCATATTACCTTGCATTGCCTTGCCGTTTATTTGGGGGGGTTGTTTAGTTCAGGAGGGTAGTTTTCGATAAGTTCTGATTTTATTGGTGCATTGCCATGGAACACAGACCGAAACTTCGCTAGAGTTTGAGTTGTGGCACATGCTGGACATGCGTTTCAAAATCAGTCGAACGTCGTTCTTGCACACGATAAGTCACGTGCTCTAAACTAGCTCCGGTAAACAACGGAAGAACAAACTATACGCAACGAAGAAGAAATTGTTTTTTAAACAAAAATTATAAACAAAAATATTGAAAAATAAATTTAACAAAATTTTTGAAATATCATCAACAAAGTGAAGTGAAAGTTTGAAAAAAAAAAACAATTTTTAGTTGAAAAATTTTTTGACAAAAAAAGGAAATTCTTAAAAATGGATCACAATCTCAATATGCATCACAATAATGCCGCCTTGCATTGGAGTTATGGCGCCGCCGCAGTGCCAACTACGCCGCAAAATCACTGGGTACCACCCCCACAGCAACAGTCCGGCTCACTTAAACGGGCCATATCGGAAAGTGATTGTGAAGATTTATATTCCGAGGAGTCGTCCAAGGAACAGTACGTATTCTTTTTTTCAGAAGAGATTTAAAAAAAAAAATTGGATTTTTTTATTCTGATTGGAATTCTATGATGAAGGACTTATGAAAATGGAATCTAATATTAATATTTTCTTTTGTTTTGTTTTTTAGAATTTCCCCCGCCGATGGCAGCAGTTGCCAAATGATGAGCCGCAAAAAGCGTCGTGGTGTTATTGAAAAAAAACGCCGCGATCGTATCAACTCCTCGCTATGTGAACTCAAACGTTTGGTGCCCTCAGCCTATGAGAAACAGGGCTCCTCTAAATTGGAAAAGGCCGAAATTTTACAGCTGACAGTGGAACATTTGAAAAATTTACAAGCCAAAGGTAAATATTTTTAAAAAACGAAAAAAAAAAATAATTAAAGGATTAAAGAAATCAACAGTCTACGAAAGGGAATAAAAAATACTTAAATAAAAAAATTAGAAAAATAAATAGAAAAAAACTCAAGAAAAATTTGAAACTAAATTGAAATTTTAATAAATGAAAACTCAGTGCAATTTTTAACCAATATGAAACCCAAGAAATTTCCTGTTATTGAAAAAAACCGAAATTTGACCGTTTACACACAATATGTGGAAAAACTGTGAATATTTAGAAAAAATCTAAGTGAAAATCTTTTCGGAAATAAAAAAATGTAGAAATTGTTATGGAAATGTTACGGAAATGTTCGGAAATTTTCTCAGAAGGAAATTTTCTTTAAAAAAATTCAACTTCAATTCAAGCTGTGACATTTTGCGGAATTGAAAAAAGTGGCCAAGTGGTTAATTTTTTTTACATTTTTATTTGTTTAAATTTAATTTGGTCAAAGGGAAATATTTTTTTAAATGCTCACTTTATTTTAAAATAAAAAATGCATTTTTTATTTAGAGCATTTTTAATAAATTTTCCAACATTTTCTGCAAAATCGAAAATTTTTCTCAAAAGGAATACTTCAAAAAAAATAAAATTTCCAGTTTCTGAAATAGTTTTTTTTTTAAATTACAAAAAAAATCGCTTTTAGTAAGTATCCCAGTGGAGGAATTTCAATTAAAATTTTTTTCCACAATTGAAATTCTTAAAGAATTGTACGTTCTAAAAGTTTCCTCTGATCGGAATTTTTTTTTCCACTTGAAAATACCTTTTTCTGGATTTTTTTTTTTTAATTTTATATAAAGTCTTCAAAAAATGTATCCTTTTCTAATTTCATAAAAAAATCTTAAAAAAAGTATCTTTTTTGAATTTAAAAATTTTAAAGAATTTTTTAATCTCCACTTTATCATTAGCAAATTGTTCACTAATTTCCATTAATCAATATAAAATTGTCTCCTCAAACTCCAATCAGAATAAATTCCCACGCCAAAATCCTATCAAATCCCATGGCAATTCCCCCTCCACTACAAAAAAAAAAAAACACACAAATAAACAACAAAAGGAAGCTCTTAACTTTTCCACCAAACTAAAAATAACCTGAAAAACAATTCCCACACTTTAAGCACTAAATTGACACTGGTTGTTGTGTTTGTTATTATTACAACAAATATTCAAACAATTATCTCACGCTTACAATGGTGGGCGATAAAGGATGATGACTATGATATGACCACCACTGAGCATTACCACCCCTCCAAATTGAATTGAAAAAAGAAGTCACTAAATGCACTTGGCTTTGCCGTGTGAAAATATCCTCGGCGAAAAAGATTCCCATACCACGTGCCACCCCTATATTTTGCTTACTAACGGGACATAAAAATCCTATTAGATTTCTCTGTGTTTGTATGTGTGTGGTAATTAATTATAAGGGTAAAAGGGGTGGTGGTTTTGGTTCGTGGGAATGTTGATTTCCTTTAATCTCATCATTAAACAGATTTACATAATTGTTGAACTTGTTATTAAATTTTCCCATTTCATTCTCCTTTTTGCTCTCCAGGAACCGATGCCTTGGGCTATGATCCTCAAAGATTTGCCATGGACTATCACATTATTGGCTTTCGTGAATGTGCCGCCGAAGTGGCTCGTTATTTGGTTACCATCGAGGGTATGGATATTCAGGATCCCCTACGCCTGCGTTTGATGTCCCACCTGCAATATTTTGTTCAGCAACGTGAAATGTCGTTGAAAAATTGCACAGCCACGCCAGGAGCCACACCATGGACGGTACATCCCAGTGCCGCAGCTGCCGCCGCTGCCTCGTCGTATCAACCCAACTGTGGAGTGGCTCCATATCAGGCTTATACCTCGGCCACAAGCAGTTCGTCTGCAACAGTTCACACCTCCACCAGTCATAGTAATTCCTCATATGTGCCCAATTTACCCTCGGCCCTGCATCAGTATCCCAGTTTGAGTTCATCACCCAACAATGCCATGCATTCGCAACAACAACAGCAACAACATAATGTACGGTCCAATTCGGTGGGTTCCGCCCAAGATGGCCATGGTTTGATAAATCACACATCAAGACAGGTGACCTCACCTCTGCAGCAGCAACAGCAGTCACAGAGCCAGCAACAAGCACAACAACAATCACAAACTCAACAGCAGCAACAACAACAAAGTGTGGCAGCACATCCCCAAATCACACCCACCTCACATGAAACACATCTCCAGCAAACACAACAATCTCAACCCCAACAACAACAACAAACCACCGCTCATCATCACTACTCCCATGATCACAGTGCTGCCGCTCATCAGGATCATCAAGGTGCCACATATATTGAATTAACAAATGCCCATGTCCATCCAGGGCATCGTCAGGTGCCCTCAGCCGTTCCGGCCTCAGCATTGGGTTATACCGCCATGCCACCCCAATATCCGGTCAGTGTGGCCCAGGAATATAATCATCAGACTGGTGTTTATGTCACAGCCAATGGTTCAAAACCCTATCGGCCATGGGGTGCCGAAATGGCTTACTAGGGAAAGAGAGTGTGAGAGAAAGGGAATGGTCTAAAAATTCCCGGATTTGACATATCATTGTCTAACAAATCAATCACTATAAGAAGAAACAGCATACAGGAAACCGAAATACCGAGAGAAAAAAACTACATTAGAAGGCCTAAGAGAGAGAGAGAGAGAGATAAATTAAGAGAGGGGAAGCTGTTTCCTTATAAACAACGAAAGAACAATGTTATTTCCAAGAAAGCTTTATAAATTTATGAAACGCCTTGAAGGACCAAAAGCTGTATAAATACATCAAGGACAAAGGGTTTTCTGAAGAAAATATCTAACTACAAAAACATCTATGTAACTACAAAAGCTCTTCTACTATCAAAAAAAAAAAAACTTAAAACCCCAAAAGATGTATCTAAACTTGTTTCAAAGGAACAATATAAAAAGCTCTCTCTTGCGATTCAATAGGTGTGGATTTAAAGCTTTTCAACCCGATCAATAGATCGAAGGACCAAAAGTGTTTATTACAAGACTACAAAATAACATAATTTTTTTTTATTCAAAAATATTTAAAAACCATATTTGAAAAATGTTCTGTGAACTCTTAACATAAACTTGTGAAAAGCACGAATACAACTTCAAAAGCTCCCAAAAAGCGTTAAAATAAATGGAATAATTTATGCCACTATGAATGAAATTTGAACTACTGAGTTTTTGAAAAAAAAAACAATCCTATAAACTCGAATAAAATCAGAAAATTTTTCAAGTTCTTCAAGCAATCCTATAATTAAATTAGAAATGGACAATGGTCTACAGTAAAAGTTTTAAAAGATCATGACCCATAAAATAAAATTTATCAACGGCAATGATAGCTTTGAAGTGCCCAGAAATAATCTAAGTACAAAATTCAACCTCATACATTTATTAACACTCGGCACTTAAAATAAACAAAGAAAACCCCACAACAAAGACCAAAGAAAATATATTAAAAAAACAAACCCCCACAATTTGTGATAGTTAAACATTTAAAATAAGAAAACAAAAATTGAAAATATTTTTTTATATATATTTCTTGCTAAAATATTTTTGTAAAACATTCCATATTTATTTATTTAAAAACAAAAAACTTGTAAATAATTAAAAACTTAAACATTTAGTGATAAGATAATGAATTTTAAAAATTTCAAACCCAAACAAATCTAAGTCGTTTATTGTTTAAGAACAAAAAAGTATTTATAAAAAACTACGATATTATATATAATATATTTTTTATACAAAGAAGAAACAATTTTTCAAATAAAAGAAGATAACATAAAAACATTTTCTTTTCTTGTTTTGATTCCCTACAACACTGTGTGTTGGTGGTAGTATAAGTTTAATTGGACAAAAATTATGTAACACCTCGAAATATTGGTCCGAGATGCTCCAGAAATTTTGTATGGAGGTGGGGTTAAGTTCGGAATCGAAGCCTGTTTTTAAAGATGATCGATTAAATATTTAGGTGTTGAAATGAACCAATATCAGATATATTTCTTGTTTTTGCTGTTGGTCTAGAGGTCACACTTTTAGACGACTCGAAATTTTAATCGGGGCTAGAGTTTAGGGCTAGGCTGAAGCCTATCAGCCGTTAAAAATTACGAACGCGTATATTTTTAATTTTAGCCAAATCACCAATACATGAAAAGGTCTCCTCTGAGCGCTACATGGACGCTGATATCCAAGCAAAATAAATACAATCTCATATACCAAAGAATGGGACGTTTGTTTGACCGCTGATAACTCTAGAACAGCAGGACAGATTTTGACAATTCTCACCAATCCAGAATGGTATTAAAGTAAACAAAAATTAAATCTAGAAAAAGATACTAAAACCAGCAAGGAAAAGTCAAAAGTCGGCGGGACCGACTATATGATACCCTAAACCCATATGTATATTTAGTAGAGCTCCAGTAATAAAATAATTTATTTGAAGTAGATCATACCACCTATCAACATTTGGCTTCATAGCAGTTATAATTTGGTTTCAGATGGAACTAAAATATGGAAGGCATATCCAATTATAAATCTATTTTCACTAAATGTGACGTTTATACCAACTAACATTGCTATAGAGTACATGATATCACTTCAAGAAGAATTATATTTAAAACAAGTAAGCAAAGGCTACAGTCGAGCGGGGCCGACCGTTGAATACCCTACAACACTATAATAAAAGATACAGTTTATATAGGCGAGATACTCGAAAGAATTCCACAAGATATTGTGACAAATAATAAAAGAAAACCATCAGGTTTCGTTCTCTAATTTTCGAATAATAGCAACTTAAACTAATCTGCTCATTTCCAATTTATTGGTAGATGTTGCACGTAAATGGTCTTCCTAGATCTGGAACCAATATTTCCCAAAGACCTATAATCTCTCAGAAGTGGCAAAAAATTAACATTTATTATTGGGTTTTGACTGAAACGCATCTATATGAGATACAAACATTTGACTATATCCTTCAACGAAATCAGCGTTAACGAAATAGTCAGAAGTGCGTCTTTCCTGTATTTGTGAATTCTCCAAAAAGTCACTGGAATGGACATTTTCGTATTTTGGCTATAAAAGTTGGCAAACTCCTTCACACATTGAATATTTTTGGATGGCCATCCAAAACTGCTTGGCTTTTGCAATGTCCGGTAACCCCCATAATTACGACCTGCTGACAATTTTGCAGTTTTTTGGTCCATTTCAACCCCTAAATATATGGCGATCATCTCCAAAAAGAATAGGCTTTTATTCTGACCCTCATCTTATCTCCATGCAAAATTTCGTAAGGATCGGGCCATAAATGCGATCTGTATATGATATCCTGATATCCTAACTACTTAGTTTTGTTAGCTGTAGAAATATTACCAAATATTTAATTCAAAATGAAAATATGCCAAAAATATGACAAAATTGAAAAAATATGAGAAAATTTTACAAAATCAATATTTTCATCTTTAGAGAGATATTTTTATGCGATTTTTTAGACGTTTTTTCTTTCCTGCCAAGAGGCCATTCTGAATTAATGAGAACTGTTGAAATCAGTTCAGCCGTTCTCGACATATAAGAAATCTTTGGAGCATATCTTCTTTGATATACATATATATCGCACATATTTTGCTATATATCCGTTTTGTTGGATGTTAACATCAATGTAAAGATCAGAAGTAACCTTGTCATGGCTTTGTGATTTCGCCGGGATTTAAAATATTCGCGGTTTAATGAAAATTTTTGAGTTTTTTCAACAAAAAAGATTTGGTCTATTTTACCCGGTAAATATTATCCGATGACCACCCAAATGGGTAGGCTTCTTGCCAGCCCTAAACTCTAGCTACATGCGAAATTCCGCGTCGATTGGTCTATAATTGCGACCTGTAGAGCAAGTGCAAAATCAGGATTTTTTTCAGTTTTTGGTCCATTTCAAATATTATGCGATCATCACCAAAAGAAATAGGGTTCTATTCTGACCCTAGCCCCACCTCCATTTTAAATTTCGTGAAGATCGGACTATAATTGCGACCTGTAGAGTGATTACAAATTAACATGGACAGACGGACAGACGGACGGACGGACATACATAGCTAGATCGACTCAGCTCGGCGAGATAGGAAGATCCATATATACTTTCCTATGTGGAAAATCAATATTTCGTGGTGTTACATAATTTTTGGCCCAATCAAACTTATAATACCCCCAACACATAGTGTTGTAGGGTATAAAAATATACAGGAGCCGAGTTCCAACAAATGGCATCGTACGTCCCGAAATTCACTCAATTTAGGCCGATATTAGCCATAATTTGCGCAAGAAACCTGAAATCTGGTTAGGGATAGATGGGAGCAATATCCAAACCTTAGCCGATCTCGATAAAATTTGGCAAAGGTATTTCCGAGCTCTATACGATATCTCGTACCAAATATCATTGCTATCGAATGCATATTAGGAATGTGATGGACTTAAACACCAAATCGGATGAAACTTATATATGGAAGCTAACGCTATATCTGAACCGATTTTCACCAAATTTGATGTACTTGCTTCTAGATGGAATTCGGTCGGATGTACCAAAATTCATGTTATTTGGACTGATATTGGCCATTTGGTGCACAATTAACCCGAAATCGGTTAAAGATATATATGTGAGCTATATCCAAGTCTGAACCGTTCTTGATACAATTTGGCAGATGTATTTCTGGGCTGTATCTGATATCTGAAACCAATCATCATTCTTGTGGGGTGCTATATCTGCACCGATTTTCTCCGAATTTGATGTACTTCCTTCTAAACTGAATTCGATCGGATGTGCCAAATTCAGGTCATTTGAAATGATATTGGCCATTTGGTGGACATTTAGCCCGAAATCGGTTAAAGATATATATGGCAGCTATATCCAAATTGGAACTGATCTTGATACAATTTGGCAGAGGTATTTCTGGGCTGTATCTGATATCTGGCACCGAATATCATTCTTGTAGGGTGTATATTACGAATGTGAGTGACTTAAACATCAAATTCGATGTATAGCATTTTCAGATTAAATGAAACCTTTTGCAATTCAAACGAAACTTTTTGCAGCGGGAATGAAACCTATTGCAGTGGAATTGAAACCTTTTGCAGTGGAAATGAAACCTTTTGCAGTGGAAATGAAACCTTTTGCAGCGGGAATGAAACCTTTTGCAACCGAAATGAAACCTTTTACAACCGAAATGAAACTTTTTGCAAATTAAATGAAACTTTTAGATTTTTAGAAGGAAAAATAACAAAACATTTTTATTTTTAGTAGTTTTTAAATTAAATCAATTAATTATAACTAATATATTGACAAAGAGGATTTTTTATTGATTATAAATATCTACATTGATTTATATTATTTCTTAAATTTTCAATTATTGTAATAACAAATGGTTCTTTATTGATTTGATATAAAATGCTTCCATATTATTAAATTCCAAATGCTTAACGCTAAAAAGAGAAATTTAAACAAATTTTGCCCTTTATAGGTATGGCCAGGACTGAAATGTGAAATTAAGCTTTACCACAATTTTTTATAGTTATAGTATACTATTAATCTTACCTAATAAAGGATTCCCGCTTCGCAGCTTTATTGATTATGGAGATAGAGCAGTCGTGATTTCAAAAGACAGATAATTTAATATATCCTCCTTTCCACGGAGGAGATTATAAAAAGATACCTAATTCGGGTCCTTTGAAAAAACTACCTTGAAAAACGTTTTTCAATCTTTCTGCATCTACTCTTGTGTATTATGGAAGCTTTAAGAAAAAATTTTATAAAAACATAAATATTAATAATCAATAAAAATTCCTCTTTAACTATATATTAGTTATAATTAGTTAATTTAATTTTAAACGTACTAAAAATAAAAATGTTTTGTTATTTTTCCTTCTAAAAATCTAAAAGTTTCATTTGATTTGCAAAAAGTTTCATTTCGGTTGTAAAAGGTTTCATTTCGGTTGCAAAAGGTTTCATTCCCGCTGCAAACGGTTTCATTTCCACTGCAAAAGGTTTCATTTCCACTGCAAAAGGTTTCAATTCCACTGCAAAAGGTTTCATTCCCGCTGCAAAAAGTTTCATTTGAATTGCAAAAGGTTTCATTTAATCTGAAAATGCTATATATCAAATCAATAAAGAACCATTTGTTATTACAATAATTGAAAATTTAAGAAATAATATAAATCAATGTAGATATTTATAATCAATAAAAAATCCTCTTTGTCAATATATTAGTTATAATTAATTGATTTAATTTAAAAACTACTAAAAATAAAAATGTTTTGTTATTTTTCCTTCTATAAATTTAAAAGTTTCATTTGATTTGCAAAAAGTTTCATTTCGGTTGCAAATGGTTTCATTTCGGTTGCAAAAGGTTTCATTTCCGCTGCAAAAGGTTTCATTTCCACTGCAAAAGGTTTCATTTCCACTGCAAAAGGTTTCAATTCCACTGCAAAAGGTTTCATTTCCGCTGCAAAAAGTTTCATTTGAATTGCAAAAGGTTTCATTTAATCTGAAAATGCTATACATGCTTCTAGACGGAATTCGGATGTGTCAAAATTCAAGTAATTTGGACTGATTTTGACAATTTAGTGCACAAATAACCCGAAATATAAATGGCAGCTATATCTAAATGTGAATCGATTCTCACCAATTTCAATAGGGTTCGTCCTTGGGCCAAACAAATATTGTTTGGAAAATTTCATCTCAATCAGATAATAAATGCGAACATCTTTTGTTCACAAAAATACATTGACAGACGGTCCCACGCACTAGCTTTCTTGCTCTTAACCGTACCATAAAGAAGAAATTTCCAGGCACGCCGCCTTATATCCCCCAAGAGCGCACCTCACCTTTCCGATCGCTCAGTAAGAATTGAATATCAAAATATTGCCTTATCTCACAGAAAAGTAAAGGTTGATTTGTAAAGAGCTATAGGAGAACACATAAAATACATGAAAAATACATAAAATCGTTATTTGAATTGTTAGTACGATCCATATAATTTAATGTTTGAAGATTATTTAATGCAAATGTTGACCGAGATGGTCTATCCGCTTATTTCGGCTGTCTTCCAATACGTAGAATCTTCTGTTTAGAAATGACCTTTAACATAGCCCCACAAAAAATAGTCTAAAGGCGTTCAATCGCACGATATAGGCGGCCAATTGACCGATACCGAAAGTGAAATAAAGGCTCTGTTCCAGAATCTGCAAAAATCTACTAGTTTTAAATTTTTTTTCCGATATCATAAATCGAAAGTCGTAGTAAAAACTTTTACATTCTTGCTATTCAAGAACAGACCAAAAATAATCACTGAACTCGCCTTTAAATGAGTCTCTTGTTACGCGTGTTGTGTAGCATGAGGCCTGTCGTTTTGAAACAACATATCGTGCAAGTCAAGTTCTTGCATACTTGGCAAAAACGAAATTGAATGCTAGTGACAAAATTGACAGTGAAACAAAACACGAAACGTATATGAACCGGAAACCAAGAGTGACCTTAATATTAAATTTCAGGGTTCGAACTCTATTAATTCACATATGTAGTATTTTTCGAAAAATCATAATACGCATTGCCAAATCCACCTTCTGGTCTCAAAAGTATACACCAACAGTGGCCGCAATATTAAATTTCAGAAGTTTAACTCTATCCTAAGACCCAATCCCAAATTTATTAACATTCTTTCTGAAGTTATACCACACATGTCCAAAACCCCCTCCTTCTCTCCACCCTATACATCAACAGTGACCTCGATACCAAATTCCCGGATTCCATCCCTATATTAAGTTTTTTCGTACAGTTAAAGTACACATTTTCAATGCAATCTGCTTCTCTCAACCACAGGCACCACCAAATTTAGCACTATTTAGTACTTTCGTACAATTATAGTACGCATTGCCGAAACCACCTCCTTCTCTCCACCCTCTACACCAACAGTGACCTCGATACCAAATTCCCCAATTCCATCCATATCCCAACACCCAACGGCACATTTTGTGAAATTTACCACGTTCCAGTTACTTCTGTCAATCACAGGCCCCAAACAATGACATCAATATCATATCCATATCCAGTTTAGTACCACTTAGTAATTTTCATACAGTTATAGTACATATTTCCAAAACCCCATCTATATCGCAATCCCAGACACCAACAGAGACCTCAATATCAAATTTGAGTATTCCAGTACTTGTACTTTTCGTACAAATATAGGATGCTAAATCAAATTTTAGAATTTTACCACTATCCCTTCACCCAATGCCAAATATGTTACCATTTAGTACTTTTCATACAAATAAAGAACACATTACCGAAGCCAAGGTCATATGCCCAGGCTACACATGAACAGCGACCCTAATACCAAATTGTACCAAATATAGTACTATTTAGCACATATTTTCAAAACTACCACACTGTCACAAACCTACAACAAAAAGGACACCACCAGAAAAATTTCGAAATAATTTCGATACCAAATTCCCCAACTCTATCCATATCCCAACACCCAACGGCACATTTTGTGTTATTTACCACGTTCCAGTTACTTCTGTCAATCACAGGCCCCAAACAATGACATCAATATCATATCCATATCCAGTTTAGTACCACTTAGTACTTTTCATACAGTTATAGTACATATTTCCAAAACCCCATCTATATCGCAATCCCAGACACCAACAGAGACCTCAATATCGAATTTGAGTATTCCAGTACTTGTACTTTTCGTACAAATATAGGATGCTAAATGAAATTTTAGAATTTTACCACTATCCCTTCACCCAATGCCAAATATGTTACCATTTAGTACTTTTCATACAAATAAAGTACACATTACCGTCATATGCCCAGCCTACACATGAACATCGACCCTAATACCAAATATAGTACTATTTAGCACATATTTCCAAAACTACCACACTGTCACAAACCTATCACCAAAAGTACACCAACAGAAAAATTTCGAAATTCCAGCTTCATACGTTCACCTCAATCCAAACTGTTCCAAATTTAGTACAGTTCCCACACTTAGTACACATTTTCAAAACCATCTTCATATGTCAAACTTACTTTCCATCCTCATACTCATTCTCATACCAAATTTCATTCTCATAATACCAAATGGTGCCATTTATGAACTTAAGTACCAAAGTATTCAATTTTTGTATGTTACAGTAGTTTTGGTACCCTTTTAGTGCGATTTTCTAAAAACCAAGACCTATCATACCCCTACACACTAAGGGTGGCCCTCGAAAAAATGTCAAGATTCTAGATTTCAGCCATTTGTTTCCTGCTATGATTTCATTCACATAATAGCAAATGGTGCCATTTATGAACTTTAGTACCAAAGTATTCTATTTTTAGTATGTTATATTAGTTTTCGTACCCTTTTAGTGCGATTTTCTAAAAACCAAGACTTATCATACGCCTAGTACACACTAAGGGTGGCCCTCGAAAAAATGTCAAGATTCTAGATTTCAGCCATTTGTTTCCTGCTATGAACAATAATCTTATAGACATATTTGAGTAAAGGAATCATCAGATCCTCCTATATCCTTTATACACACAAACGCGTTCTTATATACAGTAATTTTTTTCCCAACAGGTGTTGGATTAAATAAAAATTTTTCCAAACATTTAATATTTTTTGGTGCAGAAACTAACAAAATATGCATTAATTTATAAATAATTCATAACAATAAAAAACGCTAAAACGTATGGAGTAGAAACAAATAAAATTAATAGCATAGACCAACCACCGGAAATTTTCAGTAGACAAATTAAATCCAGTCACAGTTGAAAAGTACACCCCCGTTGAGTCTCCAAAAAAAAAAGAAAATACCCATTTTAAGGGTTAAGATGTGGTCAGTTTAGAACACAGCAGCCAAGTGTAAATTGTTGCACCTTAGTTGTGAGCTAAAACACACACATAAACGTAGCAAAGGTATGCATATTCTGGAAAAAAAAAAACTAATTAACATAAATAAACGTAAGGAAAATAAAAGTGAAACAAAAAAAAAAACAGTGGCGAACGAGAGCAAGTTTTTCGCGTATTTAATTATTTATGTAAATTTATACAAATCGACAGGCAGACAATGCGACAGACAGCAAAACAGTAACACACTTTTACGCTAAAAAAGGAAATATAATTGGAAATTATAAAATTTTCGTAACTGACCACTGCAGAAGTAAATGCCAACTCATAAAGCATTTCCCGTGAACACCACTCACTGACCACTGGGGTTTTTTTTTGGTGTGTTAATCCTTTTGTTGATATTTCCTTGCCTTCCCCTAATAAGGAAAACCAGCTAGGATGCAAGTGTTCATATTTGAGTTTTGTGGACAACCAGCAGAAGTTAGATAATGAGTTAGTTTAACAAAACTGGACACGCACACTCCGAATGCCAATCGAGAATGTATTAATTTTTTTTAATATTAACTCATACTAGACGGGGAGATTTGCCTTAAAACAATATGACAATTAGAGGTATTATGCATTATATTTTTTCAAAGGTAATGAGGTAACGAAAGAAATGCACGTGTGACCAGCTTCGGCTGTAAGGGGAATTTTTTTAGGGTAATAGACACACATGTGCATGAATACATTTATCAATACATTTACAGTTTTTTTGGCGCAACAAAATCTTATGAACCCGTTTAATATCAATTTCATAATATCAATTGATTATAATAAGATGGTTAGGTTATGTTGAAAAGAAGGCCAAAAAATTGCCACATGTCCTGGTGCACATCTGGGCTGCTAACAAAATTTCAAAAATAATCGCCACTTTTTCGGGTAAAAAGCGGAATAATTGGAATAATCATTCCATTTGTAACTCATCGAAATAATAATTTTAGACCCTACAAAGTATATATTCTTGATCAGCGTAAAATTCTAAGACGACTCAGTCTGTCGTTTGACAGCACGCTACAGTCAAAACGAATTAAGAAAGAAAGCTAAAATGTACACAGATCTGCCTTTTGTCTGCAGACAGGTCAAGTTCGAAGATGGGCTATATCGGTCCATGATATCCTATAGCACCCATATAACGGTACCACCCGATATTCGGTATTTTGATGATTTTAGCCAAATTTTTCAATGGAATTGTCTGAATATGTATACAAAGAGTTCTTTGTGAGTACTTTGGCCATTGAAGGAGAATTGTCTATATAGGTCCAAGATATCGTATATCCCCCATAAAACAGCACCTCCCGGAAGAGAATTGTCTATATAGGTCCACGATATCATATATCTACTATATAACGGTTCCTCCCGATATTCGGTATTTTGATGATTTTTGCGACGTTAATCACCGGAATTCTTTCAAATTTCGTATATAAAGTTTGCAACAGTTACTACAGCCTATGACACAAATTACTTATGCAGGACCACGTCTTCATATAGCCCCCATATTTTTTTGAAATTTTTCAAGTTTCTTCTAAATGGTGGAGGGTATAAAAAGTTTGGACCGGACGAACTTATCTGCTTTTTTACTACTTTTTTTGATAGTTTATCTGGTAGTTATGTCTGTATATGGTAATTTTTTCTGCTGAACTCTAATTACGTCACAATTAGTACATGCTTTCATTACACATTTTGAGTAAGCTATTGTACCTAAACTTGTATTTTAAATATTTTCCTTTTTTCTAAAAGAAGGAAAAATTTTAAAAATATCTAATAAATAATTATTTACCTTCTATATTAATCTTTCAGGGTCAATAATCTTAAAACATTCAAATAAATTTAAATTAATATCAGAGAGTTTCAATATTTGATTTGCAAGTTCTATATAAAAAAGTGTAAGTGCAACTATTTTGTTTTTGAATTTGGAAAAAAATATATATTTCATCATATTCTAAAACAAGTAAGGAAAGGCTACTGTCGAGCCGGGCCGACCGTTGAATACCCTACAACACTATAATAAACGATACAGTTCATATAGGCGAGATACTCGAAAGTATCCTTCACACATTGAATATTTTTGGATGGCCATCCAAAACTGCTTGGCTTTTGCAATGTCCGGTAACCCCCATTCAAATGTGTCTGAGGATCGGGCGATAATTACGACCTGCTGACAATTTTGCAGTTTTTTGGTCCATTTCAACCCCTAAATATATGGCGATAATCTCCAAAAAAAAGTAGGTTTCTATTCTGATCCTTATCTTATTCCCATGCAAAATTTCGTAAGGATCGGGTCATAAATGCGATCTGTATATGATATCCTGATATCCTAACTACTTAGTTTTGTTAGCTGTAGAAATATTACCAAATGTTAAATTCAAAATGAAAATATGCCAAAAATATGACAAAATTGAAAAAATATGAGAAAATTTACAAAATCAATATTTTCATCTTTAGAGAGATATTTTTATGCGATTTTTAGGCGTTTTTTCTTTTCTGTCAAGAGGACATTCTGAATTAATGAGAACTGTCGAAATCAGTTCAGCCGTTCTCGACATATGAGATCTTTCAAGCATATCTTCTTTGATAGGCATGTATATCGCACATATTTTGCTATATATCCGATTTGTTGGATGTTAACATCAAGGTAAAGATCAGAAGTAACCCTGTCATGGCTTTGTGATTTCGCCGGGATTTAAAATATTCGTGGTTTAATGAAAAATTTCGAATTTTTCCAATACAAAAGATATGGTTTATTTTACCCGTTAAATATAATCCGATGACCACCCAAATTGGTAGGCTTCTTCCCCGCCCTAAACTCTAGCTACATGCGAAATTCCGCGTCGATTGGTCTATAAATGCGACCTGTATAGCAACTGCAAAATCCGACATTTTTTCAGTATTTGGTCCATTTCAACCTCTAAACATTTGGCGATCATCTCCAAAAGAAATAGGGTTCTATTCTGACATTAACCCCACCTCCATACTAAATTTCGTGAAGATCGGGCCATAATTGCGACCTGTAGAGTGATTACAAATTAACATGGACAGACGGACGGTCGGACATACATAGCTAGATCGACTCAGCTCGGCGAGCTAGGAAGATCCATATATACTTTCCTATATGGGAAACCAATATTTCGAGGTGTTACATAAATTCTGGCCCAATCAAACTTACAATACCCCCAACACATAGTGTTGTAGGGTATAAAAAGTGGTATCCATCAAGTCAGTAAGTCAGTAAAGAGTATTATCTCTTATAACGTCCTGTTTGACGAAATTACTCAAAACGCTTCTTAAAAGTAATAACGTCATTTTTGAGCAAAAATCGGCATTTTCCCAATATCATAGTGAAAATTCGTCAAAATGTCGATAAATCGGCAAAAATTGCAGCCCTGGTGCACATACACTTAAGCTAGCATAGGTCTGTTGTGCGCTGTGGACCAAACTTATTGAAAGAAGACAGACAGTTTTTTTATATCAGAAATTCAGTTGTCTCAAAAAAATTTCTCCCAGTTTCATTGAATTTGCCATGATCTGATTTAGGACAGGTATGAATTTGCTTCCCAAGAATTGGGACATTATATTTGTAAACCCTGAGCATTAACAGAGAAGATGCTCCAACGTTTAATCATCTTAACCGCATGCTCATCCTGTCTTCTACAAATGAGCTTCTAGACCCATTTGACCCATAAGAATGCACCAATCTCTTTCTTACCTAGCAATAAAAGGTTTTTCGCTTTTACCTCATTGGAGTCTCCCCATAAGATTTTTGTGACTTGCCCTACGTCTTAATTGTTCCATAGGGATATGTGAGCGTTTTTGACCATGTCTTTAACTCTGGACGTGACGCATTTACCGGCTTTTGATTATCCAAGTTTACTGTTGCCAATTCCCTGTCTGTTTTGGCGAGAGAGTTCGCTATTTTGTTACCTCTATGAGCCGTAAGCCGTGTCAATAAATGTTTATACCCGATACCACATAGCCCTAAACTGCACATTATGTATTTGTGAATTTGTTTGTAACATTGGGGAAGGAAGCGAGATAGACCCATAGTTACTTTTGATGATCTTCATAGAATCACTTTCTGAGTCGATTTATGCATGTCAGTCCATCTGCCCGTCTGTTCATGTATTCTTGTGAACAAAATGCAGGTCACATTTATTATCCGATTTAGATAAAATTTTCCATGGATGAACCCTATTGAAATTGCTGAGAATCGGTTCAAATTTAGATATAGCTCCCATATATATCTTCAACTGGGTTAATTGTGCACCAAATGGCCAATATCAGTCCGAATGTCCTGAATCTTGGCACATCCGACCGAATTCAGTCTAGAAGCAAGTACATCAAATTTGGAGAATATCGATTCAGATTTAGCTGTAGCTCCTATATATATGTTTCATACGATTTGATCTTTAAGTCCCTCACATTCGAAATATGCATTCGACAACAACATTGTGTACCTCACTTTGTAACCGATGGTGCAGAGTCCTGTTGGAATGTCCAAGGTCTGTGGCCAAAATGTTTGAGTGCCCAAGGCTTTAATACACTGTCCAGAATATTTTCGCGATAATATTCTGCATTTATTCTGATGCCACGGTCGCTTAATGCGAACGGACAACCAATGTTTTCTCATCGGAGAAAACCATATTCGGCAGTTCACCACTTTCGGCCAAGCGAAGTAACTCTTTAGCTCTTTTCAGACTTTTTTCTTTCTGTTGCGGTGTAAGTTGTTGAACTTTTTGGAATTTTAATGGCTTTACCTCGAGCTCATTTTTATACCCTACACCACATAGTGGTAAGGGTATTATGTCTTTGTGCATTTGTTTGTAACATGGAGAAGGAAACGAGAAAGACCCATAGTTACTTTTGAGAACCTTCATAGAATCACTTTCTGAGTCGATTTATGCATGTCAGTCCGTCTGTCCGTCCGTCCGTCTGTCCATGTATTCTTGTGAACAAAATGCAGGTCGCATTTATTATCCGATTGAGATGAAATTTTCCAAACAATATTTTTTTGGCCCAAGGACGAACCCTATTGAAGTTGGTGAGAATCGGATCAAATTTAGATATAGCTCCCATATATATCTTCATCCGATTTCGGGTTAAATGTGCACCAAATGTCCACTATTAGTCCAAATTACCTGAATTTTGGCACACCCAACCGAGTTCGGCCTAGAAGCAAGTATATCAAATTTGGAGAAAATCGGTTCCGATATAGCTATAGCTCCCATATATATCTTTCATCCGATTTGGTATTTTAGCCCCTCACATTCGTAATATGCACTCCACAAGAATGATATTTGGTACCAGATATAAGATACAGCCCAGAAATAGCTGTTTGTAATTTTATCGAAATCGGTTCAGATTTGGATATAGCTCCCATATATATCTTCATCCGATTTGGGGTTAATTGTGCACCAAATGGCCGATATAAGTCCAAATGGACTGAATTTTAGTACATCGGACCAAATTCAGCCTAGAAGCAAGTATATCAAATTTAGTGAAAATCGGTTCAGATATAGATATAGCAACCATAAATATGTTTCATCCGATTTAGAGTTTTAGTCCCATACATTCGTAATATTCACTCCACAACCATGATATTTGGTACCAGGTATTAGATGGAGCACAGGAATAGCTGTTTTAAATTTTATCGAAATCGGTTCAGATTTGGATATAGCTCCCATATATATCTTCATCCGATTTCGGGTGATTGACCAACAAATGGTCGTAATAGCATCAATTTTGGCAAATTCGACCGAAACCAGCTTAGAAGCAAGTACACCAATTTTAGTAAAAATCGGTTCAGATATAGCTATAGCTGCCATATATATCTTTCATCCGATTTGGTATTTAAGTTCCTCACATTCGTAATATGCACTCCACAGGAATGATATTTGGTACCAGATATCAGATAAAGCCCAAAAATAGTTGCTTTTAATTTTATTAAAATCTGTTCCGATTTGGATATGCCTCCCATATATATCTTCATCCGATTTCGTGTTAATTGTGCATCAAATGGCCAATATCAGCCCAAATCACCTGAATTTTCGTACATAAGACCGAATTCAGTCTAGAAGCTAATACGTCAAATTTGGAGAAACCCGGTTCAGAGATAGCTATAGTTCGTAAAATGCACGATAGAATTAGATAGATTTTGATTTTGTACCAAATATCTCATAGAGCTCTGAAATGCCCTGTATAAACCTTTTTACGAGAGCTCTACTAAATATGCATAGTGGTGTAGGGTATCATATAGTCGGCCCCGCCCGACTTTTGAGCTTTCCTTACTGGTTCAATATTTGAATATTGCGATATGTTCAGCTCACGAACCATTTTTCGGCCTCTGCGACGCAGGTTTCGATCAAGTCGCTTCTTTACTTTTCGAACTATTTCTGCTGATGTTGCTGTTTTCTTCTGTTCACTTCCTTGACGTCGGGATACGCTACCAGTATCACGGTAACGAGCGATGGTATGAGACAGAAAAGATTTATTCACATTAGTCAAATATAAAGAAATCACTCCATCGCGCTTGAATTCCATCACGAATAACTTCTTTTCTAGAAAATTCTCACCAATATTCTTTTGTACGCTTGTAAACAATATAATGAGCTGTCACTGAAATAATTTTGACAACTGTCGGGTGAGTGGCTTAGAAATGACAGCAGTTTGAAGTTGGTTGCAGTTTTTTCATCTCACCCTGTATATCTGCGAACCCCTTCTGATACCTCTTCCCCAAAGGGTCAAAATTTTCAGGTCTTTTATCTGTCATAACTCGCGAAACAAATCTTCGATTCCTTACAACTAACAATATCTAAATATTTCTCTCAACCAGAAACCTGCGATGAAAATGGAATTTATGATTTCTCATAAAATTGGATTAAATGTTGGATTTTTTTGTAATTTTGCCCATATACATTTTTTCTGTATTAGATAAAGCATTAAAGTAGAATAATTCCGTCGACTAAACTGGTACCTTACGCATATTTTAACATTTAATAAAAATATCACATATCCCATATAAATGGAAGAAAGTAACCAATATTACCTGGCACGTCGCAATATTTATATCATATTTATTTAAGTCCCATAAGAAATGGACAATATTGTCCAATTTCTTCCGAACATACTCCATAGAGGGTCAAACATTTGAATAATCATAAAAGAAGTACAAATATATTTAAATAATCGAACATTGGCTGAGGATATACAAAACCGGCTGATACTTTTTGACTTTTTTTTCGCTCGAAATCTTGTATATATTCCCTGCTCAGAAGTTGATGGCCTCCTACAGTTCTATAACACAAATATCAGAATATGATAATGTCCGCATTCAATTGAAACGGATATAGAAGGAACATAAATTTCCACAAAATTTATAAACTGTCCCAAAAAAGTAACAAAGCTTCAATTTTCTTTCGATTGACACCGGAAGGATATCCAAACTCAACATGTGGGCAAAAACTTTTACTGCGTAGCAATTCAATAAGGATATCCCATGTTACTCCTATCCACTACAAACCAATAAAACTATGTTCTCTTTGGAAGAAAATTCCAAATAGAATTTTTATTGGATACCAGCAACTATGTTTTTTTGCAATTTCCAAAAAAAAAAAAACATCCATTAAGCTAAGGGTACTTTTTAATGGATTTCAAAACGAAACAAAATATGAAATATTCTCAAGAAAAGCCAACCCAACAACCAGTCAATCCATACAGAATGGAAGACACTCAGTCAGCCAGTCAGTTATTCCGTCAGTTAGTAATAATAAACAATAGCACGTGAGAGTTAAAATTGAAATGACTTCCCACGCCGACGTTCAACCCAACAACAACAACACCATCATTGTCAATGGGAATAAGCTAGACCAATCTGAAACCAACCACCGCCGCCATTACCACCCTTAATTTTGCCACCAACCAAATGCCTGTCAATGGGAATATGCCAAACAAAGCAGGATAAAAGCGAAATTTAAATGCTTAACCTTACAAAGCTAACGAATATTCTCATAAACCTAACATAACGTTCCCAACCCTCGAAGACCGAACGTATGGAAAATTATTCAATTTCCAATTGGACAATGGCAAAAGAAACGCAGCAACAATTTCTTAAAATGCCAGTTGATTAGTTTTTTATAATTCATTCATATTTCAATTGGCACAGTGGATACAAAAGAAATATTGCAATTCGGACATTTAAAAACTTTTTGAAAAATAGAGAAAAAATGTTGTAGAAGACCACCATCATGTTCTTGCCCCACTGAATGGAAACGTGCGTTTGAGCTTGTCTCTAGTGACCCGTACATGGAATAGGGTAGCAGTCAAGTGTGAAATGGCCAAGGAAGTGAAGTAAAAACCCCACGGTTATTTGTCAGATACGAGCCCGCTTTTCGAATGCAAAAACGTCGTGTTACTAGAGGATTTAAATGCCCCAATAAGTTGTGGCATTCCATCCTCGGGGATCAGCGTTAACAGAGCAGATTCATTTCTCTTGGATTCATTTCCCAATAATCTTCTCGATGCAACCGAACGTTCGCTATACACATACTGAATACAGTGGGCCTAGCGAATGAGCGTGATGAACTCCGGGGTTTCAACCCTACTGATCCCAGAGTCAGCAAACTGATACTAAAGGTCAACAGATTAGTAGAGAAGAGAAAGGGGAAAGAGTGGCTAGACCATCTGAACCGATATGAATGATCTGAGTGCAAATATTAAATGACTCTCGAAGCCTGGGAAAAATATGATAGGACCGCAGTCACTTTTAACGTCGGCTCTCGTTTCAACCCTAGGGGTACACAACTTGGTGCAGGGCATGGTACAATGAATTCAAGGTAGGGCAGAACTACCATATGATTTCAATTTTTTTATTTTTCTGGCTTAATATGTCAACTTCATTTGCTTATGTGTGTGTCTTCTATTCAATAATAAAAAATATTGTTCAGAAAATATTTAAATTCGGGTGTTTTCAAAATGCTTATTGCAACGTATGCATCGACAAAGTCTACAGTTTTTGTCGCGAAATAAGCCATAAGCGATATATAGAACATGATTTTGAAAAGAAATGTTGACCTTTTATTCAGTTTTCGCGGTTTTAAATTATTTATTCAAAATCAATGCAACAAGTTGTTTGATTTTTTATTGTTTTGATACTAATTTTGACATTACAAACCAAACAGGTATACCTCTATAATTGCAATTATTTCAAAGTTAGCCTACCTTGTATTCATTGTACCATGGTGCAGGGCATAATAGGAACAAATAAAAAAGCAGAAAGTCCAGCCGGGCCGAACTTTAAACACCCTCCACCATTTGGAACGAATTAGGAAATTTTCAAAAAAAATAAAATCCATAAAAAAAATCTTAAAAATACCGAATATCAGATGGTGGCGATATATGGAGGATAAACGATCTCTTTGGGGTAAAGTACTCACAAAGAACTCCTTGTGTGGATTTTCAGACAATTCCATTGGAAAATGTGGCTAAAATAATCAAAATACCGAATATCGGAAGGTGCCGTTATATGGGGGTATACGATATTTTGAACCAATAAAGACAATTCTCTTTTAGGGGGTAAAGTGCTAACAATGAACTCCTTGTGTAGAATTTCAGACAATTCCGTTGAAAAATGTGGCAAAAATCATCAAACTACCGAATCTCGGGGTGTACCGTTATATTGGGGCTATACGATATCGTGGACCTATATAGATAATTCCCTTCCAGGAGATAAAGTACTCACAAGGAACTTCTTGTGTGGATTTTCGACAATTCCATTGAAAAGTGTGGCTAAAATCATCAAAATACCGGATATCGGAACATGCCGTTATATGGGGGTATACAATATTTTGGACCAATAAAGACAATTACCTTTCAGGGGGTAAAGTGCTCACAAGGAACTCCTTGTGTGGATTTTCAGACAATTCCATTGGAAAATGTGGCTAAAATCATCAAAATACCGTTATATGGGGGTATACGATATTTTGGACCAATAAAGACAATTCTCTTTCAGGGGGTAAAGTGCTAACAATGAACTCCTTGTGTAGAATTTCAGACAATTCCGTCGAAAAATGTGGCTAAAATCATCAAAATACCGAATATCGGGGTACCATTATATGGAGGCTATACGACAGCGTGATATCTCCAGAAGTGTTTAATCTTTACTTGTTCAGATTTCTGGCCAAGTTGAACACCTGCCTCACAGAGCTTTCCGACTTCTTCCAGGCCACACTCTTCATAGCGTGGTCTGCGGGGAAGAGAATGCAGCTGAATCTTCAGGTCGATGGACCCTTACTTCCGACTACGAACTACCCCCATTTATCTTGGCTGTCCACGGAAACCACAGCTATATGAGATAAATTGAAAAACAAGGTTCTCAAGGCGTCGGTGGGAAGCAACCAAAAATTTAAAATAACACCCCTTTTTAAATTTCTCGTAAAGGGGTTACATTTATTCAATCTAGCCGATCCTTAAATGTTAATATTATATTTGTAAGTTTTAAAATGTTAACCACTGTCTCACACAAACCACGACCATGTCATTCTCATGTAAACACTCTCAATGTCCTGGCGGAGGATTATTATTTGTACAGCGCGACATACAAAAAACTGGTGCTATCAACAGGCAAAACAACAATGCTACTCATATTACACACAAACATATTTTTTGTGTTTGATTACTTTAACCTGATAGACCCTTGTGAATCCAATAAGATTTCTCTCGTTCCCAGCCATAAAGATTACATGCAAACGAAATGAGGGTTGATTTCCTGGCTATCATCATTCAAACATCGTTTAATAATCATATGTTTTTCATTATTGCGATTGCATTTAGATATTGTGGTTGATGTTGTTGTTGTCGTCATCGTCGTCGGTGTTTATATTGGGCTGGCGTTTTGTTATGTAGCTCGTGTTGAACTTGCCGCGCACATAAAAAGGTAAAAAAGTAACACAGAAAATTTAATTGATTTGTATTTTTGTGGTGATGTCTCTCTGTCTGTCCCATTAAATAGTGAATGAACATCAATTGTGTACATTTCACGCTTGAGTGACATTATTCGATTAGAATATTTATTGAGAGCAAAAATTAATGGCTCATTAAAATGTTAGGTTGGTTGATGTTGTTGGAAAGGCAATTTATAAACAACATTCACATGTCTAATATATGCACATATGAAAATGTCATAAAGGTAGATCACTGTCTCGCTAGCTACCCCTATCCCAATTTACATTTTATGCAATAATTACACACAGACGCATCTATATCATATGTGAATATATTTCCACATTGTATCTATTACTAGTTAAAGAAATGCAATATTTTTCCATTTGAACACACTTTGTTGTGTCTATAAATCATTACTTGATGTGTGTGTGTTTTTTTTTTTTCAAAATCGTGGCTTTTATTACAAAAAAAAATAGTTAAAACAAAACCTAGGAATACATTTATTCTCCCCCATGCCTACCAGGGAATTAACATTGATTCATTTTGTTCAATGCCATGGCACTTGATTGGGATTACTTATTATTCCCTTTTTATAATATTTTGCTGTAGTTGCTGCTGAACTTGGAAGACTGGGTGAATTCAATGTCGGTTCATATGAGGGACCTGAACCGTCAGCTTTAAGTTCAGCGGCACATTTCCATTTTTTACTATAGTTCACTGAAAAAAAAAAAAAACAATATTTGTATATTTCGATTTGAATTAAAATAGTGATATTTTTATCTTACTTCTCCATATCCGCACACAGCCATCATCGCCGGTTGATATCAACATGGTGGCAAACATATTCCAACAGACACGCCATACTGGGCAATTGTGATCGGTGTGTTTAACGGTTTGTATATCCAATTTGGAGGTGCCGGTAGCATCACTAAAAGTTATAAATATGTGATATAAAATAATAATATTTTGAAACATAAAATGTCTGTGTGAAAACTCAATAATTTATACTAACTAAATTTTATCAGCTAGAAATTGCATAGCCAAGTCTCTCTAATTTACTGGAATTTGGGTTATCGAACAACATTTTATAATAATTTGTACAAATTATAAAAATGGTCGGAACAATGACGCAATCAACTTCTTATTCCATTCATAGTAGTAAGTAACAAGTAAAAAAAACAGTATACCAGAATACCCTCTACCAGTTGGAACGAATTAGGAAATATTCAAACAAATAAAATTCTGTTTAAATCTTAAAAATACCGAATATCGGAAGGTGCCGATATATTGAGGGGATGTACGATATTGTGGACCTATATAGACAAATCTATGTCTGTGGGGTAATATACTCACAAAGAACTCCTTGTGTAGAATTTCAGGCAATTCCATTGAAAAATACGGCTAAAATCACAACATATCGAATATCGGGGGTATCGTTATATGGGGGCTATACGATATCGTAAACCTATAAAGACAATTCTCTTTGAGGGTGTAAAGTGCTCACAAAGAACTCCTTGTGTAGAATTTCAGACAATTCCCTTAAAAATGTGGCTTAATATACCCTCCATACTATGCATGGTGAAGGGTATAAAAAATAAATGGAAGTATTAGCCTGGCTATTTGACTGACAAGATACTGTAATACATGGGATAGGTGGAAAAAGAACAAGTAAAAAAGCAGCTAATTTAGAACAGGCCGAACTTTTAATACCCTCCACCATTTGGAAGAAACTTGAAAATTTGAAAACTGTTATATGGAGACTATACGAAGACGTGGACCTTCTTACAAAATTGTTTGTCATAGGCTGTAGTAGCCATTACGAACTTCAAATTCCAAATTTGAAACAATTCCGGCGAATAATATCGGTATGGCATCAATTTCGGTATGTATCGTTATATGGGGGATATACAAAAACGTGAACCTACATACGAATTTTTTGTCATAGGCTGTAGTACCCATTACGAACTCTAAATACGAAATTTGTTACAATTCCGGTTAATGATGTTGCACAAATCATAAAAAATACCGAATATCGGGAGGTACCGTGATATTGGGGGCAATACGAGGACGTGGACCTGCATACAAAAATTTCTATCATAGGCTGTAGCACCCATTACGAACATCAAATACGAAATATGAAATAATTCCGGTGAATAATGTCGCTAAAATCATGAAAATAACGAATATCGGAAGGAAACGTTATATAGGGGCTATACGAAGACGTGGACCTGCATACGAGATTTTTTTCCATAGGTTGTAGCATGGTACAATGAAGAGAAGGTAGGTCAACTTTGAAAAAAGTGCAAGTATAGAGATCTACCTGTTTGGCTTGTAATGTCAGAAATAGTATCAAAACAATAACAAAATCAAACAACTTGTTGCATTTATTTTGAATAAATAATTGAAAACCGCGATAACTGAATGAAAGGTCAACACTTCTTTTCAAAATCCTGTACTATATATCTCTAAAGGATTATTTCGCCACAAAAACTCTAGATTTTGTCGATGCATACGTTGAAATAAACATTTTGAAAACACCTGAATTTGAATGTTTTCTGAACAATTTTTTTGTTATTGAAAAGAAAACACATACATAAATAAATAAAGATGACATATTAAGCCAAGAAAATAAAAAAATTGAAATCATATGGTATCATAGCCCTACCTTGATATCATTGTACCATGGGTTGTAGTAACTATTAAGATATTCCAATACGAAATTTGAAACGATTCCGGTGAATAATGTTCCTGAAATCATCAAAATACCGAATATCGGGAGCTACCGTTATATGGGGGCTATACGAAGACGTGGAACTTCATACAAAATTGTTTGTCATAGGCTGTAGTACCCATTACGAACTTCAAATGCGAAATTTGAAATAATTCCGGTATATAATGTCGCTGAAATCATGAAAATACCGAATATCGGGAGGTTATACGAAAACGTGTATCGATAGGTCCATTTACGACCTTAACCTGCCTATTGGTAAACTATACATGCATACAAAATTTTAGCCTTCTATCTCAATTTGTTCGAAAGATAGCATGATTACAACTGACAGGCAGACAGAAGGACATCGCAAAATCGTCTTAGAATTTTACGTTGATTCAGAATATATATACTTTGTAGGGTCTATTATTAATATTTCGAGCAGCTAAAAACGGAATGACAAAGTTAATACACCCTCCAAAGAATGGCGGAGGGTATAAAAACTGCAGATATAAATCTTACGTTCCAAAGTCATTAAAGAAGATTACAAAAATAAGCAAGGTCACAGTTTAAAGACTCCGATCTAAAAGTCGTGAAAACCGGCAGATATACTCGATTACTTCAACAACATTCCAGTTATATATCCTAGTCATAGATATTATGCGACAATGGTCAATAATGACGCCCACAGCCATTCGGATCTCGGATGTAATTGTTAATGGCATCAGTATGAATGCTAATTGGATCTGCCTGAAAGGCTCCTTGTTAGTGACGTTGGACTTCTCTCTAAGTAGATCATGTAGATCTATCCTCACAAGCCTAGCTGGGGGAGTTTTATCCGCCATATCATAGAAGGCATCCTGTTGCACTTCTCAGGGTGGGATCACGGCACATCAGGATATTCTACACATTCAGCTGTGGTCTCATTTTCGCAATCCATGTGGTAAAGAGTATGATCACTGACTTTGTGGCGAATATTTGATATTCTTTGCGTGAAATAAGGCACGAACGGTGTAAATGGCTAACGGCAGGTTAAGGACATGTGTGAGATACTCGTATCCCGGCATATCCAGCTGTATCAATATTAACTTTGATATTCCGCCCGTGCCGAACGTTTTGTGACTTTGCATTACGAATAACATATGTAATATTATCCATCGGAAACTGTAGTTGTAACTCCTAAGGGTATGGGATCTTATAAGACGTAGTACACCTCTTTTTGCCTCTTTACTTGCATTTTTTCAACTTAGCCTACCTTCTCTTCATTGTACCATGGCTCGAGGATAAAAGGTCCCGGACCTATCGATAGGCTTCGGAAACGTTCTACTATTTGGAAAAACTTGAATCTCATGGAGAATAATTTATTGTCTTAAAGGCGCTGGTTGCCTACCATCTATAGATTTTAATTTTGACTGATTTGTTTGTTTGGTACCGCAGAGGTATAGTTAGTATTTCCGTTTTCGTTACCACATCCAACTTGATTAAATTCCCTATCCCCTCCGTAGATTCCTTACACTGAGACTCAAAGCAGAGCACCAATTTGAGATCTTCTTTATTCAAAATCATAGACATTATTTTTTTTTAATTAAACCCAATAACTCCAAAGTTTTCTCCCTCCAAAGAACATGAATCGGAGCCCTTTCAAGGGCTTGGAAGTCATATTAATGGGAAGCCTAGAAATCTATTTTTGATACAGAAAAAGTTCTGTTAACTTTAAGAAGATATATAAATAAAAAATTATAAATGACTAGTTTTGATTAGTCCCAGAATAGTAGTAAAGAATGAGACGAATGCTAATATCCGTAACAATAGGCTTTCGGCTCAATGACTAATAATACTTGTAAGTAACTAACAATTACAACCTGTTGTAACTTACCTTGTCCCTCTGATATTAACAATATACAAGTCTTTACTGGCTACAGCTAGCATATGGAAACTTCGGCCTGCATTGGGAGCGAATGCCAAATCAGTGACTGGATCAGTAATGTCATTAATTGTATCGACCTTAACACATTTCCTGGCATTTTCACTATAGGCAAAAATGAAGACCTTACCGGTAGCTGTGGCCGTTTCGTCGCTGCCAGCCTACATATGGACAAAAATAATATCATACAATCAAAAAAAAATATATAGCAAAACAATAGCAAAAACTTACAGCCAACAATTGTGATGACAACATATACATTGAAGTGTTCCAAGATAGACAACTCAACGGCAGCTTGTTGGTAATTTCATGTTGTACAGACCATTGACTCAAATTCATAATGTCGGGTGCTTCATAGATACGAATGACTCCATCAGCAGACGCAGTTGCCAGCAACAAGCCCAAATATTTTGGCGCAAATTCTACATCAGTTACACTGGTACGTGAATCGACCAATATAGTACGTTTAACCCAACGACGTGCTGGTGTCATAGTGCCGCCAACCTTTTCCCCCAATACTTCTTCCCATACCGATGCAGTCCGGTCAAAAGAGCACGTGGCCAAGACTTGTCCAAACTCGGGATGAGCCCATGAAACACGCCATATTGAACCCGAGTGAGCCTTCCAACTGGAGGTAACAGCCCATTCGCCTTGTTCATTTTCGTCCCATATCTAAAAGGGGTGGTTAAAGAAATATACGATATGTACAAACACAATGAATGGCAAACAAAAGCCCAAATAACAAGTAACGAAACATACCTTCACTGTTTGGTCACTGGAACATGTTGCCATTCTCCGACCATAATAATCGAATACCACATCATGTATAACGTCTTTATGATCAACTATTATTGACTCAACTTCAAACATTCTTTATAATAAATTTGTTTCTGATAACGCAAGTTGGAGTCCGCAATTTGCAAAAAATATAAAAGGTAAACAAAACACCCGTTCAGTGCGATATGCCGCTTTTTATAAATTTCACAGAGTCGGCATAAAAATTTAACACCGGTAAAAGTTGGGCCATCAGAGATTTTCAAACTGTAAATTACTACAATGGTGTTTAATACCATGGCAGAAGAATACAGGTAGATGGATCAGCGCATGGGAGCACTGATATGTCAAAAAAATAATTTTTTTTAAATATAAGTAGATTTTTATATGTTGTCTTATACTACGTCAATCGGAGGCTATTATAATTTGTGTTTTTCAAAAATGTTTACAAATTTCAATAATTTTTCGTTCAACATTTTAAATTCCAAAATTGGGTTGACAGTTTATTGTCCCAGCAGCTGTGTCGATGCTTCTACCTATATTTTTCTACCATGCTACTATCAGAGTATAATGTGGCGTTTCAACTGCACTTGATTCCCTCTATAGTCGTTGTTTGACCCTTAACTATGTAAAAACGACTTAATTCTCCACACAAAATTTCTTAAGCGAACACTCCTCTCAGAACAATGATAATATATGTTTTATCCCTAGTAATTAAGAGAATCTAACGGAAAAAATTAATTATGACATTGGAAAATGCAAAAAAAAGAAAAATTTTATAAAATTTTAAAATGTTTCAGAAAAAATGAATATAATGAATAAAAAGTATAATGTTGTACGGCATATATATATTCAGACAAAAGAAAATTTTGTTCTCTATCTAATTCATGGTGCGCATCTTGTCCATAGAGTCGAATATGCGCACAATTCTAGAAATAAAAAAACATAAATTTTGCGAATGTCTGCATCAATATTTTTTTGGCACGTCTCTCTTCTGTAAAATTAAAAATTGCAAAAATACTAGAAAATGTCAATATTTTCTGAAAAAGTGGAAAACAGGAAATAAAGGTATGTTTTTTTTTTTTTTTTTTTTTTTTTGAAAATCGCAAGCCTACTTGTTTTGTTTTTGTGTTAATTTTTGCAGGTTAATTTTATTTTCCAACATCAATTGTCTCTACACTTGATTTTGTGATACATCATTTTGGCTAACTTTTGAATTCCCTTTTGGTTGTGTATGTGTACATAAACAAACATCAGCTGAGCGCCTTTCATATCCTCCTCAGGGTGTATCTAAACACGCAAGATTAACCCACTGGAACAGTGCGTCGGGGAGGACAATATTATTTTCGTACGTAGTATAAGCTCTGTTTCCTTGCTTATGTATAAGCAAGAATTTAATACTCAACAAACTTGAATTGTCAATGAAATTATTAAAACTAAAAAGGATGAAAACAGTAGTTTTCTGAATAAAATCTATTCCTGAATCTAAAGAATATTTTTTATGATCCTAGTCATTAGAAGTGAGCGAAACAACCATTTTTCTACAAAACACGCATTTGTAACAGTTAACATCACTAATTCTGTTTTGCACACAACCCCTCAGCCAGGCATTCACCTTTCTCAACACTTCTCTTATCAAATCCCACGAGAACCCACTGCCGATGAATGGCAACATATTTATGCGATGTGGCATCATCATTCGTCACTAGTGGTGAGAGCATACCAATAAATAAAAACACACACGGCCACTAGCCAGTTAAATTCGCGGAAGTTATTTTTTTATAAGAGAAGAATTAAAGAATTGTAAACTATTATTTTCATAAAAAACATTAACCGTTGTGTGTGAACAAAAGCATGCAGTGTAAAATTAATAAAATTTCAATTAAATGTTGAATTAAATCATTGTCGAACGAAAAAGTAAAGCAACTAAAATATAGTGGAAAGTGAAAGAAAAAGAAATTTGGAAAATTACAAGCCACCAAAGAAAGGCAACCACATTTCATGAAATAAAGTGCTGGATTTTCTTGTCCACAAATATACAGCTGAGAAAGACAACACTTAATTAACGGGATTTTGGAAATTTGCAAATATGGAAACTGGTATGTAATGGCTTAAGAAAATATAAACGTATTTTGTTTGTTTATTTTTGGATAATTTTTGTAGCAGAAAAAATAATAAAAAGCATTTTTATATTAAACATCAGACCATAAGGAGGCGTAACATCAGGTGATGTTTGGTGTGTGTTTTGTGTGGCTGTGTTTTTTTTCTTCTTATGCGGCTTGTATTGCCATGGGAAGGGTGATTAACTTAACCCTCTTATTAGAAAATGTTACTACATAAAACACAATTCCAAATAAATGATGGCGATTGCGTCTTCCTTCTTCTTTTGTTATTATTAAGGATTCCTTTTGATGTTTTAAGGATATTCTCAAAATACAAAAGTGCTTCCTTCCATTCATGTGTACATAAAACATTATATTATGCAATATGAAACTGATTACAAAATGTAAACAATAAAATACCGGTTTTCTATTGATCCTAAATCATGGACATGATTTAATAAAAACTGTATATTTCTTTAAACAAATTTTAATTTGTAAATTATTCTAACCAAAAGAAATCATCAGGCTTATGTATATTTTCTCGCTCTTTTTCATTGCCCATCTCCAATGTCTCTCATTCTCTTTTATATGAAAACATCTTACGTTCTCCCCATATACTGACCTTGGATTTCTATTGGATGTAACTGCTCGCGCCATATTCTATGTCATAGTATGGGTGTAGTAATTTTGTCGTGTTGTATAGAACAAGATGTTGTTTGTTTTGAAAAGGGTTTGGGCGGGGGGATGAGTGGGAGACATTGGAATACTAAACATCAACGTGTTAATAAAATATGTATGTAGAGTTGTGCGACGATAATGAAAACTGTAAAAAGAGACACACCGGCTTGTTTTCGTTTTGTTATTATTCTGTGAGAGAGAGCAAACCTGCGGGTTGAGAGAAAGAGACTAGCCTGCAATTTTTACTGTTATTCATGTGGGCTTCCGTAGAAGAAATGTGATAAAAAAGAAAATCGGGCAAATATGACGTAGTAGTTGAAACTTTTAAGGAATTTTAATTAAAAAAATGACTCCAAGAGGACATATTTCAGACAAAGTAAAAGTAATTCCCATAAAGGGAGAGGTGTTTTGTAAGTTTACTACTTAAATATATACATGGCGTAACCTCAACATTAATTGAATGAAAGGTATCATAGTCTGGCTGATGAACCAAAAACTGAAAAATTCTGCTTACTTAAATTATAGACATACACAATGCGTATGTGGTAAGTTTTCCGTCGAACACAGAATATCAGTTACTTTAGTATTACTTACATCAAAAGCTATTGGGGCTTAACTCTTGTTTAGTAAAAACTCTTCAATTTTTTCGAAATGTTTTTTTCTTGGGGGACGGACCTGCGACCCCAGATTTTTGACCCGAATGTCCGGGTTCAAGACCCCGACTAGACCCGGATCCAATTACCCGATATAGACAATATATATATCGTTGGAAAGCTTATGAAAATACCTACAAGTGGTCACATGATGGGGTAAGATGCTGCGGTTCGGAAGTTATAGTCAAATTATCGATTTTTTGGACCTGGATTTTTATAAAACCCCCAAAAAGTCACTCTTACCTTTCCGAAATGCTACAATTTGTGCTAATACCTTTACAAAGTCCAGAGATATGGGTCTTTCCATCCGCATAACCCGATTTTAACTAGTTCATTAAAACTATGTTTTCAATAAAAAAAAGGTATATTTCGCGTAAGCATGAAATTCAGAAATCTTTGGTTCGCGTTAGCCGGTGTGGACATACCCAGAGGAGAAAATCTCAAGCCCCGGCCGAAGGCCGGCTACTTACAAAAGGTATTCAATTTAGAAAACTTGAATGGGAATATTCCCATATTTTTCGATGTCATCACGTACTTTTCAGATTTCTTTTATTATGAAATAATTTTCAACTGACAAGTATCCTATAGTTTTTGTTATTTTTAACATTTTTGAATTGAGTGACTTCAAAATTCACACTCAAACCCCTGAAACGACATTGACGACATCTGCTGATCCGATTTTTTTCGAAGATGAACGGTGAGAGCATTTCGTTGTCTATATTTTCATTTGTCTATGTGGTAATATTCTTGGACAAATTCGTGTAAGTTTAATAGATATTGAACCCATTGATTGCTCCATATTATTTGTTTTCTTTTAGACCACCAAAGAAAAATATGTCCACCAGAACATAACTCCAAGGAATTGTTATACTCTACACCATTGTCGGAATATGGAGTCACTATATAGTTTGATTAAAATAGGTTAATATGTATATATGCAAAGCTCTCATATGTCACAATATTCGATACATAGAATAGCGGTATTGAGTGTTAAAAATTATGTCAACTCTATTCAGATATAGGTGTTGCTCCCAATTATTTATATTTGCCAACCGATTTCGATGCGGCTCCTAGACGAGATCGTCTTAATTTTTCAAAAACCTGTCCAACAAAAGAATGTACTTCTCCCCCCTTGTAGGCATTATCAATGGACAAATGACGTGAATTAGAATGACAACGATGTAATTCAGTAAATTACTTCATATGGAATGGGCATATATGAAAGTGGAATTGGTAGCCTACTGCCTATTCATTCATGATGCATTCAAGTTTCCACGTTATAAATAAAAATGCGCATATTCTACATATAGTATTGTCCAATATGAGGTTCAAGTAATAAGTCAAGGAAATCTGTTTCTAGGTTGCAAGAAGTTTATTGATATAATAGCGGTATATTAAAATCTCATTTCCACATGTCAAATTATTCAATTGTAACTTATGCCCTGATTATCATAGTTTTCAACAACAATTGTTTCATTCAGATATTTATTTATATTTTATATAATTATGAAGTAATTATATCTATATCTTTATTCCAATATCGATTCAAAATAAGTCATGGTAAATTTTAACAATTAAGTGATATAATTAAACCAAACTGCTTTTAAATTAGTTTTTTTCTATCAAATTATCATACTGCTATAGTTATATATAAGGCACATAGCTGGGAATGATGACCCCCAATCCGATCTGCATGTGTTCGAATTATGCTCATACATATTTTTGAAAAAGATTTGCATATTCGTTTTATTTTTTTCTTCTTTGTACACAACAACAATAGCTCACAGTTTAACCTGTGCTGTGTATGGTGTGTGAGTGTGGACAGATGATGATCACTTTTGTCTACGGCGTGTTTTGGAAAAGCTATATTAGATGTTGTTTGTATTTTGCTTTTTCTTCATTTTTTGTTCACTGCGTTTATATGGGGAGAACTGCTGTTGTTGTCAGGTTTTTTTTTTCTTCATTCTGTGCTAGTCCATTTAATAAGCCAATTCAAAGCTATTGATAATGTCGTTCGATGACTCTGTTCACGCTTAGTCGTAACCGAGTTGTCGACGATTTCAGACCTCTTCTTTAAAGAAAAGAAACTACTTCCAACACTTGGTTGGTGGACAGCTTAGCGTAGAAAGCTGATCCTCATAAAACACTTTTTTGTAAACGGTCGTCGTGTGTGAAGATCGAAAATATTGAAAAATAATAAATACAGTGTTATAAAATCAAAAATTGTTAAAGATTATTTAAAAATTTCAAAGATTTTCTCTTAAAGCTTTGACAATGAAAACATAAAGTTAACAAACCTAAACCAGTTTAAAAAAAAGAACGAACCAGATCAAAAAACCCCCGTTGAAGTTCAAGGTATTAACCTAAAACATAATTACCATAACATTATATTTGTATGTAATTGCCTTTAGGGGGTCTTCATTTCTTGTAAATGATGAGCTGTTGCTGTTAACCAATAATTATAAATTTGTGTGAATACGAGCAAATTGTTTTGCTGCTGACGAAGAAATATTGAGATGTGTGTAAAATATTAGAGTAAAAAAGGTTAACAATACATACTAATTGTTATGTTTAAAATTTTATGTATCTTTGAGAGGATCGCTCAAAATTGTTATGGTTTATCTAAGGATTTGCAAGTGCGTTTTCGCCGAAGACATCTGGTCCATTGTTTAAGTTCCTGATGCCTTGGAAAGTTAGGAATTATTGATTACAATTGCAAAACAATCAGACACTTTTTGACAAATCTGATAATGGCAAGGTATTTATGTCGTATAAAAACTTCAGTTTTCTTCTTTCAACCTAGGGAAGAGATTATTAAATAACACAGGAGTAGTTTTTTTCATCCTCATGATATTATGTGGAAGATCGCAAGATCAATGGCAAGATTTCCTTAGAGAACAAACGCGATCATTGACAAGATTGCCTTGGAAAACAACCCCCTTAAGCCGCTTCGTTTTCTATGATGTTCCTGTGAACAGTTTAACAAAACATAACTCAAAATATGCCATTGACTAAAATGACATTCCATTCCTATCTTTCGAATTTATGATGATTTATGATGACCAATTGCCTACCGACATGTAAGTGACGGGTTAATCTTGGACCTTTCTATATCTAATGTAAACACTTTCGGATGGCAGGTTCTCAATTGTTTCCTATGGAATGCTGACAGTTCGGCCATTGACAGATTATGTATAAAAGCCTGATTCAGATCAGATGTTAAAAAATTACCAATCATAGCTTCTTCATAGATTTGAGTTGAGTTGGTCGAAAATCATAAATATTTCCTTTATCAGTTAGTGTCCTTTTTGGGACCACCCATAGTTAAAATATAAAACAAATTTATGTTCATTTTAGCCTCTCCAAAAAATCTTTGAAAATTCAAGCGTATGTCAATTGTGTACCTTCCAAAAAATGTAAAGTACATCATAATAAGCTTGGGGACCTAAGAAAACAATATTGAAATCCAACATCCGCTATTGGGCTCTTAAAAATGTTAAAAATATATCTTTTTGCCTCTATGGTTATTACCAATTTTTGAAGACCATTTTTATGTAAAAAAGGAATATAGGTGTCTGCAAGGAATTAAAATCCGCTTTTGTCTCCTATATTCCAATGTTTGACCTACTTTTTTATTTGGTTAAAAGTGTTTCTTTTTGGTCTCAAACATAAAAATTTAAGAAGAAGCATGGGATCAAAACTCAAAAACATTCAAAATATAAATATTAAATATCCAAAATATTTTGAATATCTGTGTCAAATGCAAACATCGACGCTAAATTATAGAAAACCCAAAGAGCCAGTTATCTTTTTTGCTGCTACCCGTTTTCGTTATGACCATAGCAGATTTTTTAAACAAACATGAAAGCAAGAAATGAAAACACAATAAAGAAGACATTGACCTGAACTTGACTGATTTTTACTGTTTTTAACCCATTGAGAGACAGTAGACCGATCGACCTTGGCGTTGATGTGACATAGATTCCAATAAGAAAAAATATGATATTTTTCTTTAATAATATAAAATATTAAACATTGCTTAAAATTAATAAATAGTATATACTCAAATTTACCTCTTCTATCCAAGTAATGGACATTGCCCACGGAATAAGAAATGAACTTTAGCATTTTCTGTGTTTGTGTGTGTTATTGGTTTTGCATTAAATATTTCTTAAATGAATTTATTAACTTTTGTGTTAATGCGTAATTGTTGTTTCCAATTTGCATGAAATTTAAATGTGTGGACACAAACCATCCATTGATGGTTGGACGGGCTTTATGCCATATAAGTTTGCCTAGCTATTTATAATTCTAGAGCACACTGTTGTCAAGAGTTTTATTTGTGTAGATATCTGTAAGGAACAAAAGAAAAAATATTGCTCCGTAGTTATTATTTATGATTTGCTTAGGTTTATTCGCTGAGTGATGATTTTCTACGCACACAATATGTTAATAAAATCTCTGTTAGGACACAGTGTAAAATGTTTGTAATGAATACTACGCAGTCCATCCAAGTAAAGCAAAAATGCCTGCAAAGTTTAATTTGCATCGTTTCGGGTGTATTTATACCCTACAACACTATGTGTTGGGGGTATTATAAATTTGATTGGGCCAAAAATTTTGTAACATCTCGAAATATTGGTTTCCCACATAGGAAAGTATATGTGGATTTTCCTATCTCGCCAAGCTGAGTTAATCTAGCTATGAGTATCCGTCAGTCCGTCTTTCCATGTTAATTTGTAATCACTCTACAGTTCGCAATTAAGGCCCGATCTTCAAGAAATTTAGAATGTTGGTGGGGCTATAGCCAGAATAGAACTCTACTACAACAACTAACAGCACGACAGAGTGTGTAAATATTGGGCAAATGTTCCTGGTCAAAATGTTAAGGGTAATACCTGGGCAGTGCTCCGTGACATTATTTCAAAAGCGAAATCTTCCAAAATGGATTTGGACATAAGGGGGCTTCTAACATATTGTAGAGTTGTAGGGTATCACATGGTCGGCCCCACATGATTATAGCCTTTGCTTACCTTTTTTTGTATGACCCAGACATTTATTATTTGTACAATACCTGATCATTACTTTTCTTTGTTTACTCAAAAAATCCATTAAATCATCAACAATGTTTTGACTTATCATATTTTAAATTTATATTATGTGACCAAGTATTTTGAAAACATTAGAATGTTTACAAATTATGTGATGTTGTGGAATCAATCAAAAAATAGTGCTCTTGAAAATCAGCTCATAACTAGTTATTTTTAGTATCAAGTCTGACCACTACCTCAATTTAATATTGGATGTTTTTCGACTTGATAATAAACCAAAATCGGACCACCACCTTCCACAATTTTGCACATACATATCTCTGGACGTCTGATAATGGACAGCTTGTTTAATTTGTGTAAATTTCCATATAATACGCTTATCATCTAAGTTATATTTCTTCATCAGTCCAACTTCTAGACATAATTATATAGGTGTATGTTTAGATTTGATAGTGAAATTTTAATTTAATATATGTGTATATTTCCATAACACTCAGTTATGGGATGTTCCTTCGTCTTTTTGATAAGCTCTCCATAACCTTTCTTGATTTGACCAAACAAAAAAAACCAAATCTTTTCCAAAATGTGCTGATAACAAAATGAATGACTGGTAAAGAATGAAGGTCAGGGTTTTTTCCTCATGTGAGATATTCGTGTTTCATATCTCATAAAATGTGAATTAATAAAAAAAGGCATTGGCAACAAGTAGTAAAACTGCATTTCGGTAATATTTTGTTGGAGATTAATTATTAATTACCATTAAAAAGTTTTAAAATTATACCAAATGAATGCACAGGAAACTAATTGCCTCATCTCTTGTCATTGTATTTATTTTCCACCTCAATGGATAGTCGAAAGTAATATCCAGGTACTTGTCTTATAAAGAATCACTTCTGTGACACCATTCATATGTAGTAATTTTCAGTAGTATTTTCTGTGTTATTTATGGAATAACTAACACCATCTCTGCATTAAAAAGATGTATGACAAATATTTTAAATGTAGGCCTAAAAGCCGTAGCGAAGAGAAGGACAAATACTTCGCTTAAAAAATTTAATAGAAAATTGCCAGATTTGCTCCAAACCCCTTTGCAGATCTTAACTAAAGTATGTAACTAGTTGAAAAATCGAGGCCATTAGGTCCTCGCAATGTTTCTAAAATCATTTTGATTACCGATAATTCTAGACACATGGTTATATTTGGTGTGAAGAAATACCAAAGCCAAATTAGGTCGTGTCACATTATTTAAGCTGCACTATACGATATAAAATACCATATACAGGTTGAGATAAAAAAAACCGAAACAAAGTCAAATTTTACATTTTTTTTTAAATTTTATTGAATGAAAACAAAAAATGTCGGAAATAGTATCAAATTTTAGAATTGTTCGAATTGGTCACCTTTGGCACTAATTATGGCCAATGAAACCGTTACACGTTGCCCGATTTTTGCTCTGCGGTGCTTTGGCTCATTCCCGGCGAAGCGTTTGCTTGAGGTGATCGACACTGGCATTTTTTTGTGCCAACCTTGCTTTCCAAAATACTCCAGACACAATAGTCCAACAGATTGGTATCCGGAGATTTGGGTGGCCATTGTGCGCTGGAAATGAAGCGTGGAACCTCATTTTCTAACCATTCTTGGTTGGCGCGGGCTGAGTCTCGTTGGAATGTCTAAGGTCTGCGGTCAAAATGTTTGCGTGCCCAAGGCTTTAATAAACCCTTCAGAATATTTTCGCGAAAATATTCTTATGCCACGATCGATTAAGAGCGACCATCGGCTGTTATGGCGGCCCACACCATCACCATGGCCGGTGCTTGAGTTCTGATAGCCAACCTAAGATGCACATTTTCAGCTGACCTCTTTGGCAAGTAAACGCGATCATTTTGTTTGTTTACAAACTGCTGGACAATTTCTCATCGGAGAAAACCAAATTTGGCAGTTCACCACTTTCGGTCAAGCGAAGCAACTCTTTAGAGCTCATTTTTCAATATTTGCCGAATGTAATTGGGTTCCATTCGGCAAATATTGAAAAATGAGCAAAAAAACTTTTCTATGAAAAACATATAAATATGACATTTCGGAGGAGGCCCGGCCCAGGTCCTCCAAACTGCCCACGCCCCTATAAATGATATATTTGCATCAAGGACTCTTTTTTTTTTTCCTTGGCTCTGCCACTAAACTTGATATTTTTTGAGGAAATCTATTCTTGTCATTGTTATACAACAATAATCGCCAGACACTAAAAATTTCTGTGCGCTGTTGGTTCGGAAATCTTATCATTTATTTTCCTTCGCAATTGATCGTATTTTTCCATTGCTTATATAAATTATTATTTTGTTTTCAATTTTCTTGTCTTTTAATGAGAAACACTTTCTTTTGAATGTTTTGCAATGAACTTGTGGTTATCTAAAATCAAATCCATACAATTTTGCATTCTCTCTATTTATAGTTGTCCACGATCAGGTGATAATACCTTATCAGCAACAAGTCGGCTCACTATTTTGAAAGAAAACAAGAACAAAATTGCACACAATTTGAGGCCAAGCTTTATGATAATAACAATAATTTGAAACCTACTGCTGCTATTATCATCATCTAAAAGCACACGCAATCATCAGATCAGTGCGCCCGCACACATACACGCGCGTGCTTCCAATTGGCTTATCTGAAAGTAATGAATCGTTTTACACTAAATGCTTTTGGCGTTTTTCACCTAAGCTCCCAACAACATTGAATTGACTTTGAGGAATTTGATTTTTTATAACTATCAGGCAACAGCAAAACCAATAAGGGCGTTCTACGACGTAGCTTGTTTTCTCCAAGCTCGCTTCTCTCTGTGCCAAAACAAATTAATAATTCCAGATGTTATTAACTTTGATAATCACACTCAGTTTCATCGTAACATTAGTGGCTTACGCCAGGCGACGCCAACAGCAACATTATATTCATAAATCACCATCAATATTAACAACAACGCCGCCACCATCACCACCACCACAACCGTCTCAGGGTACTTTTAGTTATTTGTTTGAACTTATTTTCCATTTGAATTATTATTCCTTTAATTTCATTATTATTATTATTTTTTTTTTCATTCCATTCATTTCAGAAAATTGTACAAAAGAATTAAATTCTTCAGCCTCGACTGGCCGCATCAAAAAAGTTCAATTCTCCAGTGATAGTTTTAAGGTGGAAGAAGACGACGATCACAATACGATTTGTGACAGTGTCAATTGTTTAAATCTTGACGATAAACAGTTGGAAAACAATCATAATCATCAGCAAGAGGAGCAACAGGAAACGTTGGATAATTGTGATACAAAAAATAATCTTAGATTAATATTGAATAACAATAACATCAAGATGAGCAATTCGAACAACGAACGGCCTAGCTTTTTGGTAAGTATACGATGTTGTTGGAACTCTATATGTGAATTGTTTGTTATTTGAAAGAATTCCGCGAGAGAGTGTAGGACTTACGAAATTATCACGTAACATAGACCAACATAAAATGCAGCATGTTTGCGATAGAAGTTTGTGTATTTTTTTAAGAGGAGTCAAAATTCTTCCTCATCATTGTATCGTTGGGAATTGGAAACTTCAATAAACTCTTAAGAGTGTTAAATACAGTAAAAATAAAGAGCCCACTTGAAATTTTTTGAATGACTATAGCTAATGTCCTAACCATAAAACGTTAGTGCTACTTTGGGAATGATAAATACATGTTTTTATTTAAAATGCTTGACCTTGAACCTTTTATCAATCATAGGAATATGAAGGATCCGGCACATGGAAGTTAAGGATCCAGCTAAAAATATTTCTCCAATCATCGTACACTATGCAATAGGATAAGGCGATGAAATCACTTTGAAAGCTTGGCCTCTGAAAACCGCCACTCAACACTTAGGATACCACTTCACTCCCTAGAATGAAAAGGGTAAACGTAAATCCTTAAATCAAAAGACCCAGATGGTTTGAATTGCATTTAAAGTTATGTAAATCTGGTGGTTTGGTTTTTTTTTTTGTATTCTGGTTTGAACCCGCATTTAACTTCAAATTATATTTAAATCTATAGTTCAATACTCGGTCTAAAGTTCCACTATTGTATACCTACTTACACTTGATTCAAACGTGAAGTAATTTCCAATATTATATTGCAGGGTGGCCTGATTCAGAAATTTTTCAATGGCCAAAAAGTAGAAGAGGTACGTTTTATTTAAAAATCTCATGACAATAAGTTACTAGGGTAACGGTTTTTTTCTCAATTTTAAACTTCAATTTCAATTTTAATACTTAAATAACATTTTTAATAAATTCGTTAACGCACATCTTGAAACTTAAATGCATTACTAATTTTTTCCTGCACTTATTTGTAGGTCGGCGATGAAAATGAAGTAACCAATGGTCATGAGGCTGGAGAATCAGGCGATGAATTCCCACAAAAAATGCAAAATGACAGTCAACGCATGAATGGTGATTTATCGGAGAAACGTAAACGTTTGAGGTAAGTTCATGAAATAGCAACAGTGTGAAAACAAACAGAAACCCCATACTTATCTGGTCACCCATATATAGTGTATTTAAATAAAAACAGGTGATCCACCGGCAAAAAGCATGCCATGTGCGCTGATTGTTCGCCTATCAAAACATTGGCAAGATAGCGTCATGAATTTCTTTCTGCAAATCCACTCTCCAGACTAACTAGAGTCATGAATTGTTTGTTAATCTCTGAAACAGATTCTTCGTCGTCATTCACTGATCCCAGCCGGAGAGCGTAAAAGTGCTCAAAAAAATTAATGAAATCAAAATTTTTATATAGCCCCAACTAACCTCCTCCTAACCGACCGCCGACCGTATGAAAACACCTCATCCAATGCAAAACGTAAACAAACATCATACGATGTATGGTTTGTATACATATTCTTCTTTGCTCTGTTGTTTAGGGTAAATCCCATATACATACTATACACATTCTCAAACTATTCTCTGAGAGAGCGTTTCTCTCTCACAAATACAATAAATATTATGTCAGTGCTGCGCAACATGTAGCGAAAATAAATTGGGGATTAGATTAGATATTCATATTTAGGTACTTTTTTAGTGATGGAAACAAAAAAAAATTAGGAAGCTTTAAAGGCGTTATAATTGAATATTTATGTAAACCCTATTTATTTGTTAGACTTACTTATTATTTATGTAGCATGAATTCTTTCCTGATATTTTTTTTTGTACATTTTACACGGAAAAGTAATTTTTTTGCTACTTGGGCCAATACTCATTTTTGGATACGTCGCTGAAATCATAAATATTCATAAAATAATGTAAAGTACCCATTTATTCAAATTATTTTGATGGCATTTTGCTTTTTAGCTATACTGTTGATGGATATTATTAACGGTCATTGACTTTTTAATGGGAATATGTTCAAGTACTATGGGATAAAATAAGAATATGTGCACTCATACCAGATTTTCTTAATATGGGATATAATTTTTTAGTGTGGCGATTTCAAAGTGCAGAGTTCATATATTACAATATTCCGGTGATAAAACCGGTAAAAAAGTTTTTGAGTAGAGCGACAATAATTATTAATACCTCGCACTACAATTTGAAAAATTCGTATTCCTGTGTTACATCAGTTTTATTTCTATCCAACAAATTTAAATTTACTTGTCCTATGTGAAGTAGTGATTCTTCTTTTTATTTTGAAACAGTTCTTTTAGAGTCCTGAAAAATGCATTACTTTCTTCGTACTTTGAATGCACCAAATCTGGGTTCCCATCACTGACTTTAACAAATATTTAAAAATTAAATTAATAAATAAAATAATTAATAACAACCACATACAAATTTGTTTTAGTAAATAATACAAGTGTCAGAGAGCATACATAGATAATGTATTCTACATTTTGCAATTTTAGGAAACATGAAATATACGAATATATTATCTAAAGTGGTGTCGCTGTTCCTTAACCTGAAAAAATTTCCGCCTCACATTCCCACCATCGCTTTTGGCATTTTGTTAAGTACAACGGCAAAAAATATGTTCACATTTCCCTGCAGTGAAATTTTATATCAAAAAGGGTATACCGATTGTATATCAAGAAATGGAATTAAATCACAAAACGTTAATACGAGTTTGACACTAATAAAACTATAGTGTCAAATCAGCTGGGACTTGCTGTTACCTGTAATAATTATACCATGAGCAAACCCCAGCAAATTTGACCACTTTTTTTAATATAACAATTTCACTTATTACAAAATATTATAAGAAAAAAACCTTGTTATACTATAACCAAACAACATCGATGGTAGTAATTTTTTTTTGCTGTAAAGGAAAAATGACCCCGCTTTTTAATGAGTCGTACTTCTCATGTTTTCTACAATTGCGTATATGTATTTTGAATCCTCAACAATTCATTTAAGTTTTGCATGATTTGTATATACAGCTGAAAACATTAAAATCAATTAATTTAGAATTGTCCATTCTTTATTTTCAATTCAATAAGATAAGTTGCAAAAATTTACATTTTTAAAATTAAAATAATTTATAGAAATTTAATTTTGTTTACATTTTTGCACATATAACTATTACAATACCTACAATAACAAAAATCTACGTGGTTGTTGTTGAATTGTATATGTTGTACTTTTTTGGAACGTTCTCACGCCTCACATTCCCACCCCTGCCGACCGAGGGGCGATCTCATTTTACGTAGGGATCGCGTACACATCATGATCCGCATCATAATGAGAATTTAGTAGGAAACTGAAACTGAGCTACAGAATTTAATTCATCAGCTAGTTTGTCAAATAATAAAACATGTATTTAAATGGTTTAAAAATAAAATTATGAAAAATAGGAAATGCAAGCATTGTTTCAATATGTAAACCAACTCAACGTTACACCAACGCGCTAATGCAAAAGATGTGATCGAGATGCAAAATAGCGTTTTACGCCTTGGCAAAAACACAACTTTCGTGTAAAATTGTGTAGTCCGGAATCCTAAGGTTAATCTACTTCTTTGACATTAATAATTCCCCTGAGTATGCACATGTATGCATTTTTGAAGAATCGCCATGGACTGCTTAAAATAAAAACAGTAGAATCACTACTTTATATGGAACAACTTCCAATTAATTTCTGTGAATGCCAGTTATTTGTGAAATTTAATGCTTAATTTTATTTAAGATAAGAATATTGTAGCATATAATTTTAGAGTAGTCAATTTATAGATATTTCTGGAACCGTTCAAGAACCTTTGGGGGGTAGGTAACTGTGAAATTAATATAAATGAAATAAAAACTAATTTCTGGAAGGCGTACTGATCAAACGATCAATTCGTTAGGGCCTATCGTCAATGACATGTGCCATTTTCAGGAACTACATAGGGAATATAGATCACGAGCAGCTTAAAAGAAAACTGTCACATAATGATTTCTCAATGTAGGATCTACACAGGTCCTAGCACATGGAATATTCCTGCTACAGTTAAATGGACGTCAGAAGAGATCTTGATAGCTTATGAAGAGAGAGAAAGAGAGAGAGAGAGAGTTGAACATTCGAACACTTAACGTTTTATAAAATTTTAAATAATTTTCACAAAGATATGGTTGATCAGACAGTACAGCGTTGAAAACGTATCGCCAATAAGCACAACAAAAGGACAAGATAATTCAAATTTCATATTTCGAAAACCTCCTAACTGTTATGCGATCTGCCGCCACCAGTAGTCCATCTCTGAGACCTCTGTTTATTCCGTTCATACACATAGAATTAAAAACTTAAAATATAATTGTAGTGAGGGAGGAATAATATATAGGAGGAAGTTTAATCACTTTAGACAACATCTGACTTATGAGTTCTGTATGATTATTAGTAATCCAACTATATGTTAAACTGTTTGTTACCTTTTAAAAGCAAAAAGTAGTCCATTGTACTATACATGTAATGTTGTAATCTTAAAAGCATATTTTATCTCTGTCACTGACTGAACTGCATTTAGTGCTTGACAATTCGATTAACATAAGATGTTGTCAGGGCAGATGTTGTCTTCAGATTTCCAAATGTTGGAAAGCACAAGGCAATCATATACATTAATCCATTAATTTGTAGTGTAAGTCACCAACTTTTACTTTTGAAGGTTAGACACACGCCGTCTACCACAGTAGTGTTATCGTTTTCGGTTCAAAACCTAATACAGACTACAGAAATTGTTTTAGAAGAATAGCAATCAATCAATGAAAAAAGTTTCCCTTTTCCGATTTCTTTTCATGATGAAAAGTAATCACCTGTTTTTACAATTCAATATTCTGTAGGCGATCACCATAATGAAGTTTGATTGTGTTTGTCCAAAAGTGCTGATTCAATGCAGTTAAATGCAGCAGAAACAAGTAATTTTTAATTAAACTTTCGCATGAAATCAATATTTTTCTCTCTTTTTTGCTCTATCTTAGTAGGATTTTGCATGACCCTTAAAAATTGTCGTGACCTTAACATGAAAACTGCTCTGAATCCCTTTTTCCGATACATTTCGAGGTATTTAAAATTGAATTCGTTTCTACTTTAAGTGTATCAGTTCGAATTGTACGAACTTCTGGGTTCAAACATTACGACTAAGATATTTTATCAACACTTGTTGTTATTACCAACATTTGTACTAAAATACACAATTGTCTTGCAAAAAAAGTATCTTTAAATGTAAACAAAAAGGAAAAAAACTATGAATGAAATTTTACTCTCATTTTCGAATTGTGCTCTCATCGCCAGGCGTCCCAAGAGATATAATTAATGTAAAACTGTCAACATTTAACCATTGCTACGTCATCTAAGGCAATTGGTGACAACCCAATGCAAGAGTAAGGACAGGTTTTTAAATCTATTTTAATAATTTTGCTTTTATTGTTGCTGTTTTTTAAAAACAATCTCGAAGTCCGGCATCAGTATTTAAATAATAAAAAGCAACAAAAAAAACATGGTTAGATTTGTGGTCGTGTCGGCCTAAAATGCGGTTTCAACACTTGTTTTCTTTTGGTTGGCGGCAACCTGTCCGCTACCACTTTCTCTCAATGCGCAAATGTTGTGTTGTTGTATTTCTTGTTGCCTACAACTGCTGTTGTTGCTGTTAAATGAGAGAAAGAGCAGAATTTTGACAGAGGAGTCATCACGATTGCTTGCTGTCTTATTGTCTTGTATTAACGTTGTTTCCTCCTCTACGCGGTTTGGCTTAGTAGTATTTCGGAATTTGTTGGTATTACAACGTCTTAGCGGGTTTTCTGACTTTTGGTTAACGACGTTTTGTGTAGTGAGCTTAAAACGATATTGTTGTCTCTTCGTGTCCTCATTATTGTCGGTCAAAAATTTTGTATTTGTCGATGGCAATGTTGTTTTAGTATCGTACGCGTTTTTTTCTCATGGTTGTTGGATTTTTTTTTTAGTTTTGTGTATTAATAAATTTTGTTATTTGTTGTAGAAACAAAAATCTCATAAAATTGCATTTGAATAAAAAACACGTATACTAATATTCCGAATGTAAAATTCATAACGAGTAGAAAAAAAGTGTTTCTCCTAATTTGTATGCTTTTGGTAGTTTTTGTGATACTTTGGAACATAATGTTGAAACGACGTGCTAGCAAACGTTTTGTTCTTGATCAAACCTGCGACCAACAGCCGGATGGTGGAAATGCCGGAACAAATGCATCTGCTGCATCCTCAACAGCAACCAGCAATGGAACAGCTCTACCTGATGTCAACATATCTATGGCGGATAACTGTCAGACAGAACAAGAGCAGCAACAGCAGCAGCCAACATCTCCTCCGGCTCCCACTGAAAATGTCGATCAAAATTCCAATAAAACCTATTTGACACCAAATACGGGCACCACACCAACTATCAAGTAATTAAATTGACACACCACTAAAATAATTTCACACATACATACATCAATACATGAGACCAAAAGCATTACAGACGAAACCAACCAATAACCTTATAACAGTTTTAACAATTTTGGAACAGCTACCTATGTCGAAAAAAGTTCAATAACATTCAACTCTATGACGTTGCTAATGGCATGACATTGATTGGTCACTATGGTGGGCTCTTGTATGAAGCAGTATTATTTATTGGCGCTTTCGTTCTGTGGTTTCTTAAATATCTTACCAATTTGTGTTATTTTCTGTACGTCATCAATTTGTATTCGTTATTTTTTGTTGTGATGATATTGACGATAGTGTAAATATTCAACAGAAAGGTAAACAAGTATTTAAACAACCGCAAAGGTTAAATTCCACCACACACAAATTAAAATAAATAATTATTTAGAAAGCTTTTTTTAAAAAAATCTTTCTTATTAAAAATTATTTCTAGAATTGAAACATGTTCTATTTGGAAAGGTTAAATTCCATTTATATTTGATATTGATTGTGAGTCTTATATAAACTGAGCTTAACAATGGTGGAGAATTAAAAGGGGGAAGTTATTGAGAAGAGAAAGTTGTTGAGATTGACACTAAGCCAGGTTCACATATCTTAATTATGGGTCCACTGGCATAAAAAATATTCCACAGGTGATCTGTAGGAAAAAATGACGTTATTTACTACAGTTCATCCTAAAGACGTAGTGACATCCTCTCAACGTTTCTATCACTATATACTTACGAATAGATGATATGTGATCTCTCAGATCTTTAATTTCTTACTGGGTAGACAATTGATCACTCTCGAAAACCAATTAAGTATGAATAAAATATATAAACGATTAAACATCTACTTTGCAGTTTGTAGACAGGTGGAGGAAAATAGAATAAAATTGCCAGGGGATTAGTCAGGGAATACCATAGTTTTCGAAAGAGCCACTAATCTTCGAAGGTTCCCTGGGCTTTTGTCTGGTGATATTAATTTATATACATTAAAATACATTTTTTGGGGTTTTTTCTAAATCTTACAATCGCAGTTACGAACATTTTTATACCCTCCACCTTGGAAAGGAGGGTATATTAACTTTGTCATTCCGTTGGTAAAATTCCTAAATATTCGTCGTAGACCCCATAAAGTATATATATTCATAATCAGCATACAATTCTAAGTCGATTTACATTATTTGACGTGAGCGTCGACATTTAGCAGAACAATTTGTTATGTGTCTAGGATGGTTGGTATCGGTCCACGTTTTGGTATAGTCCCCATATAACGGTATTTTGATGATTTTTGCCACATTTCTTTGCGGATTTGTCTAAAAATTGGTATTTGTGTGTCCTAATGGGTTCTAGCTTCGTTGCCGAAACACTGTATGTATAGGTTCACGTTTTTGTATAGCCCCACATAGCGGTTTGCCACATTTTTTCACGAATGTGTCTAAAAATTGGTATTTGTAGGTCACAATGGGTTCTAATGTTTCCAATTCCTTATAATTTTATCTAGTTTCGAACATGTATCTTTTCTGCTTTTGCTCTCAAAAACCTTTTTTTATTAAATTTATTCCATTAGAATTTATGTCTGGTCAAAGACTTCATGTAAAACGTTGAAATGTAAAATTTGTGAAATAGTGTTTCGTGTCAATATTGAAATTGTTCAACTTTGAGATTTTGAATTGTTCATTATTTTTATTAAGAAATGTAGTTTCCGATCAAAACGAACCATATATGTATAGTCTTTAGTTTATTAAACAAGTTAAAAATTTATATTTATTGGCATTCGAAAATGGGCATCTCCGTTTTATATTAAATATAACAAAATTAATATGTGTCCTTTAACGATAATTGCATTGGTCTAATTCTAATCAGAATCGTGTGAGAATCATTTCGGTGGGGAAATATAATCAGCTGATGCTTATTGTCAAATAAAATTTAGTGACCGTGGAGTAATGTCATTACAATTGTTCTTCGTTTTTAAAGAAAATAAAAATGAAATGGAACTAAATATATTTTTAATTTTTTCATAATATTGTTTTTACAAAATTTCTATTAATTTTGGCCCTTTCAAATGTTTAAGAACTAAAAGAACAAAATTAAAAAGGGAGAGTAGAATAATTCATCTCATGCAATGACAAACTACTATGGGGAAAAGAAGAGAGATAAATAATAATATTAGGTTGCTTCGCCATAAAAAGTCAGTGTAAATTAAAACACGTTGAACACAATTATTTAAAATTTCTTGTCTTTAGAGGAATTCCAAGTTTTTGCTTAAAAGTTTTTTTTTTTCACAATGTCGTTATAAACAAACAATCTCCTCAACTAATCCCCAAAATTTTAATTATTTACTTTGTTTTTTTTTCGCATAGTGCTGTGAATTTTTGTTCTATTTATTATTACATCTCTCTTTGCCATAGTTCAGCAAAGGCTATCTCTATTATATTTTCATATGGTGATAGTAAACAGCGAGTGAGTGCGCGGTGGATGGTTGTACAGCAGGAGACTCTTTATTTGACAAAACAGTGAACATATGATTGTGTTTTCATTTCGTTTCTGCCTCTTCTTCTCTATTTTCTTCGTATTGTTGTTTTAGTTGGATTTTCTTTACTTTTAATTAAATGTCGTAGAAGATTAGTTCAATAATATCGTTTTTTTCTCTATTTTTGTACTTGTGATAAAAGTTAAAAATTTCATTTTGACAGATATACAAACGCCGCACATACACCAAGACACACACACACATGTGTCCTATCTAATAGAGTGTATGGTGGAGTGCCTTCGATATACTTTTTTGATTTGTTAAAACAAAACCTTTTATCTGATATAATTTTGTCAACAAATTCATCGTAAAAGTATTATGCACATAAAATTGAACTGCCGACTATTATGTCTGCGTCGCGTGTTTTCTTTTCGTTGTTTCAGTGAAAAAAGGTAATGGTGGGCCTCTCAATGTCCGACAGCCAGCATATAGACAGTTCGATAATGCCTGTTAGGCTGTTAATATATTGGAAGAGAAAGCAACGGTTATTCATAAAATAAGATTGAATGGATAGTTTTTCTTTTGTTCAATTGTAATAAGAGAGTTATGACAGTTGTTTGTAATTGTATATATTGACATTCACAAGAAATCACTGACCACCTGCTAAGGCGAAAATTATTATTTTTTGGTGTGTTATTTGTGAAAAGTGAAAAGTGTTGAAAAATCGATAGTATGTGGTAATTGTTGTTGCCTTTTATTGTGAACATTTAAAGACATATGTACATACATAGTTATTATCGTAATGAATTATTAACGCTTCTTCAAATTATGAATGATTTGGTAAATCGTGTTAATTTTTGGGGAACAACGCATATTTTTTGTTGTTCTTGATAACAATTGGTACTACTTAGCAATATTTTTTTCGATATTATAAAGGGAAAAATTGGTTAACTTATAAACCGCAGGTTTTTTATCCTAAGAGTCCAACCCTCAACTTCAGGTATAGATCCACCGTGTTGCACAGCTCCGTATCCTATCCTATACTACGTCCTTTCAATTGCCTTCCAATTTTTTTAACTAATTCCTGGAGATCTATGGTTATAACTTATGGAAATGCATAACTCAATTTATTAAAGTTGAAGTAGGATAGGAAAAAAAACTCAGACACAAAAATTGGAAAATTAAAAATTCCGATATGAGTTGGATCTTCAGCAAAATATATAACATTTACTTACCTATCCAATATTTTATTTGATTTTTCGTTTATTTTATTAATAGCCCTAATTAAAACACATAATAATGCAAAAACAAAACACCTCAAACAATCAAAACCCATAAAATGTCAAAAATTTCCATTTCACATACGACAACAGCAGCCAAATTAAATTCCGGTTCTATAGCTAAGTAGAATAGTATGTAAATTATTTAGAAGCTAGGTATATAATTCCAGAGTAATTACTACAAAAAAATGACCTCCAATTCAATACAATACAATGAACTGACGTCTCATACACAACAGAGAATAATAATTGGATTCTAACTGGAAATGAAAATATGATACTTGAATGATATTTTTATTTTAAGAATTAACGGAAGTTTTCCAGATTAAGCCTTGGAATAAAATTCCTTTCGCAATCGTTACAATTGTAGACTGAATTTTAAAGTGTAAATCAAATTTCATTTCTATTATCCACAGCCAGAATCGCGTTTTGGAACGGTATAGCATTTTTTAGGTAGACTTGTTTACATATATTTAATTAGTAAACTTCTAGATTCTAGACCTAAATTGGCGGTCACAGACGTCAAATAATTAAATTTGTTAATTAGAAACCAAAATCATTATTATCAACAAATTAAGTATAGGAATGGATTCAATGCTATTTATTTTTGCAGAATAGGTTTAAAATAATCCTGGATTGTCAAGCAGAAAGAATTTTCACATTTCCACGATGAATGCATTAAAGTTGGCTTTAAAAAGCATGTTTTTTAAAGCATTGTTTTCTTATTTTCTTAAGGCCAAAAAGTCTTAGATGGACGTTCAAAAATGCTTTATATGATTGAAAAGTCATCTTAAATCAAAAAAAAAAAAAAAAAAAAATTAAAGAAGTAAGCCTTCAATATAGTGGACATTTCAATGAGGTTCACATGGTTAAATATGTTTTAATATAAACTCAAATATTTTATTTGAAAAATTTGTTCACCTTGGCAAGATTGTACAATTTAATATAAAAAACACGAACTAATTTCATCTTTTTATCTCTGTATCGCTCTCTTCCTTTAGACCGAGTATGTCTCGCGGTACAGGACTCGGCCAAGATCGCTATCAGGATCGTGATTTTCATATCGCAACTCCCGAAGAATTCGTTAAAAAATTTGGTGGAACTCGTGTCATCAATCGCATTTTGATTGCCAACAATGGCATTGCAGCAGTCAAGTGCATGCGTTCCATTCGGCGTTGGGCCTATGAAATGTTCAAAAATGAACGGGCTATTCGTTTTGTTGTTATGGTCACACCGGAAGATTTAAAGGCAAATGCTGAATATATTAAAATGGCTGATCATTACGTCCCAGTTCCCGGAGGTTCGAACAACAACAATTACGCCAATGTGGAATTGATTGTTGACATTGCTTTACGTACTCAAGTACAGGTGAGTAGTACAAATATTTGCTAATTAATTTAAGTTTGTTTTTTTGAAGAAATCGCATGTTCTTTGTTTACTCAATAAAATAATGAATTGAAAAAAATGTGTTGTTATATTCTTCCTAAATAGGCTGTTTGGGCTGGTTGGGGTCATGCATCGGAAAATCCAAAACTACCTGAATTGTTGCACAAAGAAAATCTTGTCTTTTTGGGTCCACCCGAAAGAGCTATGTGGGCTTTGGGTGACAAGGTTGCCTCCTCCATTGTGGCCCAGACTGCAGACATTCCCACGTTGCCCTGGTCCGGTTCGGAATTGAAAGCCCAATACAGTGGCAAGAAAATCAAAATATCCAGTGAACTGTTTAACCGTGGTTGCGTTAGCAATGTGGAACAAGGTTTAGCAGCAGTCAACAAGATTGGTATGTCTTCAAGAATAAATGACACGGTGGAAGTACTTTGTATGATTATTAAATTTTTCATTTATTTTAGGTTTTCCTGTCATGATCAAGGCTTCCGAAGGTGGTGGTGGCAAAGGTATTCGTCGCGTTGATACTGCCGAGGAATTCCCCGCCCTTTTCCGCCAAGTACAAGCTGAGGTTCCGGGATCTCCCATTTTTGTCATGAAATTGGCTCGTGGTGCTCGCCATTTAGAGGTACAGTTATTGGCCGATCAGTATGGCAATGCCATAAGTCTTTTCGGTCGTGATTGCTCCATCCAGAGACGTCATCAAAAAATTATTGAAGAAGCTCCCGCTATTGTTGCCCATCCAGAGATTTTCGAAGATATGGAAAAGGCTGCTGTTCGTTTGGCGAAAATGGTGGGCTACGTAAGTGCCGGTACCGTCGAATATTTGTACGATGCAGAGGGAAAATATTTCTTCTTGGAATTAAATCCTCGTCTGCAAGTAGAGCATCCATGTACTGAAATGGTGGCCGACGTAAATCTTCCCGCCTGTCAATTGCAAATTGGAATGGGTATACCTTTGTATCGCTTGAAAGACATTCGTTTACTCTATGGAGAATCTCCCTGGGGTACGTCGGTCATTGATTTCGAGAATCCTCCAAACAAGCCACGTCCTTCGGGCCACGTCATTGCCGCCCGTATTACATCTGAAAATCCTGACGAAGGATTTAAGCCCAGTTCGGGTACAGTACAGGAATTGAATTTCCGTTCCAGTAAAAATGTTTGGGGTTACTTTAGTGTTGCTGCTTCAGGTGGTCTTCATGAATTTGCCGATTCTCAATTCGGTCATTGTTTCTCATGGGGCGAAAATCGCCAACAGGCTCGAGAGAATTTGGTAATCGCTCTTAAGGAGCTTTCCATTCGTGGTGATTTCCGAACCACTGTAGAGTACCTGATTACGTTGTTGGAAACCAATAGCTTTTTGGACAACACCATCGATACCGCCTGGTTGGATGCTTTGATTGCTGAGCGGGTGCAGTCAGAAAAACCTGACATTTTGTTGGGTGTTATGTGTGGAGCTCTCCATATTGCTGATAGACAAATTACAGAGGCTTTCAACAGTTTCCAAACATCCTTGGAAAAGGGTCAAATTCAGGCTGCCAACACTTTGACGAATGTCATTGATGTGGAACTCATCAATGGTGGTATACGTTACAAGGTTCAGGCAGCCAAGAGTGGTGCCAACACTTACTTCTTGTTGATGAACAATTCCTTTAAGGAATTGGAAGTTCATCGCCTGTCTGATGGTGGTATGTTGCTGTCATTTGATGGTGCTTCCTTTACCACATACATGAAAGAGGAGGTGGACCGTTATCGCATTGTCATCGGTAATCAAACCTGTGTATTCGAAAAGGAAAACGATCCCTCGTTATTGCGCAGTCCTTCAGCTGGTAAACTAGTTAATCTACTAGTCGAAGATGGTGCCCACGTTAATAAGGGCCAAGCGTATGCGGAAATTGAAGTAATGAAAATGGTTATGACCTTAACTTCTCAAGAAGCTGGTACTGTCTCGTTTGTGAGGAGACCTGGTGCTGTTTTAGATGCTGGTTCTCTATTGGGACATTTGGAGCTGGATGATCCATCTTTGGTTACCAAAGCGCAGCCATATAAGGGACAATTCCCACAACCTGAAAATCCTCCAGTGCCAGAGAAACTAAACCGTGTCCATAATACATATAAAACCATTTTGGAAAATACTTTAGCCGGTTTTTGTTTACCAGAACCCTACAATGCCCAACGTTTGCGTGATGTCATTGAGAAGTTTATGCAAAGCTTAAGAGATCCCTCTTTGCCGTTGTTGGAGCTGCAAGAAGTCATTGCATCCATATCGGGAAGAATACCCATTTCGGTGGAGAAAAAGATACGCAAACTCATGACTTTGTATGAAAGAAACATTACCAGTGTGTTGGCCCAGTTTCCCTCCCAACAGATTGCCAGTGTTATTGACTTCCATGCTGCCACTCTGCAAAAGAGAGCCGATCGTGATCACTTCTTCCTTACAACTCAGGGCATTGTTCAATTGGTGCAACGCTATCGTAACGGCATACGTGGACGCATGAAGGCAGCTGTCCATGAACTGCTACGTCAATACTACGATGTAGAGTGTCAATTCCAACATGGACACTATGACAAATGTGTGGGTTTGGTTAGGGAACGTAATAAAGACGATATGCAAACTGTGGTTAATACAATTTTCTCACATTCCCAAGTGGCCAAGAAGAATCTACTCGTCACCCTGCTAATCGATCATTTGTGGGCCAATGAACCTGGTCTAACTGATGAGTTGGCTCATACACTTAACGAATTGACCTCATTGAATCGAGCCGAACATTCTCGTGTAGCTTTACGAGCCCGCCAAGTCCTTATTGCAGCCCATCAACCTGCCTATGAACTTAGACACAATCAAATGGAGTCTATATTCCTTTCAGCTGTCGATATGTATGGTCATGATTTCCATCCGGAAAATCTACAACGCTTGATCCTCTCGGAAACTTCTATCTTTGATATTCTGCATGACTTTTTCTATCACTCCAATCGCGCGGTATGCAATGCTGCCCTGGAAGTGTATGTAAGAAGAGCCTATACATCGTATGAGTTGACTTGTTTACAACATTTGGAATTGTCCGGTGGTTTGCCTTTGGTGCATTTCCAATTCCTATTACCCACTGCCCATCCAAATCGCCTTTATTCACGCATGTCCCACGATGGTGTTGAAGGTGGCCCCGAGAATGTTAGTAATACGTTCTTGCGTACCGGCTGCATGTCTGCATTCGATTCCTTTGAACATTTCGAAATGTATTCTGACGAAATATTGGACTTGCTTGAGGATTTGGCATCACCAGCATTTGTGAGTGCAAAGGTAAGGAGGTATATGGGGTTTTTAGTGAAGGAATTTAACTGATTATTTTCCATTAGGTTTTGGAGGCTGTTGATGCTGTGGATTCCATGTCTGATGGCCGTTTGAGTACCTCAATTAATGTATCACTTTCTGATCCAATTACAAGAGCCAATGCGGCCGAAGAAGCCAAATCTACCGAACCCATACATATCATCAGTGTGGCCGTTCGCGAAACCGGAGATATGGATGATGTTCAAATGGCCCAGATTTTCGGCAACTATTGTAAAACACACCGCGAGGAATTATTGCAAAGGCGCATTCGTCGAATCACCTTTGCAGCATTGAAGAAGTAAGTCGATGTTGTTGCAATAAATTGAATGTAAACGTAAACTGTATGTACTTTTTGGAATAGGCGTCAATTCCCCAAGTTCTTCACGTATCGTGCCCGTGATAATTTCGAAGAAGATCGCATATACCGCCATTTGGAGCCGGCCTGTGCCTTCCAACTGGAATTGAATCGTATGAGAACATATGATCTCGAAGCCTTGCCAACTGCCAATCAAAAAATGCATTTATATTTGGGCCGAGCAAAGGTATCACAGGGTCAAGAAGTGACCGATTATCGTTTCTTTATCCGTTCGATTATTCGCCATTCCGATTTGATAACCAAAGAGGCTTCATTTGAGTACCTACAAAATGAAGGTGAACGGGTTCTACTTGAAGCCATGGATGAACTAGAAGTTGCATTCTCACATCCTCATGCCAAGCGTACGGATTGTAATCACATATTCTTGAACTTTGTTCCCACGGTCATCATGGATCCTGCCAAAATTGAAGAGTCCGTGACAAAAATGATTATGCGTTATGGTCCCAGATTGTGGAAATTGCGTGTATTGCAGGCTGAGTTGAAAATGTTGATTCGTCAATCGCCCCAGGCATCGACACAAGCTATTCGCTTGTGCATTGCCAATGATTCTGGGTATTTCTTGGATATATCCATGTATACCGAACAGACTGATCCTCTCACGGGCATTATTAAGTTCAAGGCATATGGTGATAAATTAGGTTCCTTACACGGACTGCCAATTTCCACGCCCTATATGACTAAAGATTTCCTCCAGCAAAAACGCTTCCAAGCTCAAAGTAATGGCACAACCTATGTTTATGACATTCCCGATATGTTCCGTCAAATGACTGAACGTCATTGGAAGGAGTTTTCAAAAGCAAGACCAACAGTCGATGTTCGTATACCCGAAAAGATTCTTATTGAGTGTGTAGAGTTGGTTTTGGAAGGAGATAATTTGGTGGAAATGAAACGTTTGCCTGGAGAGAATACTGTAAGTTTTATTCAATGTTTCTAACCAAGGCTAGACACTTATTATAATTTTTATACACAGTGCGGTATGGTGGCCTGGCGTATAATCTTGGCCACCCCTGAATATCCCGAGGGTCGTGAAATGATTGTCATTGCCAACGATTTAACGTATTTCATTGGTTCATTTGGCATACAAGAAGATATTGTCTTCCACAAGGCTTCACAATTGGCTCGTGAAAGAAAAGTTCCGAGGGTAAGTGAAGTGACGGGCTTTATAAATCTATAGCTGGATCTGTATCTAGATAAAATTGTTCCTTGTTGTCTTCCTTCCTTAGATTTACATTTCTGTGAACAGTGGTGCTCGAATTGGTTTGGCGGAAGAAGTTAAGTCAATGTTCCGTGTAGCTTGGGAAGATCCCGAAGAACCTGAAAAAGGCTTCAAGTATTTATACTTGACCACCGAAGACTATAGTAAAGTGGCACATTTAAATTCGGTGCGTGCCATCCTCATCGAAGATGAAGGAGAGCCTAGATACAAAATTACCGATATCATAGGCAAAGATGATGGTTTGGGTGTCGAAAATCTACGTTATGCCGGTTTAATTGCCGGTGAGACCTCACAGGCATACGATGAAATTGTAACAATATCCATGGTAACATGTCGCACCATTGGCATTGGTTCATATTTGGTGCGTCTGGGACAACGTGTCATACAAATCGATAATTCCCACATCATTTTAACTGGTTATGCTGCTCTGAACAAATTGCTGGGTCGTAAGGTTTATGCATCCAACAATCAATTGGGTGGCGTTCAGATTATGTACAACAATGGTGTTTCGCATAAAACGGAAGCTTTGGATTTGGATGGTGTCTACACTATATTGGATTGGTTGTCTTACATGCCAGCTTATACCGGTGGTGATTTGCCAATTGTCACACCCAATGATAGAATAAATAGAGCGGTTGATTTTATGCCCACAAAATCTCCCTACGATCCACGTTGGATGTTGGCTGGTAGAGTTAATCCAGGTGAGTGAGAAGAAAAAATGTTTTTGTAAATGTGTGGAATATTATTATACTCGGGTTTTCAACAGCTAATGCTAGTGAATGGGAAAATGGTTTCTTTGATCGAGATTCCTGGAGCGAAATTATGGCTCCCTGGGCCAAGACTGTGGTCACTGGTCGCGCTCGTTTGGGTGGCATACCTGTGGGTGTTATTGCTGTTGAGACCCGCACTGTTGAAGTTGAGATGCCAGCAGATCCTGCCAATTTGGATTCTGAAGCTAAGGTTAGAATTGTAATTTTTATAAAGGTGTGTGAAAGTACAACGTTTTACCTTTTCAGACATTACAACAAGCTGGCCAGGTTTGGTATCCAGACTCATCATACAAAACTGCCCAGGCAATTAAAGATTTTGACCGTGAAGAATTACCCTTGATCATCTTTGCCAATTGGCGTGGTTTCTCCGGTGGCATGAAGGATATGTATGAACAAATTGTGAAATTTGGCGCTTATATTGTCGATGGTTTGCGTGAATACAAAAAACCAGTTCTCATCTACTTGCCACCCAATGCTGAGTTGCGTGGTGGTGCATGGGCCGTGCTAGATTCATTGATTAATCCCCGTTATATGGAATCATATGCCGATCCAGAGGCTAGGGCTGGTGTCCTTGAACCGGAGGGCATTGTAGAAATCAAGTACAAAGAAAAGGATCTAGTCAAAACGATACATCGTTTGGATCCCACAACCATTGGGGTAAGTTACGAATAGTAAAATTTTTCGAAATGGAAATGGGTTTCAACTCTTCTCTTTATCAGTTGAAAAAACAAATGGATGAAGCTTTGGCAGCTGGTGATAAGGTTAAGGCCAGTCAAATTAATGAGAAAATAAAGGAACGCATCGAGGCGATGATACACGTGTATCATACTGTGGCCGTACACTTTGCCGATTTACATGACACGCCCGAACGTATGTTGGAGAAGGGTTGCATCAATGAAATTGTACCATGGCGCGAATCACGCACATGGCTGTTCTGGCGCTTAAGACGTCTTTTGCTTGAAGATGCCTTCATAAAGAAAATTATCCATGCTCAGGAAGGTTTGAGTGTGGGTCAGGCCAAGCAAATGTTGAGACGTTGGTTGGTCGAAGACAAGGGAACAACAGAGGTATGTTAACATGGACATATTTTTCAATATGACATCTTTATTTATTTAACTTTAATTTCAGTCTTACATTTGGGATAAGAACGAAGAAATGGTGCAATGGTATTTGGAACAATTGAAACCCGATTCCATTGTATCGGGCAATATAAATGCAGTGCGCAAAGATGCCATAATTTCTGCCATCACCAAAATGCTTGAGGTAAACAAAGTTTTTATTACTTAAAAGAAACAAATATTAATGCTAAAATTTAATTTTTTAATTATTAGGATTGCCCTGATGTTACATTAGATGCTGTAGTGGGCCTGTGTCAAAATTTATCACCAGTTAATCGTGGTGTGGTTGTACGAACTTTAGCCCAATTACAATTAAACGAACAACAACCTAGCGGAAATCAAGGATGATATAGTTCAACGAACAATTCGACAAATATGCCACCTCAGAATTTTTTCTACCAGTTCAACAAATATTAAGCTAATGACCATAGATTTTCTCTAAACCACCTCACATACACATCCCAGTTCACAATATGTTCTTTTAATGAATAGCAAAAATAAGGGCAACGATTTGAACACCATGTCATAAGCGAACTAATTTCATGCGCTCTACTCATCCATCCATTTACCCCACCCACACTCATATTATTGACTATTATGTATAGATAATATTGTGTTAATATTCTTTAAGATTAGAACATTAACTTCACAATATGCTCTTATTTTGTTAATACTTTTTTCGAATAATTAAGACATTTTTTGTAATGCTGCATTTGTTATTTTTTCCTCTTACATGTGAATTTGAATTTAAAAAATAGCTAAAATGCTCTAAAAACAAACGATGGGGACAAAACTTCAGAAAGACCATGGTTGCTTCAAAGGCTCCATAGTCGGTGATGGTTTAAAACCTATAACCTAACTAGCTCTAGCTAACGACGCACATTGTCTTGATTAATCTTTTTATTGTCAATTCACATAATTTAGTTAAATTTAGATATACGCATGTTGATGTCTCTACATCATTATATAATTTTCTCATTTCATTTAAACTTATTAACGATTTTTTATTGTAGTAATATGAAAACGTTTATAAGTATGAAATACTTTCCATTAGTTTATATATGTATTTAAAAAGCCAAGAAATTTATATGTTATTACTTTTAACTTTTATTTTAGATAAGCTGTAAAGAAATACGAAATAAATAAGACATTTTTCAGGTAAAACGAATGATAATTATGAAGAATATATGGAAATTGTATAAAAGAAAATAAATCATGAAGAAATTTAAATATTTTGTGTGATTTGTGTTAAGTAGTTCTCTCCTTGTTGAATACTGAGATTTTTAAATTATTTTATTATAGTATATTTAACACGAGAAAGGTTTTTATTTCAATTGAAGAAAGAATACGATTTTGGAGCGACATATGCGGTACAGTATTATATGTGACATAGTGTGTGTGTGTTTGATGTCGAAATCCATTCGAATTAATGTTGATGTCCTCACAAAAAGGTGTCCTGGTATTACTCCTCATTTTTGGAGTTATTTTAATATTTTTCCTAATATACCATTATCACACCATGACAAAATTTAATAACGTAATATCATGTTTTGTACTGTTTTTTTTAAGTGGGGCAAATAAATTACCTGTATACAATTGCTCTGATCTAGAACTGCAAGAATATACAACTTTTCAGTATGATAACCAATTTTTCATTTATGATATATAAGAAAAATGCTGAGCATGTTGTGTTAGGGGCTATGCTCGGATCATATTCACTTTTTTATAACTGATAAAATTTGTAGATTTTTTAAGTAGCCGGGCTTCGGCCGGGGCTTAACATTTTTTCCTCTGGGGTATGTCCCCAACACGGGCTGCGCGATCCATAGTTTTTCTAAACTTTATAACGGACTTCGATATCTTGGGAGCTATACAAATTTCAGGTCAATCGGTCATAGCCCCTAAACTCAACGTAAGCCCCAAATAGTTTTCTTTTTTTCTGATTCAGTTGATTGCTTACAAGATTTTGCAGGAATTCCATATTTACTGTTCAAAAAGATAATAAAAATATCTCACTTTCTCAGATAGAAGCTACTGAGCAATTCCCAGAGGATAAGTAGCCAGACAAACCTATTTTTACAGCCTTTTGGGTTCGGGATGAAAATAGAATTTTAAATATCTATCGGTAATCAAAAACTTAGTTAAATAGTCCCACAACATTTTTTTTAGTTTATTTGTGACAATAGATATCAGAAGAATTCGTTTCAAATATACAAAATCAGGGCAGTGTATATATTGTCTATCTTAAAACGTGATCTGTCCAAAGTATTCATACGTACAGTAGCTCCATGCGAAACTCGTACAGCTAAAGAGAAAATTTTATTTTTTTATAAATTCCAAAAATCAAAATTTACAAATTTTTTTTTACATTTTATTAGTACACTTTGTAAGTAATTTAAAATGCAAAAAAAAATAACATTTTAATTCATTAAAAGTAAAAAATAAATAAATATTAAAAGAGATCATATTTCAATGCCAAAGCCAAAGTATTTCTAGACATTAATATTTTGTATGAGTTCCTTTACTTTTTTTTACCATTTGTAGCCTATTTAACATACTTTTTACAAGTTTTTCGCAAAAGCTAGTTTCAATTTTTGCCATTCTTTCAACAAAGCTTTCTTCTAATCTTCTTTGCAAGTTATGGTATGCTGGCGGTTTTTTCCATCGAGATAGCTCCATAAATTCTCTATGAGGTTTGTGTCTGAACTCTGGGCTGGTGTATCCACGACGTGGGGACAATTTATACCAAAATTTTTCAAAATCGGTCCAGCCATTCTTGAGATATAAGCATTCTAGCTAATATCCCCTTCCTTTGTATATATACATTGTATATATTTCGCTTTATATATCCGATATATTTACTATCGGCATCTACGTAATGGTCAGAATTGACCTGTTCGTCTATTTGTGATTTCGCCGGGATTAAAAACATTCGCGGTTTAATGGAAAATTTGACTTTTATTTATCACAAATGTTGCGGACTATTTCACCCACTAAATATTATCCGATGACGATCAAAATTGGAAGGCTTCTCCCCAGCCCTAAGCTCTAGCCCCATGCTAATTTCCGCGTAATTGGTCCATAATTGTGACCTGTAGAGCAACTGCAAAAACAGGAATTTTTCAGTTTTTGGTCCATTTTAACCCCTAAATATGCGATCATCTCGAAAAGAAATAGGGTTCTATTCTGGCCTTAACCCCACCTACATTTTAAATTTCGTGAGGATCGGGCCATAATTGCGACCTGTAGAGTGATTACAAATTAACATGGACAGACGGACGGACGGACATACATAGCTAGATCGACTCAGCTCGGCGAGACAGGAAGATCCATATATAGGTTACTATGTGGGAAACCTATATTTCGAGGTTTTACATAATTTTTGGCACAATCAAACTTATAATACCCCCAACACAAAGCGTTGTAGGTTTTTTGGTAATGAATTTGATAACAATCATATATTGCATGAAAGAAATTATTTGCTAAGTGTACGAGTTTCGCTTGGAGCTACTGTATGTATTAAATTGTAGCCTCGATTGTCATACACGGAAATAGTTAAATGGAATTTGAATTTTACGCCGATCTAGAATGTATAAAATGTATGGTCACCGGCTGACTTTTTGTAAAAGAACAACGGAATTAGGTAAACATAGCTTAAATTAAGCCAACAAAAAACTACTTTCCAGCCAGTCGATAACCTATTTAAATTTCTTTTCAAATATAAGTAGATTTTTATATGTTTTCTTATACGACGTCATTCGGAGGTTATTATAAAAGACCTTTTTCAACAATTTGTACAAATTTAAATATTTTCTCATTCAAAATTTTCAATTCCAAAATTCGTTTGACACTTCATTGGCCCAGCAGCTGCGTCGATGCGTCTATATTCTTCTACCATGGATTTGATGTATTACCGGGTCACATGAAGACCGTGAGGAATAGTCGACTTTTCAATATTGACGACGTTAAAAAAATAAAGCTGCAGCCCTGTTATAAAATAACGCCGTTCACCGAATTCACAACCTGGCCAAGAATAAAAATAATTATAAAACAAATAACATAAAAATCCAAAAAAGTAAAGAATATGAACGTTGAAACTACTAGTTCTATAAATACGTTTGATCCTAAGGATCCACATGGATTAGGTATGTTGCCAACGCTTACTTGTCCCAAAAATGTTATTGAAAAATGTGTCTTTTCAGGTGACCCCAATGACAAGTCTCTGCGCAAGGTGGAAGTGGAGATTCTTATACCCAAGATTATGAGAGATCGGGCAAAGGAAATACATTGCACCAAAGAAGTAGCAGATTTTCAAGCATGTTGTAAAGACAGTGGAGTACTGATGGTCGTATCCTGTCGTAAGGAGAACTCACATTTAAAGGAATGTCTCAGCAAGTGGTATAAAAATGAGGCTTTTAAAGAAGAATGCAAACAAATTTATCTTAAAGAAAGGTCGGAATTTCGCAGCACCGGTATTCCGAAAAAGCACAGAGTGGAAAAGGTTTAGTTTTTTAAACATTGAAGCATTTATTATATTTTTCGTTGGGTTTGTACATAAGATGTGTAATTAAAGCGCTTTATAATAGTTTCTGTTACATTCAATTTGGCTATGTCTTCAAGGATTTGCATTTGAAAATCTCTAGGTTTGTCAATATCCAGTATAAGGACATCTTTATCGGATGTTTCAGCAATTCTCTGTAAACCTTTTATTTTCTTTGGTTCCAAATGAGTTGTGCTGGAAGGCACTTTAACATTAACTACAAAACTTGCATGAAAAAACCGGGGACCTTTGCGATATATCACTGAAAATTGTTAAAAGTTAATTATTAACAAAATGTTATGGCATAAAAATGATGAACAAGTATTATAAACCTACAAAAGTTTCCGGCAAATTTCAGTCCACTCTTTACTACCCATCCTTTGGATTTTAAATATAAGTAGGCAGCAACATACTCCACAAAATAAGGATTTACTTGCAAAGCGGATGCCAAAAAATCTTGCCAAGTCAATTCTTTGTTGTCCAAATCGACGATTTTCAGAACTCTTAAATAATAGGCCAAGAAAAATGACTCTTCTAAACCTAAGGACAGCGTCTCCTGATCTTCCAAATCTATTTCTGATGGATTTTTATATACCACATTTGGAATGCTACGTGACTGAGATCCTTTACCATAAAATCCATTCGTGTACAAGAATCTAATATCGTTGGCGTTGCAAACTTCTACAGATATGCTCGTAAAAATTCCGGTATATCTTTCTTGTCCTTCATTAGTACAGGGTGGAGGAAACGGGAGTACATCGAAGACAACACCTCTCTTATTCTTCAGATGTGGCACAAAAAACATTTCCTGAGCTAAGCACAGTTACTATTTTGAACCTGTGTTTTTAGATATATGGATTGAAATAATTCAATGTGCCGCCTGTAAGCAAATCTAACAAATCTAAAGCAACGCAATTTATCTTATTTGTTGTTTCCAAAATGAAAACAAAAAACATGTGTTTATTGAAGCTAGCATGGTAGAAGAATACAGGTAGATGCATCAGCGCTTGGGAACATTGATAAGTCAAACATTTTAAAATAAAAGTATACTTACTTTTCTTATACGACGTCAATCGAAAATTATTATAATATGCGTTTTCAATAATTTTTACAAATTTGAATAATTTTTCAATTACAAAATTACTTTGACAGTTCATTGTGCCGTCACCATTGTGGGATAATGAACTGTAAAACCAATTTTGAAAGAAAAATAATTGAAATTTGAAAATGATTCAGAACTGCATAACAACCTTCGATTGGCATGGTAGTAGAAAACATATGAAAATCTACTTATTTAGAAAAAAAAACATTTAAAATTCTTTAACATATCAATGTTCTCAAGCGTTGATGCATCTACCTGTATTTTTTTACCACGCGTCTACCTATATTTTTCTGCCGTTGAAGCATGGTACAATAAGGAGGTTTCGTAAAACTATATAAATACAGCCCTGAAGCTATGCTCGCTCTCTGTCAGAATAATCCAAATTATATCCAACAAGTTGTTTTCATTTATTCGATATTTTTTGTTCGTTTTTAAAATGAGTCAAATAGTTCGAAAGATGAATTAAATGCCTGGATATTCTCTCAAAAATATGATGCTAAGTTTTCAGTCTTTCAATTTCGTGGCAAATCTGGTTAATATCATTAGTGTGCCCCCGGCAATTTAAGCTTCTTCCATTCATTGATTTTGAAAATATTTCATTTATTTATTTATATGTTGCGATGAAAAAGCCATTAGGCCAATAAGTATCACAACTATTAAAAAACTACAAAAGTGTACTCCAAAATAAAAAAAAATATTACATAGTGTATCTTAAAGTAACCTTAGAAATCATACTTATGTAAAATATGGACAAAAAGGCTCCCCAGCCAATGAAAATGTATTTAAGTCTATTGCTGGTAATAAAAAAAACAACATTGAATCAAACGATACAGTATCGTCATATATCATTAACAAACAAATTGTTAACCTCCATTTGCCTCTACAAAGTTTTCAAACATGCGGCGAAAAACACCGCGGGAAAACGAGAATTGTCGTAGCTCAGCTGGAAGCTGATTCCAGATTCGTGCGGAACGAACTATAAAAGATCTTTCATATAGAGACGTAGGAAAATGAGGGAAAATTATTTGCGTATTCCTAGTAGACCGAGAGAACACTAGCCGATCTCGCTGAAAACTTGTAAGATTTAAACAGATATATTTATATAGAAATGAAACCACGCGATGTTTAACAAAAGTAGAGAATGACACTCCTAGAAAGGGGACTGCATGCACAGAAATATGGTCAAAACGACGCAAATTATAAACATATCTTACAATGATGCTAAAAAGTTTTTCTAATTTCATTAAGTACTCATGTGTTGTACCAGAAATCACTTCAATACAGTAGGAAATTACCGAAAATAACATAGAATGAGCAAAATTTCTCTTTACAAATAAGGGCAAATCATGGTACAATGAAGAGAAGGTAGGTCAACTTTGAAAAAATTGCAAGTATGGAGGTCTACCTGTTTGGCTTGTAATGTCAGAATTAGTATCAAAACAATAAAAAAATCAAACAACTTGTTGCATTGATTTTGAATAAATAATTGAAAACCGCGATAATTGAATGAAAGGTCAACACTTCTTTTCAAAATCATGTACTATATATCTCTAAAGGATTATTTCGCTACAAAAACTCTAGATTTTGTCGATGCATACGTTGAAATAAACATTTTGAAAACACCCGAATTTTAATGTTTTCTGAACAATTTTTTTGTTATTGAAAAGAAAACACATACATAAACAAATAAAGATGACATATTAAACCAAGAAAATAAAAAAAAATTAAAATCATATGGTAGTTCTGCCCTACCTTGATATCATTGTACCATGGGGCAAATAGAAATCAGTTGAGTGTAATTTTCGGAGCATATTTTTAACTTTGGGGTACAGTGCATCAATATGCAAAGAAAAATGAAGCTTGGCATCAAGAACAACACCTAAACAATTTATGCGGTCAACAAAATCCACTGCTACACCATTAACCTGTATATTAATACCGCTATTCAGTCGGCAAGGTGAACCAAATGTCATTGCTTTTGTCTTAGAAATATTTTGTTTTTATTTTTCAAAACAATAAATACATACTCAAAATTGGCATAAGTCGAGCACACTTAGAAAAAATTGTAATCAGCTGATAGCTCTACCATACCTTTTTATGGTTCCATGCGTAGAAGCAAGCATGGTACAATAAGGAGGTAAAACAGCTTTGTAAAACTACAGGAATACAACCCAGAGGCTATGCTCGCTTCCTGTCAGACTTATTCAAAATTATATGCAACAAGATCTTTTCATTTTTTTCATATTTTTCCTACCCTACCTTTTTATTATACCATGGAAGCAAGTAAAAAATCTAGGTGGTACACACTGTTGATCATGAGGACTTAAATAGTGTTTACATCTAGTGGATATCATCTGTCAATTCCGTTGCGAGAAATCTGAAAATCTGTGAGTATTATATTGGAGATAACACGCGAAATAAGAATGTTTTTTTCGGTTTCTTTCACAATCTAGAATAGTGGGACAACACAGTTTTACCCCAAAATTGTGTAATGTTTTGCCCATAAACGTCGAATATATGCATTTATTTTGCAGAAAAAGGGCACCAAAAGAAAAAAATGTTTTTCTGTAATTGTGCCATGGGCAACAACAAGTGTTGTTGTACAACAAACTTAAGGTACGGTCACACTGGGTAAATATTTGATCGAAATTTGTTTTCCCATATTTGACTGAACAAATGTGAAATTCATACAGAGTTGATTCGATGTTCACATTACAGTCAAATATTTCACAGATTTTGTTTGTTCAAACAGTCACCAAATAGCGTCAAATAGTGCTATGGGGAAACATGTTTGACACATGTTCACATTCGTAAAATATACGAATATATTTTCCCAATAAATTGTTTGATCAAACTGTGAGGAAACATACATTTATTTTGCCGAGAGAAATAGACATAGAGAGTGAAAGAGAGACATAAAGAAAATGGAGTTTCGGGTATAATTTATTTGGAGAAGGGAAGCAAATGACCAGCTGTTGTGGTATAAATTCCTTGTCAGAAAATTTTTTTTGCATTTTTGTATGTTTGTATCACGGTAGAAGAATACTGGTAGTCGCATCGACATAGCTGCTGGGACAATGAACTGACAAAACTATAATGAATGAAATATTATTTAAATTTGTAAAAATTGTTGAAAAATACATATCATTACGTAAAAGAAAACATAGAAAAATCTTCTTATTTTTGTCAAAACATTTCAAAATGTTTGACATATCAATGTTTCAAGCGTTGATGCATCTACCTATATCCTATTCCTGAACCTGCAAGAATCTACTAGTTTGTCAATTTTCTTCGATATAATAAAGGGAAAATCGGTAATAGTAGTAAAAACTTATACATCTTGCAGTTCTGGAACAGACCATATATTAAATTTTTACTAAACATTCAAATTCAGTTAATTCAAAAATATCAAATAAACAAAACCACCTATTGTATTCGTTTGCTTTTTTATTCATTAAACATCATGTTACAAATGCTCTTGTTCTTAAAGCAAAATGCTGCCCAATGTTTTAAACTGATATTTTTCCTTGTTTGACCTTACAAAACATTTGCACCGTCAAACAAATGTTTGACCAAAAAAGAGGAAAATAATTGATCATAGGTGTTCACATTATGGACACACTGGTCAAATTTTTGTTTTCTGGCAAATAATTTTGTTTTCCCAAAATCAGCTGTTTTTGTATTTACCGTCAAATAATATTTGGTGGTCAGATTGTGGCAAAGAAATATTTGACATTTTTCGTCAAATATTTGCTCAATGTGACCTTACCTTTAGCAACAACCACATACAATTTTTTTACGTGATACAAGTGTCAACATTTAAGAGGCTTGCGAAAAAATTCTCATATATTTGTGAAATATAATCCTATAATTTTCTTAAATGTTTCATCCATGGTAGAATTAATCATATGTTTGCAATTTTTTCAAAATTATTCATTTAATCCATTGCAAATACACAAATGGCAACCTATTGTTTATGCAATGAAATTTGACAAGGTAAATTACAGAAATTGCAGAGATTGGTATGCTTATTTGAAATTACTTAATCTTCTTAATTTTACTATGTTTTCATCTTTGTTAATACATTGAAGCATAATCTTTTTTGTGTCAATTTACTCCTTTGTTCATTTCTGAAGAAGCCAGCCGATGACTTAAGCCAGCCAAATAAGCTCTTTATGAATTCCTACCTTATGCCATCGGCTGGCTTCTTCGGGAAAGAACAAAGTAGCGTAGAGCCAAAATCGAACTAAGCCAACCTAAAACTTCTTTGTTCCTCTACGAAGAAGCCAGCCGATGACTTAACCGTTTTTTATATTCTCACCTTTATAATTGGGCCATGGTATCGAAAAATCTATTTCCTTGCATGCTTAGCCGTAGGTCCAACTGACATTTTACAACATTCTATACGTTACTTGTTTCACTAATATTAGTGCCTGTTAAAGTGACAGTTAAAAGTAATTGGTATTGGTTAACCTGTACCCGAAATACTCATTACTTTTACATCACAAGTCACAAGACCTTCTGTCAGCTGAATTCAGAGTAAAATTTTTGTCTACTGCTATTTTCCAACGGAATTGGTAAAAATTTATTGAATTTTTTAGGAAAAAATAACAACAAAGAAAGCAGTAGCCATGTCTGACGTTGCCGATTTAATGAAAATGCCCGAAGAGAGCATTGGTAAGTTGAAAATTATACGGTTTCAAGAAAAGTCGATAATGATGACATTTATTTTTTACGAAATGTGAAAAAGTATATACATCATTATTGCCATGGTGTATATGATAGTGAATTACGTCTTTGTTCTCGCTTTCAGATATGATTGCTGCAACATCTGTGTTGCAGCAACAGGCAGCCGATATCCGTACCAAAACCATCAACTGGGCATCCTACATGCAATCGCAGATGATTTCCCAAGAAGATTACCAATGCATTAGTGCTCTGGATAACTCAAAGGCTGCCTACTTGCAATCGAATCCAGCCCAAGCTGTAAAGACTTTGTTGAATCTTTTGTCTCATGTCTCCAAAGATTCAACCATTCAATATATTATGGTTATGATTGACGATCTATTGCAAGAAGATCGTTCCCGTGTTGATATTTTCCACGAATATTGTGCTAAGCGCAAAGAATGCGTTTGGGGACCTTTCTTGAATCTGTTGAATCGTCAAGATGGTTTCATTGTTAATATGTCTTCTCGTATTTTGGCTAAATTGGCATGCTGGGGACACGAAATGATGCCCAAGTCTGATTTGAACTTCTATTTGCAATTCCTTAAAGATCAATTGACAGTCCAGGTGAGCAATTTTTTTCGTTATTCTTGTATATGATGGTGTTATTACTTTAGAAAGATGTTATGGGAGTTTTTGTGACAGCAATGCCTTATATTTTGACACATGATTAGTTGTGACCTTTTTGCGTACACATTGTTGTTGTGTTCAAAAATATTTTGTTTTAACTAATTGTGCTATTTAAAGAGGTTGAAAATCGATTAGAGATAAAAGAATACCTATTGTTTACACAAATACTGTATAAGGGCATTTTATCACATTCACGAAAGATATTTCGAAAAACTTGACAAATATTCGCTTAGTTTGACGAAAAACTATTAATGTTTCGATTTAGATTAGACTTGTTTTGCTCCATTCTTGTATGAAATGGCTCCCGAAATTCAATATTGCACAGTTTTTTCCGCGCCCCTTAGAATGGATAATACTTCTAAAAAATTCTTGAAATTGGATATACCATCAGCATAAGTTGAATATAAACTTATAATTTTTTCTTTTTATTCCCTATCCTGCAATATGTCCCACAACCATCAACTTAACCTTTATTAAAAATGAAACATAAGTGCAAAATCTATATCAGTGAGATGACTGCCCTGTCCAAAAGAATACAAACCATAATTATACATTCTAATGGAAATGATAAGGGAAGCTCAAATCATCTTGATCTGGTTCAATTTTTGAAATATCGTGAACAAGCTGCAGAGGCGGGCAAAACGGTAGTGGGCTTTTATGCAATTCAAACAATAACTTGCAATAACACACAACATTATTAAACATACTAATTGCCTAACATTTAAAACATAACACTTTTTTTACACTTTACTGTTATACATTCAAAATTTAAAAGCCTTTGGCCGGCCTTAAACAAAAACTATATGTCCCTACGTTAACGTCGTTGTCTGTTCAAATCATCCTGCGAAATATCCAGTTTCATTATATGAATGTCGCATTGTTTTGTTTTCGTTAATTTTGTTCTTGTTGCTGATGTTTATGTGGACCCATCTTTTACATTTTGAAATAGAAATCAAAATTGCAGTCATTTTTGGGAATTGTTTAAATTACTACAATGGCAATTTGGTCCTTTGGCCCGTTGCCATACAAGTTTTGCGTTCTATTTTGCAAAAACAAATAACACCAACTAACAAATTTCAATATTGAATGCAATTTCTAATATACTTTCTATTTATTCTCCAATAATAGTCCAATGAGTATATTCAATCTGTGGCACGCTGTCTGCAAATGATGTTGCGTATTGACGAATACCTTTTCGCTTTTGTTGGTGTTGATGGTATCAGTACTTTGGTACGCATTTTGTCATCTCGTGTTAATTTCCAAGTAAGTAAGCAGCATTGGTATAAATTTCGTATATCACTAGTATTTATCCCTATTATAGGTACAATACCAACTGGTGTTCTGTTTGTGGGTCTTGACCTTCAATCCCTTGCTGGCCACCAAAATGAACAAATTCACTGTCATCCCAATTTTGGCTGATATTCTCAATGATTGCGCCAAGGAAAAGGTAAAACTTTGAAACACCAATTGTAAATCGTGTACAATTTTTTATCGACATTTCTTGTCAAAAGGTTACCCGCATCATTCTGGGCGTATTCCGTAACTTAATTGAAAAGCCCACTGATGCTCAAGTGGCCAAGGAACATTGCATTGCCATGGTTCAATGCAAAGTCTTGAAACAATTGTCCATTTTGGAACAACGTCGTTTCGACGATGAGGACATCTCTGCCGATGTCGAATTCTTGACAGAAAAATTGCAAAACTCTGTGCAAGATTTGTCTTCGTTCGACGAATACGCCACCGAATTGCGCAGTGCCCGTTTGGAATGGTCTCCCGTACACAAATCTGCCAAATTCTGGCGTGAAAATGCTCAACGTTTGAATGAAAAGAATTACGAATTGTTGCGCATTTTGGTACATCTTTTGGAAACCTCCAAGGATCCCATTATTTTGTCTGTTGCCTGCTATGATATTGGAGAATATGTTCGCCATTACCCCAGAGGAAAGCAGTAAGTTATGGGAAAATATAAATTTAATAGAAATTATATAAAACAATTTTGCTGTTCGCCTTCTAGCGTTTTGGAACAATTGGGTGGCAAACAAATTGTCATGCAATTGTTGGGTCATGAAGATCCCAATGTACGTTATGAAGCCTTGTTGGCTGTACAAAAATTAATGGTTCACAATTGGTAAGAAGTGAATATCTAATTATTTTCACAACATGTAAAATTAACTTTTATGTTAATTTCCTTTTCCAGGGAATATTTGGGCAAACAACTTGAAAAAGAAAATGAAACCCAGAAGCAAGGATCGGCTGCCATTAGCGGCAAGGCTTAAGTATTATCACGTCTTATTTAAATTCCCTATTAATATATAAACAGATTAGAGTGTTATTAAACTATAAGTAAAGAAATGTATTAACAACAATTTCGCGGTACTTATAAAATTGTATTATGTGAAATTCAACAATGTGTGTTTCCTCTGATAATAATAATAATACATTCAAACGAACGATCGCTTCTTTGATCTAAATTTATTGTCATAGAAATTTTGTTTCAAATCATTCCAAATTATATTATTATTATTTTTCCTCTGTTTCCCAATTTTCTGTTATTCGTCAAAATAGTTACCTTATTCGTGATGAATGTATGTGTTGTTGCTTATGTTTGTAAATATCTACATAATAGATGAATAAAACAAGCTTGTTAAAAATACATATTTCTATTGTTTTGTTTTGGTATTCTTAAAATATGACATTTTTGAACAACTTTCATTGTCCATGAACAACTTTCAGTCAATCGTGGAAAGGAATTGATAACTGAATGGATTCATATGAATGTGAAATCGGTTGATTAGTAGATCCCGAAGCTCTAAGAACAGATCATACAAATGAAAAAGAGAACATTTGCAAAACTGGAAGATTCTTGCAGGTTCGGGAACAGAACAAGTGCATGCAAGTTTTATGTGAAGTGCTCATAATTTTTTTATTCCAGAACCTGCAAGAATCAATTTTATTTTTGCAATCTCGTTAGATAGCGGTTATCGCTTAGATTCTTCCAGGTCTTATAAATTAGCAAGTGCGTACAATTCTGGAACAGAGCAATTAACAATTTTCGTTTCCAAAAGGTAGATAGTCTTTCAGTTTTAAGTAAGGGATTTTGTTAAGAAGTATGGGATCTCCATTTTTCTCACTTCTCTTACCAACAAAATGAAACTTAAACTATTTTATAATAGAACAATTATACTGAAATAAATGGGAACTCAAATTTTTCAGAATTCATTCAGATTAATAAAAAAATCTACAAGCAGGCGATGAGTTAGTTGGATAAATATGTTATTCTATTATTTAAAAAAACGGGACTCATGAATTTTAATGAAAAATGTAAAAAAGGTAACCGCATCGGCGAATTGCTACAACAAAGCAACTTTTGTGGTCCCCTCAAATGTCAAAATTGGCATCTAAGGCGAAAAACATAGATTCGCCATGACATTTAAAAGTTGCGGCAAATTTGTTTCAACCAATCAGAAACGAGGTGTTTGTTTACATTTTATTTTGTGTCCCTCTCGTCGTAAACGAACGTCGCAATAAAAGTTTTTATTGTAAAACAAATAAGACTAAAATAAGTATTAATTGTAGTATTGCGATATTTTTTAAACAAAGAAACTTATAATGACTATATTTTACTGGTTTAAACCGAAAGTTTTCCGGAACTGCAAATGACAAGAGTCTAATTCTTGCACTACTTCCCGTGATGTGCTTTGGGAATCTTAGATGTTGAGGCTAACTTAATTCTTAAAGCTGCACTCCATTCTAACCTCCTTCCTTCATGTTCTTTTAATTTTTTACTGGTTTCACTCTTAACTTACTCTTAAATTATTTGAAATATTATAAAAAGGTACTTTTAGGGAAGACAACATAAACAAATTTGTTGTTTCATTCATTTAGGGCGAATTCTTCATTACAACAATTCGTTTTGACATTTAATGGTGCCGTCAGCTGGGCTGATGCGATTACCTAGTACATCTACCTTGAAGTCAGGCATCTGTATTTTTAAATGCTATCATTTTTAGTGAATAGTGTAACAGCTGATCTCACAGCACAGTGGGAACACCTAAAAAATGCATAGAATTTCTTCAAATTTATATAATTATAAAAGAAAACGATGTTTTAATTGAATCTGTATGAATAATATTAAATTTATTTCATCTTACTGAATACAGGATTCAAAAACAATGGGCCAAGAATCAGGCCAGGTTAAGAAGACTAGTTCACATACTACATTTTAGTGAATAAAGCGGTGTTTCAAACCACTTATGTTGTCGGCCGTTTTGTTTTGATTCCACTTGTGTTGTCGGCCGTTTTGTTTTGATTCCACTTGTGTTGTCGGCCTTTCCCTTTTGATTCCCATCTTTATTGAGATTTTCTTTCAGTGCTGTCTTTCTTTTCAGTGCTGCCAAGTATCCTTTGTTCTTTAGTTCATTCACTCTCTTGGTGGCGTCGGTTTGTAAATTGTTAATTAATTAATTAATTATTTAATTATTTATCGTATTTCGTATAAAAATGTATATATAAATATCTAGAAACAAATAGAACAAATGTGTATACGTGTGATTTGAGATTGTGCGTGATTTAAAAAAAAAAAACAATAAAACAAACCCGACCGTCAACATAACCTCCAATGCGTGGGTCTCCAAATTCCTTCATTTTAGATCAGCTACCTGCGAATTCCTTCATTTTAGATAATTTTTTTCTTCCATATTTAAGAGAAATAACTGTTTGCAGAACACGTAAGATTGTCTTTACTTCAACGTTTAAATTGGTGACATATTCATAGCGATCAATTTCCTTAAGGTGTCATTGGTATTCTTGATAAATATGAATTACCTCTTACTTACCCGGGAATCCTTGGATATAGGTTCCATTACAGACTTGGCTTCTTCTGATGCCTGTGGAACTACCTCGTTATTTGTTGGTACCACGCGCAGTTCATTAGGTGGCAAAAAATTACTATCTTTGGAATTTGGAGCATGTGAATCTATGGCCGAAAGGGAAATGGAAAATATATGTGGAGAATTACGATTTCGTTGGTCCGATATATGCAACATAGTAATATATCATCGTATTGGTCTGGTGCCAATAGGTGAGGCTAATGTTGTTATAGCAATTTCGTCAACGCATACAAAATCATCTCTAGACGCTATAGCCGTCGTAATCGATGAACTGAAGAGACGTGTACCAATATGGAGAAAAGAAAAATATGAAGGAGACGAATTTACAATGTGTGTTGAATCTATCGAAGCAGAAACATTCGATGAAAAGTTGTGTGACATACAAGAACATGTTTTGCCTTCGAAATTTGTGCAAATTTCCGCAAGTGAAACGGAAATCAATAGGCGAATACAAAGCTTTATTGAACGCAAACGTGAAGAAATTGATATCAATAACATTGTTGATTATATAAATCCCAATTATACAGCTGAAAATCCCAACGAAGAAACATCGTCATGTGCTCGCATTAGCGGTACTGTAATAAAACAGGAAAACTCCAAATGTCATTTAAAAGTTCGCCAAATAGAAAATAAAATGGGACCACAAGTACGACAGGATTATTTAGAAACATTAGATTCTTTAATGGATTCGAAGCAAAATCAGAAAATCAAACAAGAAAAGAAGGAATCACCAACAAATACGTTGTCAACAAAGCCATTCCAATACGCTCTGCTGGAGAGAACACGAGACATTGAAGAATATTTAAATCTAAACAATGCGGAACAGAAAACTATTCACCAGCGTTTGAAAAATATGGAAGATCGTATATTATTCTTAGAATCCATATCTCCAGAATATTACCATAATCTTTTTGATAAATCACAAAATAAATTTAGTATTAATGAAAACATTTCTGTGAGTTCCACGGATATGTATAATACAACAAATGGTTCTTCTATAAAACCCACATCAGCCAATGCCAAGAAAGTCTGTCGTAAAGTATATGCTGTGGATGATATAGATCGTATAATTGAAGCTGAGTCACAGCATATTTAGCTAAAATTATAATGATATTTTATATAATGTTGTAAAATAGTTATTTATCTTGCTAAGTCTAAATATACGTTCAAATGTAGTAGAACACCTACATAGTCAAATTCAATCCGATCAAGTAAAGATTGTTCAATTAATTTCAGTACACAAAGTAGTAAAATAAATAAATCCATATAGTAAAAAAAATTGTCCAAGAGAATAGAGTGGGGATCGCCGAAAACATGATTATACGAAGTTATAACCATAAACGGAATTCGATTGCTATAGGTTAAGAGCAAATTTGCTCTATGATGGAATTAAGATTATGAGTTAATATTCAACCATTACAACATATGTATGGACAAAAATTAGACTTTGTAGCGAAATAAATAGTTTTGATAACAGTTTTACCTTCTCTTGTTGTACCATGGTAACATAGCAAGTTTTTAGTCTATTTATTTTACTCACTTAGCTAGTGGCAATCGGTGTTGGAGCGGTAACATTCTGTCGTTTTGGACAAATCCAGAAATTTCGATCACCTTTCGGTCTATATAAAATTCAAACAAATGAGATTAAATTTTTGCATCTTAATTTGGAAATGACACTAAGCGGGCATAGACAAAGGGCTGTAAAGTAGTTTTACAAACCATTTTTACGTATATATTGGACCATGGATAAAACGAATGAAAAAGAGAATTGCTTTGCTCAGAATGTACGGAACTGAAAAACTAATAAAAATCTCAAAATTAGATGACAATCCTTTAAAATCCAGATAAAAGCCAATCAGAAACTACTAGCATAGACAAATGAAGATATAGACAACGAAAAGTTATTTTTTTTTTTTTTTTTTTATTCAGGTGCCTCATCATGATTTGCATAGTCAATATGCTGATTTACGCGTACAATCCACTCGAAGCCGTTTTTCTAGAATTTCACTTGATTATTCCCTAATTTTCGATGTCATCATGTACTTTTTACATTTTTTTATTATAGAACAATTTTCAACTGACAAATATCCTACAGTTTTTGTTATTTTTAAAGTTATAGAATTATTGAGTGACTTCAATATTCTCACTCAAACCCCTAAAACGATATAGACGACATTTGCTGATTCTATTTTTTTATTTATTTTTTTTTTTTTTTGAGATAAACGGTGCTTTGTATATGCTACGGCGATTTGTCTATGTTACTAGTCTGCTCTAGAATTACAAGAATGTAAAACTTAAAAAAAATTGCAAAATTTAACTGGAATTTTTTGTTTTTTTTTTATTTTTACACAAAAATTGCTTTGTTTCGGACCCTGCAAGAAGCTCTTAGCTTTGCATTTTTTGCAGTTCTGGAACACAACAAATATTAATAAAAGTTACAGAAAAGGCAATGAAAATTAAAACGGAAAATTGCTGAATATAATTGCGTTGTAAAAGTGAAAGAGGCAAGTTCAACTGAGAACGATAATCTCGCCTAGTATAAATCAGCACTAATTATAGTAAATTTAAAATAATTGGAATGGTTTATACGCGTTTTTGTCCATGTTACTTTTATATTACCAAGATTTGGCAAGTTAACTTGTTTGTAGAAAAAAATTGAGGGGAATAAAACCACAAAAATTCTGTTTAAGTTTTTATTTTAATAATGTCAGAAAAGACAAAAAAGACCATTTTAAAGCAACTTAAGGAACTAAATGAACGAACAGTCTATATAGATATAGTGCCGATAGTTCCTTTAGATGAATAGTCCATCTGAACAAATTCGTTCCAGAGCAACGCAACTCAAAAGTAGTATTTATTTTTTAACTTTAATGTAAATATAAATGGCACTGGAATCGCCAGCCCAGCCGCCACCTAGATTGGCGGCTCAACATTCAAACGAACAGACACATGTATTTTTCCTTAATACTACGCAACGACAGGTAAAAGCCCTCAACAAGTACATCTGGAGAACAGCTGACATGGAATCCTTTCAATCTATGTGGCGTGTACTTTGTATTTTGAAATTAGGATAAAAAGTCCTATATTTGGATTTCCTGACAACAACTCATCCATATGAGCTAGACATTTCTTGTTCTCCTAATATAACTAGCTAGAAAATCCCTACACTAATGATAAAGGATAAATGTGTCACAATTTTAAAGTTGACCTTGATATTTCTTCAATATTAAAAATCGAGATGAACAACACATGAATGACTGATCGTGATTCGAATAAATCTACTAAAAACAATTTTTTTATTTTAAGTTTACCAAAATAGAGCCATTTCGATTTTTGGATAGCTTAAAATACTTCTTCAATTTTTAGCACTGCGATATGTTCGAAATTGAAGTATATTTTTTCCAGGTTAATCTATACTGGATGGATTTCAATGGTTCCCAAGACTTATTTACCACCTTGCCGCCAGGGGCTGGTATAAAAGCAAATACTTTTGTAACACATCCATGGCTATTTCGTGACGCCCGGACTGGTGAACGCATGCATGTGAAGCATCAGGATATATTTTGGCCACAATTGTATCGCGTAAAGAATGCAGGACAATGGCTACCATGCCGAAAGCTAATAGCAATACATCCACCTGTTACACAAAGCCTGCGTACAAGATGTCTATGGCGTTTTTCTGAACTAATTTATGGTAAAAACGACGAATTTTTATTAAGTTTGAATTTACCTCGAACTTTGTATAATGATGTTAAATCGGTATTATCATTAATTGAGAAACACAGGTCTATTGGCATGGGCAGACGAAGAAATAGTTAGCAATATGGGCTCGTAGCCACCATTAAGCCCATTAGGCATATGCACTGAACGACATTGGGAAAACTTCTGGTGGTAATAAAAAACTAATTGATCAAACACTAGATGCCATATGAACCAACAATATCCCATTGCAATCGAGATAACTTCGGTGCACTCAATTTAAAATTTGAATGTGATTTTGAATTAAAAAAACCTTTTTACAATATTCTTTAAAAAATTGTATTTTCTTTATTATAAGTCAATTGCCTGCTTTTATTGGGCATCATCATTATTTTTAGCATTATCATATTTGAATATGTGTGTTTAATTTTTATTATAGCTACAAATTGGATAACAACACTTTCTTCCTTTCAATTCTTTCCATATTTTTTTAATATTTGTGAAATATGTTTTACTTAGTCTGTCGCTTTTAAATAATTTACGTTAATGTTAAGATCTTAAGCATATATGTATGAATCTATGTAATAATTATTTTTAAAATATATAAATGTCGAAAAGTTGTTACAATGTGAGAAAAAGAACAAAAGACAATCCCATTCGCCGCAGAATAACACGATCTGTACAAAGATTTTTTCATAGAAAAGTAGAAAGTTTAAGACTTGTTGAGGAAGAAATGGAATGAGTATTTGTTTTTTCTTTTTCGCTACACACTAAGTGGGAGAAATAATTGGAATGGCAAACGTTATGTGGTGTGGTATGGTTAAGACATTTCTTTGGGAACGGATTGCCAATTTTTGTTTTTATATTTAAATCTTTGCTTTTTTACAAAAATTGCACTTCCTTAAGCTTTCTAAAATGCTTTCGGAGTAACAAGAAAACAACAAACTAAATAAAACATTTTTTTTGTGATCATATTAAGAATTTTGGCATGACCTTGTGTTTGTTGTCTCCACAGATTCCATACACTTGTAGTCACGTGCTTGGGTTGGATGTAAGTATGTGAATGACAATGACACGCACATACAAACACGTGTCCCTTATAATTTGTCTTGTGCCTTATCATCAGCTGAAATTTAGAGAATCACATAAACTGTTGCTCCTACCATTGTTTATTCAAAGTTTTCCATCATATGAAAAATTTGGCTTAGTTTTGTACTGGAATGTGAGATCGGTTTGTTGTTGCTTCCAAATAAAGTGTCGAACAGTACGCAAGTCCATGTTTGGATCAACCACCTGAAACCATTAAATAATGAAATTATATTTGGAAAAGGAATGCAGAATAACAAACATACGACATCGTTGCACCATAACTCAATGCGGTCTTCAGCTGGAACCTGAGAACCTTCCGAAATGGCATCGCTGTTTTGTGAAGAACTGGATGCATTGCCGCCGCTAGGTGTGGTTTCGGCTCCCAAAACTTTATCCAGGACATGCTCACACACTTTACGACACTGTATAAATTCATTGGCCACCAAACGATCCTAAAATTATAAATTTTTATTATACAAATCCATTGCTCTTGCTTTGAAAATAGTACCTTCTTCGTTCTTTCCGGCTTGCCCATTGACGGATGGGGAGTTAGGAAGAATGGAATTTTTAAAAATTTCGGAGTGGTTTTTTCTATGACAACATCCGTGACCCATTGTGGTACTGTCTCATGGAGTAATGTGCTTTCACTTTCTCCTGCGGCATCGCGAACAAGTAAACGGCATACAGTTCGTCCCCCAACCTCGCTATAATACAATTTGACATTTTATAAAAGGTCCAAAGGGAGGCCTTGCTAAAAAAAATACCTGAATATAACCGGTGTATGTTTTGGTACTTGGAAAAATCCATTGCCTCTTATATCTTGTTCCATATCATTGGGTGGTAAGCTATGGGGTGGTGTCCAATATTCAAGCAAAGCTTCTAATAGCAATTTACCATAATTTATCTGAAAATAAATAGTATTATTTTAGCGTAATCCTCTTGTTTTAACAAAGGTTCTTAAACATTTGTTTTAGTAGTTTATGTTTAGATAGTCACTTGATTGGAAACCAGATCGTATCACCATCTCGAAATGGACGGACATTAAATTAATAAAATTCTTTCCGTAAGGCACATCGAAGGATATATGATTCAACACTGGCCATACTCCATCTAAAGGGTATACCAAATCATCGATCAAATCCACATATCCTTCTCTGAGCTGGGTTAGCTAGTATACATCATTTTATACCATTAAAACGTTATTTTAATTCATTCATTACCTTAATTTCTGACTGTGGATCTGAACATTCAGGAAGACCAGCTTCTATTGATACCCAGGCGGCAAAACAATCCACCTCGTCTTGGCCCAAAACAATAGTAGGCATCTATAAAAGGCATACAAATCAGTAATTATTTTTAAACAATATGCGAAATTTTTGGACATACCCCCGTTTTTAAATCAACAGTAAACCAATTGGGAATGTATACTTGTTTATTGCGCTTCTTGATTTCCTCTTCGAAATCAACTTTTCCTAGCTCCTCTTTCTTAACTACACGTAATGCATCATATATGGCTACATTGTCTTCCGTATCCCGGGTTACAATGTGACGTTTATCATTTAAAACAACACATTTTTTAATGGCAGCACCACCTAAAATCATAATATCAATTGCTATTTTAAATTATTTTAAGAATCGCAGTACTTACCTTTAATACATGCCAATTCGGTTCCTGTTGTCCATTGAGCATCCATGCCACCACTTGAATTTAATGTACACTTATCGTACAATGGCAGTTTCCAGCAACGTATATCTGAGTTCCATGTGGTGGACCATACCCCCGTCTTATCAGTGTTAAAGCATAGACTTAAAACCGGGGCCTTTTCTTCACAAACCACCATTGAATTGCTGGGATTTCTTAACTCAGTTATGACAATATTACGATCTCGACTGCCCGATATAATATATTGGAAGTTATCTGTCATTAATAAACTCCAAACACCCTCTTTGTGGACGTGGATAGTTTGAACACAGCGTTGTTGACCCAAATTCCAGATTTTTATGGTGCCATCTGAACTACCCGACACAACTTGATTGCCATCGGCGGAAACAACCAGGGCCCTTACATTTTCTGTGTGACCACGCAGTTTCATATTTCGTACACATGTGCGTGGATCCCATACTCTTAATATGTTCTCTGTGGAGCCGCTTACTATGACAGTGCCAGCTGGATTCATAGCTAAGCTATATATAGAGTCCTTGCAGCCGTTTAGACTAGATGCTGTGAAGAAATAAAATATTAAATGTTAAATAAAAGAAAATTTATAATGATATTGTGAATACTTACTTGTGACTGTATTATTGCTGGCAGTTAAAGCTGTTAATGTATTGACATCCCACAAAAAGATCGCCTTATCCAAGCCAGCACTGGCAACTTGTTCACGATCTTTTGCATAGGCCAAAGCCTGGACATAATCACGGTGGGTTCTTAGGGTAGACATGCAAAATCCTTTATGAGCATTCCACACTTTCACCGTTGTATCACAGCTAGCACTAATTACTATAAAAACATTCACGGATGCATTATTTCGTCTCATTCTAGGACAGTCAGTAAAATATTTCACTCCACCCTATAACATACTTACAATTACGACCATTGCAGCAGAGCACAATGTCATTAACCCAATCATTATGATGTTCCATGGACTGTATATATTTATCATTTGATTCGGAACGGGAGTTCCATACCCGTATTATAGCATCACGCCCGGCTGAATATAATTTACCATTGTTTGGATCTAATTGCATGGCATTGACACCATTCCGATGTTGTTTCTCCTCAGCATCTCGTATAACATAGGAGACCTAGAAAAGCCCAAAAATACACCATGTAACTAGAATCCTTAGATCCGCATCGCAACCGGCAATTAACCTGCATTTTTTTGCGTCCTCCACAACTTTTATTATGTGTCAACATTATTTATATGACTACTTCTCTACCAGACAAAAAATTACTTGTCCAACAGAGACAGAGAATAAAGTCGGCTGATTAAGGCACAAGGACACTACTGCTGTATCATCAAGAGTAGCTATTCGATAACAATGCATTCGTAGTAATCTTTCCACTCAGTACATTCAATCTATATTCAATTAAAGAGTTTTATTTCGGTATTTTCCGCTTTTCTTTCTGAATTTTTGTTAAAAAATTTTAGATACTAGGAATACGTAAGTCGACTCTTGACTAATCGGTTGATCGGCTTTTAGTTAGAAAAACCAGGGACACATAGTTCGATTAAATTAATCGATTTTTCGTATTCGATATATGTAAACCAAACTACCTATCCCTTTTGGAAATTTCAAATGTTAAACGTTTGGCCTGTTCCAGAATTGCAAGAATGTAAACATTTTTAGTGTGATAATCAATTTTTCCTTTTTGATATTGAGAAAAATTGCAAAAATAGTAGATTCTTGCAGGATCTGGAACAGAGATAATGATACATTTTTTACCCCTCACTTAAATTTGTACAAATGTTTATTTATTTTATATTTATAAATATTCAGAACTGCAACTTTTTTCGAAATCGGTTATTTCATGGTAGAAGAATACAGGTAGATGCATCAACGCTTGTGAACGCTTGTATGTCAAACAATGTTAAATGTTTTTTTTAAATATAAGTAGATTTTTATATGTTTTCTTATACGACGTCATTCAAAGGTTATTGTAATTCGCGTTTTTCAACAATTTTTTCAAATTTAAATAATTTTTCATTCAACATTTTCCATTCCAAAATTGGTTTGACGTTTCATTGTCCCAGCAGCTGTGTCGATGCGTCTACCTATATTCTTCTACCATGGGTTATCGCAATGAAAATTCTTACATTCTTACATATCTGGAACAGACCAATAGAAAATAAAATGTGGATCGAAGAAATTCAAAGAAATTATTCTACTTCAATGCAGTTATTCTCAAAAATATTTTTCGGATCTATTTGAAAAATCTTTTTAATTTTAATATCTGTTACTATATTTATCACACGATTTGTGTTCAAAAGCTAGATTTTAATAATAATTTTCTGAATTAAAAAATTATATGGAATTCTAACAAATTAATGCTATTTTCCAGAACCTGAAATCACTAGATTTGCAATTTTCTCCAGTATTTTCCTATTATAAAATAGCTGTAAACAGAAACGCACAAAAACGAACGCAATACTTTGAAAAATTGATATCATATGGCATCATAGCTCCACCTTGATTTTACTGTACCATGCGAGGACCCAGATAAAATTCCCATAAATATGGAATGACGTCTCAGGGCTATACATGTCTCTCCTAAATTGGAAACACATATGCACATGAGTATATAAATTCTAGACAATAAGGACCTTGCGAATTTGAATATTGGATTTAGATAATTATAGTCGATTTAAAATGACTCGTCTGAATGGGCTATAAACACAATTGGTAACTCTACCGGTTTCAGAGTTACCATTGTTAACAGTAGACACAGCTGCAAAAAGGTAGGTCCAAGTATTTTTTATACATCTGGCAATGCCATAATACTGTTTTTTTTTTTTAAATTTTATTAAGATATCCATTGTTTTTCGATTTGTGAAGAAAAGATTTAAATTTTTGTAGGAGTTTTACCGATAAACCTAGTGAACCCTACAACATACCAGACGTGCTGTTTTAAGTTTCTATTAAAAATTATTTAAAAATAAATTAGAATCATAAGAAAAAGACCTCCAAATTGCATAATTTTGCAATGGAGGATCCCGATTCTCTTCCCCCCGACATGGAGTTTGATGTCACGGAAGAGATCGCATCAACCTCCAAACAATTGCCGGCTTTTGCAAACTCCACTAGTATGCAAGAAAACAAGACAAAACAGAACGAACGAAAGAGACTGCGCCTAGAAAGTGCAATATCATCAATAAATGTATCGGATCTGGCTGAGAAATTAACCAACTACAACCCGCAGGACCAAAACAAATTTGGCATTTTGGGGGCATTGGCAGACATTGACATTTCCACACCTGTCAGCAATCCAACCACAACCAAAATCAATGTTCCTCCAAAACCAAAAATCTCCTGGTGCCCACCGATTTTTACATACAATGTCAACATAAACTCTCTAGTAGAGTCATTACGTGCCGCATCCCCACAGTGCAATTTTAAAATTAAAAATATAAATAAAAACAAAAGTAAGTTGTACTTTGCAGATTCTAAAGTTCATGCCTCAATGATGGATCTTTTAAAGTCAAAAAATATTCAGTCATACTCTTTCACACCCAAGGATCAAAAGCAGACATCCCTGATAATCCGAAACCTCTTCTCTCTAACTGAACCAGAGGCAATTAAAAACGAACTAGATCAGTTAGTTCCTGAAACAGTGGCCAGTGTCTCAAAATTTAGAACACCGACATCAATTAAAAACAACACTGATACGGGTCTTTTCTTAGTTTGCTTATTGCCAGGAAAGAAGTTTGGCGAAATTTCACATATTCGCCAACTGCAATACCAATCCATAATCTGGGAGAAACCCAAAAAAAGGGATACCTTCGTCCAATGCAGAAGATGTCAAGGGCACGGACATATAGCACGTAATTGCAATTGCTCTTACAGATGCGTTAAATGTAAAGACAAACATCTTCCTGGAGAATGTAAAAGGTCCAAGACAGACACCTCGGAACCTTACTGTGTTAATTGCGAAAAAACAGGTCATCCCGCCAACTGGCGAGGATGTCCCTCCTATAAAAAATATGCCTCCGACAGGAAAAAAAAGATGGCAGTAGCATTAGAAAACAGAGCTCTAGCTCAAAACAATGTATCTAAAGCATTAAACACATCAAAATATTCACCGGAAAAAACTTTTTCAAACTTATTTAAAAGTGTCACATCTATTCCCCAAGATTCAACCAAAAAACCACAAATAATTCAAGACTTCCTTAAGCTAGCAAATCTTTTTTTGGAACCTGAAGAGCTGACCTTAGAGCAAGAAATTCAAATATTCCTAACAGAATATAAAAACTTGTCAAAAACCGAAGCAAAAAAACAATTTTTAATGCTTCTTAACAAAGTTAAATTGAATTATGGACCATAGATCACTAAAATTTCTTACTTTCAATGTACGATCCCTTGTGGATAGAAGTCGACAAATAGAATTAAAAAACACACTACTTCACAATAACATCGATATAGCATTCATCCAGGAATGTCATCTCAGATCCAACATGCGTGTCAAAATAAGTGGATACACTTTTGTCTACGATAATTCTCCCACTGGAGTTGCAATTTTCATCAAGAACTCAATTCAATTCAAGAGAGTTTCCTTTCCGGCCACTGGCATTAATACGACACTTATAGAAATCTCATCTAACAATTCAACAAAAAAATACCTTCTGGGATCGGTATATATCCCGTGCAGTTATCCTGTACAGCGCCTCGATCTTGATCTGAATACATTACTTCAGTTATCTAGCAACTTTGATGGTTTCATCTTTGGAGGGGACTTAAACTCCAAAAGTCCAACATGGGGCGACTCCTACGAAAACTCAAATGGAAGAGTCTTGAGGTCCTGGTTATCAGATAACTCCATGGATGTCATCAGGATATGCGATACTAACCCATCGTATCCAAGTGGTACCTCTTACCTGGATCATTTCCTACTCAGCAACCATTTAATCAACAGTAGAAATCCTAACTATACTATATCCACTAGACCCACTTTCTCGGATCATTTCCCCATTAAGTTGGACCTAAAACTTGATCATTTAAACATCGATTTGACGCCTCCGCAATTCTTCATATCTTATAAAAACACTAATTGGCATAACTTTCGTCAGGACATAGACGTTATCTCACATCAAATAATGCCTTCCATCAATAGGAACCTGACCAATGACGAGATTGATACCACTCTAAACGGTTTTAAGAGTCATTTTTCCAACATCCATGAAATACACTCCGAAAAATTTAAAATAGAGGATAGGAGCCTACCATACTCGGACAAAATCAAGAAAATCCTACAAATTAAACATCAATGGCAACGAAATCTCAAAAAAATCTTCCATCGTTCAGGCAACAGGACAAGCCGTGAGTACTCCATTCTTTCTAATCAAATTCAGCTCTTGAAAATAATAATAAAGGAGCTAGTCAAAATAGAAACAGCCCAAATATTTAATGATAGATTGCAAAAAATCAAACCTAGTCCGTCCGCCTTTAAAGAAATATACCGATTTACAGGAAGCAATAAATCATCTTTCTGCCGTCAGATCAACCATGCTAACAACACTATTACAAACAGTAACGAGATTGCAGATCATTTTAAGAATTTTTATTCCACCATATTTGAAGGCTCAACAACACTTCCTGCCTCAGATGAGCATAATTCTACGCTATTAACATGTATCAACTCAACACCAACTCATATATATTCATTCGATGAAAATTTTAATTCTCTCCACAATCCAGACACATACCACTTTACTTCATCTGAAAATATAAAAAACATTATTTTCAACATCAATTCAAAAAAATCTAGCGGCCCTGATGAAATCTCAAACTTTATAATCAAGAGATTTCCAGAATCCACAATTAATTTACTCACGTGCCTTTTCAATAATTGCATTAACAACGGATACTTTCCCAAACAATGGAAAGTTGCCAAAATCATACCCATCAAGAAGAAAACAACAAATTGCAACGTTGATGACTTTCGCCCAATTTCCCTTTTATCAAATATTGGTAAAATACTGGAAGTAGTGCTGAAAGAAAAATTAAACAATGAATTAACTATTGATCCAATATCAAACTACCAATTTGGCTTCAAATCTGGACATTCCACTCAGCACGCACTTCTCAAGTTTCATAACGACGTAACAACAAACTTAAGGAGTCAATCATGCACAGTTGCAATATCATTGGATATACAAAAAGCGTTTGACTCAGTGTCTCACCTCGGTATTTTGTTCAAATTAATTCAACTTGGAGTAGATCCATTTATTATAAAAATGCTAAAGAGTTTCTTCAATTCTCGTAAATTTATGGTTCAGATCCGGAATACATCATCATCCTTGGGCCATGTAAATAGCGGCGTTCCTCAAGGTAGTATCTTGGCACCATACCTTTTTAACCTGTTTCTTCATGACTTTCCACACATGTATCAACATTCCAAAGCAATCCTGTATGCAGATGATTGCATAATCTACGCACATAATCCTTCGCCAGCCATTGCCCTGAGTGTTGCTTCAGAACACCTACACATAATCAACAACTTTTATAAACAATGGGGTATTAAAATAAATGCCGCTAAATCGGTAGCCATATGCATACGTAATGCGTCGGGCAAATGCCCACGAAAAGTTGTACCAGAAAGCAAGCAATTAAAATTGTCTTTAGAAGGAGTAGAAATTCCTTTCAGCACATCCTTAAAGTACCTTGGTGTAACATTCAATCATCTCCTAAAATTCAACGACCATGCTCGTTCCATCATGCAAAAAGTTAAAGGTATATTAGCGAGTTTTTCAAACATCCTTAACAGCAATTATTTACCTCAAAACACCAAGCTGCTCCTATATAAGGTGGCAATTAGATCTATCCTAACATACGCATTTCCAATCTGGTTTCCTATTTCCCCAATAGTTGCCAACGAATTGGAAATTCTGGAAAGAAAGGTCTTACGAAAATGCACAAACAAATATTATCAATCTCATCACAAAAAATTCTCAAATACTTACATATACAAAATCTCTAACGTTGTGCCATTTTGTAAGTACGCCCAACAACTTCAAAGGAAGTTTGTAGAGAAATTGGCTAATCACGAAAACCATATTGTAAGCGAAATCCACGAAATCGAGAAAAATATATCCTGGTCAGATTCGTCATATCTGTCTACAGTGGGTATTCTCAACGAACCTACTGAAGATGTCGCAGATGACTATACCTTACCACGCTTCTACATTAAATCAGTACCTGGAACCCACAGAGGTTAATCAGTAAAATTAGTTAATTATAATAATTCATTATTTGTTACAAAATATATACACTTTTACTTTTAAGCAGCCTATACTGTAGATCTCTCTTTATGAGAATTCGATTTATTAGCTGAGAACTTACTGTGATATTCAAAGAATAAGAAATTTTTATGTATAATTACACATTCTGTGTAAGAGCACTGACTGTCACTCCGTTTTGATGTCATATTTTGTTAACTAGTTTTAAGATTTTGTTAATTATTTATTTATTATACACAGTCATTAGCACTGTTAGTTACAGTTGAGGCCGGGAGCAAGCCTTATATACTTCATTCATTGTTTACATTTTGTGTAATGATTTCACAATTCGCATGTAGCATATTATACACTTTCATTGTACGTTAGAATAAGACAACAATAGTTCTAACAGTCTCAATTCATGTTAATCGTTCACTTTGTATTTAAATGTACCATCGAAAAGAAGAAGACTCAATAAAGTAACTTACTTACTTACTTACTTACTAGGAGTTTTACCGTAATTTTTTTGTAGGAGTATTTATTTGTAATGTGAAATATTTGTTCTCAGGATGTATAAAAGAAAAACGAATCAATTTGTTTGTGACCAATGTATTTCTCGTTTATGTCAATGTTGTATTGGTCTAATTGGTGATAGAAGATATACAATATTTGTCATTGGTAAGCATGACCCACTTTTTATACGCTTAGTGATGGAGGTACCAGAAGAAGTAGATCTATATATCACGTTTTCACACATTCATAATTATTTCGCCTTATGTGGGAACTATAAATATTGACCCTTTATGGGAGAGGTACCAGGAAGAGCGGGCAGGCGTATGACAAATTCAAGCGAGTTATAATTTTGTGAATTTCGTCCAAAGTGATTTAGGGTCAAACCGTTTTCTCGATGAGACACATTTTTATCCCCGTCACAAACGTAATATGGAGGGTTTGTCATCCGTTTGTAACTCATCGGAATAAGCATTTTAGACCCAACAAAGTAAATATATATATTCTTGATCATCGTAAAATTCTAAGACGATTTAGCCTTGTCCGTCCGCCTATCCGTCTGTTGCAATCTCTCTACAGTCAAAACGAATTGAGATAGGTAGCTAACATTTTGCACAGATCTCTCTTTTGTCTACAGGCAGGTCAAGTTCGAAGATGGGCTATATCGGTCCACGATATCGTATATGCCCCATATAACGATATCCCCGATATTCGGTATTTTGATGATTTTAGCCACATTTTTCAACGGAATTTTCTGAAAATCCACACAAGGAGCTTCTTCTGAGTACTTTACACCCTGAAAGAGAATTGTCTATATGGGTCCACGAATTCGTATATCCTTCATATAACGGTAGCCCCCGATATTCGGTATTTTGATAATTTTAGAAACATTTTCCAAAAGAATGGTCCATTGAAAGAGAATTATCTATATAGGTCCACATTTTTCAACGGAATTGCCTGAAAATCCACACAAGAAGTTCCTTGTGAGTGCTTTACCCCCTGAAAGAGAATTGTCTATATAGGTCCACGAATTCCTAAATTCCCCATATAACGGTAGCCCCCGATATTCGGTATTTTGATGATTTTAGCCACATTTTCCAATAGAATGGTCTGAAAATCCACACAAGCAGTTCATTGTGAGTATTTTAACCATTGAAAGAGTATTATCTATTCAGGTCCCATATAAAGTTCCCCCCGATATTCGGTATTTTGATGATTTTGGTCACATTTTCCAATGGAATTGTCTGAAAATCCAAACAAAGAGTTCCTTGTGAGTACTTTATATCCTGGAAGATAATTATCTATCTAGGTCCACGATATCGTATATCCTCCATATAACGGTATCTCCCGATATTTTGATAATTTTGGCCACATTTTTCAAACGAAATAGTCTGGAATTCAACACAAGGAGTTCTTTTTGAGTACTTTACCCACAGACATAGATTTCTCTATATTGGTACACAACATCGTATATCCATCCATATATGGGCACCTTCTGATATTAGGTATTTTAATGCTTTAAACAAAATTTTTAATGGATTTTAGTTTTTCAAATGGTGGAGGTTATTCAAAGTTCGGCCCTGCTTTTTTTCTTGTTTTATTTCATACCATTCAATGTTTCAGTGTTAAGGGCTTTATATATACTACAAAATAACTTTGGTGATATTTAAAATGTTTTAAAATGGAGAGGCAGATTCATTATACCCTACAACACTATGTGTTGGGGGTATTATAAGTTTGATTGGGCCAGGTCGCAATTATGGCCCGATCTTTACGAAATTTAGAATGTAGGTGGGGCTTGGACCAGAATAGAACCCTATTGCTTTTGGAGATGATCGCCAAATGTTTAGGGGTTGAAATGGACCAAATACTGAAAAAAATGTCGGATTTTGCAGTAGCTATAAAGGTCGCAATTATAGACCAATCAACGCGAAATTTCGCATGTAGATAGAGTTTAGGGCGGGGAAGAAGCCTACCAATTTGGGTGGTCATCGGATAATATTTAGCGGGTAAAATAGACCATATCTTTTGTGTTGAAAACAAATCAAAATTTTTCATTAAACCGTGAATATTTTAAATCTCGGCGATATCACAAAGCCATGGCAAGGTTACTTCTGATCTTTACATTGATGTTAACATCCAACAAAACGGATATATAGCAAAATATGTGCGATATATATGTATATCAAAGAAGATATGCTTGAAAGATCTCTTCTATGTCGAGAACGGCTGAACTGATTTCGACAGTTCTCATTAATTCAGAATGGCCTCTTGGCAGAAAAGAACAAACGTCTAAAAAATCGCATAAAAATATATATCTAAAGATGAAAATATTGATTTTCTAATATTTTCTCATATTTTTTCAATGTTGCCATATTTTTGGCATATTTTCATTTTGAATTAAACATTTGGTAATATTTCTACAGCTAACAAAACTAAGTAGTTAGGATATCAGGATATCATATACAGATCGCATTTATGGCCCGATCCTTACGAAATTTTGCATGGGGATAAGATGAGGGTCAGAATAGAAGCCTACTCTTTTTGGAGAGGATCGCCATATATTTAGGGGTTGAAATGGACCAAAAAGTGCAAAATTGTCAGCAGGTCGTAATTATCGCCCGATCCTCACGCACATTTGAATGGTGGTTACCGGACACTGCAAAAGCCACGCAGTTTTGTATGGCCATCGAAAAATATTCAATGTGTGAATAGTTTTTCAACTTTTGTAGACAAAATACGAAAATGTCCATTCCAATGACTTTTTGGAGAATTCACAAATACAGGAAAGACGCACTTCTGACTATTTCGTTAAAGTTGATTTCGTTGAAGAATATAGTCAAATGTCTATATCTCATATAGATGCGTTTCAGTCAAAAACCAATAATAAATGTTAATCTTTTGCCACTTCTGAGAGATTATAGGTCTTTGGGAAATATTGGTTCCAGATGTAGGAAGACCATATACGTGCAACATCTACCAATAAATTGGAAATGAGCAAATTAGTTAAAGTTGCTATTATTGGAAAATTAGAGAACGAAACCTGATGGTTTTCTTTTATTATTTGTGTTGTAGGGTATTCAACGGTCGGCCCCGCTCGAGTGTAGTCTTTGCTTACTTGTTTTGTTATAGTTTATTTTTTGATTCTTCAAATCTGATTTACCTCCTTAATCATTAATCATCATTATTGCATCTGTCTGTTTACTGTCAATGTCTGTTCCGTTCAATTCTTTGGTGGAAAGCTTAGATGTCCCACACGCTATTATTAACTCTCTCTTCTTGAATTGTTGGTCTGCATTCCGATATCGGCTCCATTTTTCGAGATATCCACCTAATCGTGCTAAATTTGAGGTAGTTTTCAATTATTACATAAATAGTGAAATGCAAATGGCTTATGAAATATTTAATTTTTATCGAATTTTAGTAGTTATTCCCTGCTTCAATGCCGTTGTACTGGATAATCACTTCCACCCAGCTGCCTGCTCCATTTTTATCTCCGAAATAATTTGTTGTAATTTATAAAAAAAGGCTCCAATCATGCTGGTAGATGCATCACCACTTGTGAACATTCATGTGTCAAAAGTATTTAAAAAACAAGTAAAAAACAGCCTAGTTTGGCCGGGCCGAACTTTTAAGGGCGATAGTTCTGCATAAGTGATTTTTGTCATCGGCTGTAGTATCCATTACTAACTTTAAATAAGGAATTTGAAATAATTCTGGTGAATAATCAGGCTAATATCATCAAAATACAGAATTAAGGGAGGTGCTGTTATATGTGGGCTATATGAAGACGTGGACCTACAAAATACCGAATATCGGGAGGTATTGTTATGTAGGGGCTGTACGAAGGCGTGGACCTACATACGCAATTTCTTGTCATAGGCAGTAGTCATCATAATGTACCGTATCGTGAACCTGTATAGACAATTGTCTTCCAGGTGTAAAGAACTCAGAAGGAACTCCTTGTGTTAATTTCCAGAAATTCCATTGAAACATTTGGCTACAATCATCAAAATACCGAATGTTGGAGGTACCGTTGTATAGGGGCCATACGATATCGTGGTTCTATATAGTCAATTCCCTTCTAGGGGATAAAGTACTTTTAACAAATTGCCTATGCGACTACCAAATACATTTAAGAGTAGCCTTGAACTAAAAAGTACACGGCCAAGTATAAGTTCACCCCTGCCAAGACAGCTGACTGCCAAGGTAATGTCAAAACTATTATCCTTGTGATTGAAATCACAAACAAATGATAAACGATAGGCAAAACAAGTAAAAAAAAAGTATATAGACTATATAGACAATTCTCATCCAGGGGGTAAAGAACTCAGAAGGAACTCATTGTGTGGATATTTAGACAATTCCAACAAAATTGTGGCTAAAATCATGAAAATGCCGAATATCGAGGGGTACCATTGTATGAGGGCTATACGATATCGGGGACCTGTGTAGAAAATTCCCGTTCAGGGGGTAAAGTACTACAAAGGAACTCCTTGTGCGGGTTCACCATAGTATGGGGGCTATACGATATCGTGGAATCATAGAGACAATTATCTTTCAGGGGATAAAGTACTCACAGAGTTCTCTGTGTAGAATTTAAGATATTTTCATTTAAAAATGTGGCTAAAATCATCAAAATACCGAATATCGGGAGGATATACGATATCGTAGACAATTCCATTAAAAATGTGGTTAAAATCATCAAAATACCCAATAGGGGGGGGGGGGGGTGGTTAAAGTACTCATAGAGGGGTTAAGTGACAGATCATTATATTGTTTAAAAGCATACAAAAACATTTTGGTGAGAATTTTCCAGAAAAAATTTTATTCGTTATGGAATTCAAGCGTGATAGTATGATTTCTTTATATTTGGCTGTAAAACCACAAGTGGCTATCGTTAGAGCACTCCAGCATTTAAATGTGAATAAATCTTTTGTGTTTCGTACCATCGCTCATTACTTGATACTGGTAGCGTAGCCCGACGTCAAGGAAGTGGACGGAAGAAAACAGCAGTATCAGCAGAAATGGTTCGAAATGTAAAGAAGCGACTTGATCGGAACCCGCGTCGCAGTGGCCGAAAAATGGCTCGTGAGCTGTACATATCGCGATATTCCATTCGGCTAATATTGAAAAATGAGCTCGGGGTAAAGCCATTGAAATTCCAAAAAAGTGCAAGAACTTACACCGCAACGGAAAGAAAATAGACTCAAAAGAGCTAAAGAGTTGCTTCGTTTGGCTGAAAGTGGTGGCTTGCCGTATTTGGTTTTCTCCGATAAGAAAACATTATTTGTCAAGCAGTTTGTAAACAAACAGAATGATTGTGTTTACTTGCCAAAGAGGTCAGCTGAAAATGTGCACCTTCGGTTGGCCACCAGAACTCAAGCGTCGGCCATGGTGATGGTGTGGGCCGCCATAACAGCCGATGGTCGCTCTCCGCTCGTATTAATCGACCGTGGCATCAGAATAAATGCCGAATATTGTCGCGAAAATATTCTGGAGGGTGTATTAAAGCCTTGGGCATGCAAATATTATAGCTGCAGACCTTGGACATTCGAAAAGGACTCAGCACCATCACACTCAGCACGCGCCACCCAAGAATGGTTACAAAATGAGGTTCCTCGCCTCATTTCCAGCGCACAATGGCCACCAAAATCTCCGGATACAAATCCGTTGGACTATTATGTCTGGAGTATTTTGGAAAGCAATGTTGGCACTAATAAATACCAAAGTGTCGATCACCTCAAGCAAGCGCTTCGCCTGGAATGGGCCAAAAAACCGCAGGGCAACATTCGGGCAGCGTGTGACAGTTTCATTGGCCGTTTGAAGGCCATAATTCGTGACAAAGGTGACTAATTCGAACAAATCTATACTTATTACAAAATTTGATGCTATTTTCGACATTTTTTGGTTTCATTCAATAAAATTTAAAAAAATGTCAAAATTATGGCGTTTGAAATTGTTGCAGTGTTTTATTTCACCCTGTATGCTTTATTATGTCTAAAATTATTATTTCGATAAGTTACAAACGGAATGGCGAACTTAATATACCCTCCATACTCTGTATGGTGGAGGGTATTAAAATGTAAAAACACTTTCACATTTCATCTGGTTTTTAAAATTTGCAGGAATACCTTGTTATTGCGCCATGAAAAAGGTTAAACAAAGCATAGAGAGTTACCAGATTTTACTGGCAGACATTTTTAAGGAAAGTCTAGCAAATTCAACTTCGGTGTTTTTTAGGTCTTAATTTGAGTGAATTTTTATCGTGTTTATACGATAAGTGTTCCAGTAGTCGGCAATTTTAGGATTTTCGCGTTTTTAATCGCTCACCATTCTGAGTGGAACTTTTCAATTATTACAAAGTTAATTTATTCAGATTCGAAATTTTGTATAGTTTTTGCAATAATAAATAAAGATTTAATAACTTTTTATTAAATTTCATAAATTTGTAGTTTTATTAAAACAATGCTTTTTTGCCAGTAGTCGGCACTTGCCAATTGTCGGTATGGCATGTTCCAACAGTCGGCATACTAATTTTTTGTAAGAATAATTAATAATAATAATAAATTAATTCATTAATATTTTTGTTTAGTTAAACTGATTCGACGTCTTTATTGTACTTTTCTTAAGAATATGGATTGTTGAGGACCTGTACAGACAATAATTTCATTTTTATACCCTCCACCTTGGAAAGGAGGGTATATTAACTTTGTCATTCCGTTTGTAACATCCTTAAATATTCGTCGTAGACCCCATAAAGTATATATATTCATAATCAGCATAAAATTCTAAGTCGATTTAACGATGTCCGTCTGTCTGTCTGTCCGTCTGTCTGTCTGTCTGTTGAAATCACGATACAGCCCACATTATTTGACGTAGAGCGCCAAAATTTAGCAGAGCAATTGGTATTGTGTCTAGGATGGTTGGTATTGAAAATGAGATATATCGGTCCACGTTCTGGTATAGTCCCCATATAACGGTACCTCCCGATATTCGGTATTTTGATGATTTATGCCACATTATTTAACGGATTTGTCTGAAAATTGGTATTTGTAGGTCATAACAGGTCCCTGTATGTGTGGCAAAACATAGCATATATAGGTCCACGTTTTGGTATAGCCTTCATATAATGGTACCTCCCGATATTCGATATTTTGATTATTTTTGCCACAGTTTTTAACGGATTTGTCTAAAAATTGGTATTTGTGAGTCATAATGGGTCCTAGTTCGTGTGGCGAAACATTGTATGTATAGGTCCACGTTTTGGTATAGTCCCCATATAACGGTACCTCCCGATATTCGGTAATTTGATGATTTTTGAACCTTTTTTCACGTATTTGTCTGAAAATTTGGTAGTTGTAGATCATAATGGGTCCCAGTTCGTGTGGCGAGTCATTGTAATTATAGGTCCACGTTTTGGTATAGCCCCCATATAACGGTACCTCCCGATATTCGGTATTTTGATGGTTTTTGCAACATTTTTTCACTGATTTGTGTAAAAATTGGTATTTGTGAGTCATAATGGGTCCTAGTTCGTGTGGCGAAACATTGTATGTATAGGTCCACGTTTTGGTATAGTCCCCAAATAACGGTAGCTCCCAATATTAAGTATTTTGATGATTTTTGACTGATTTTTTCACGAATTTCACTGAAAATTTGGTAGTTGTAGATCATAATGGGTCCCAGTTCGTGTGGCGAGTCATTGTAATTATAGGTCCACGTTTTGGTATAGCCCCCATATAACGGTACCTCCCGATATTCGGTAATTTGATGATTTTTGAACCTTTTTTCACGTATTTGTCTGAAAATTGGTATTTGTAGGTCATAATGGGTTCTAGCTCCGTTGGCGGAACCTTGCATGTGTAGGTCCACGATTTGGTAGAGCCCCCATATAACGGTACCTCCCGATATTCGGCATTTTAATGGTTTTTGCCACATTTCTTCTAATGTTTCCTTTACCCTAAGGTGGAGGGTATTAAAAGTTTGGCCCGGCCGAACTTAATGTTTTTTTACTTGTTATTAGAATAAATCATCTTTTCTTAGCGAAATTGTACATAAAGATAGCTGACAATATATTTGAAGTAAACAAAATACATTTACTTATAAAAGTTTCATTTATTTGGGCTTAAAAATAAAAAGTGCCGACTACTGGGACATGCCGAACTTAGGCACACTTACCCTATACTAAAATAATACCGTATAAATCATCATTTTCTCTGTTCCAGAACCTTTAAGAATCTATTAGTTTTGCAATTCTTTTCGATAACATAAAGGAAAAATCGTTTATCGTAACAAAATGTATTGCTTTCTTGCAGTTCTGGAACAGAGCAATTATCAGTTTTAATTGCCTAATCCAGATTTACCATACATAACCCAGATTTACCATAACAATACACTCTAAAGACGCTAATGTTTCTGCAGAGGCGTTGTTGACATTTTGCTTTCGAACAATAACAAACAACTAAAAATTTTATTTGCTCAAGATACTTCATTATATGACTGTTTCAGTACATGCAAGAACCTACTAGTTTTGCAATTTTCATCGATATCATAAAGGGAATATTGAATATCGTAGTAAAAACATTTATATTCGTGCAGTTCTGGAACAGACCAATTATGTTAGAGCCAAATTAACTGAGACCTTTTTTATATTTTACGAGTTTATAATATACTTAAGGGATTAGCTTTATAAATTCTGGGGAAAGCTGAAGATAATTATGGAAAAAGTCACTTTACATATGACTCTAACATCATGTATAATCTAGCCTTAACCGTGCATAATTGTTGGCACATATCAAAATAGAACAATTTATAAAGAGAAGTCTTTGATCGCAAAATCGTTTGTGAAAAGGCAAACATTGAATTCGACATTACTTTTACATACAAAAATTTTACACGGGTTAATTTAGAAAGGGTTAACGAGCAACAGATTTGTATGTAAACAGGCTTTTGACATGGCCTGGCATTTTAAGCCCATTTAGACTATGTCCTTATAATATGATTAACAACAAATTCCAGTAAGGAGAATGGTCATATTAAGCGGGAGCCAATATATATTAGTATACTTCAAGGATTTTCATCTACCAAATTTTCTTAAATGCCATAACTCCACGGGTATATGTGACTAGGATGACTGGTATGTACAATATTTTGACTCCGGTTGTAGAACCAACCATGTACAAATTCCAAATTTCACACAAATATCCGATGGAACCTTTATTTGTGCGCTATAGGACAACGTGGACCTAGATATTCAATGTTCTGCCACCGGAGCTAGAACCCATAACAAACCAAAAATGCAAATTTTTAGACAAATCCGTGGAAAATGTGGCTAAAACAATCAAAATACCGAATATCGCGGATACCGTTATATACGAAAACTAACGTTATATACTAAAAACTATATAACCAATGTTCTGTCACCGAAGCTGGAATCCATTGCAAACAACAAATACCATTTTTATGAAAAACCCGTGGAAATATGTGACTAAAACGATCAAAATATTCTGAAACGTGGACCGATACATCTAATTTTCAATACCAACCATCCTAGACGCAATACAAAATACAGTGTCAAATGTTAAAGCTCTACGTCAAATAATGCGAGCTGTATCGTGATTTTAACAGACAGACGGACATCGTTAAATCGACATAGAATTTTATGCTGATCATGAATATATATACGGTTTGGGGTCTATGACGAATATTTTGAGGTGTTACAAATGGAATGACAAATTCAATATACCCTCCTTTCCAAGGTGAAGGGTATAAAACCACCTGTCATCCCGACCTCTGAACGGCAACGTATAAGAGAATATTATTGACAAAAACAAAAAATAATGAACACAAGTACCGATGCATCTACCGGTATACGCATCGCAGCGTTTACTTAAGTCTTAAAATAGGATTTGGAAGTTGAATTTAGACATCGAGACGATGAATTGTCTAAATGGGCTATAAATGTAAAATAACAAAAATATTTCAGGACCGAATTTTGACCATCCTTTTTCTTTATTATGTTATATCAAATCATGTTAGAATCAAGAAAATAAAGTCATGCAATTATATGTTTATTTTTTTTTTTCAAAATTATTCATTTGACAACAACTTATTGTCAAAATATATATTTTTAAATCCATTATAAATACGCAAATCAGAGATGGAAATCTATTTTTTATGCAATGCAATTTGACAAGGAAATTACAGAAAATGCTTATTTGAAATGACTTTATCTTCTTAATTATATCCTACAACACTATGTGTTGGGGGTTGTATAAGTTTGATTGGGCCAAAAATTATGTAATTGGTTTCCAACATAGGAATGTATATCTATCTATCTACAGGTCGCAATTATGGCCCGATCTTCACGAAATTTAGAATGAAGGTGGGACTAGAGCCAGAATAGAAACATATTGCTTTTGGAGATGATAGCATAATATTTAGGGGTTGAAAATTTTCTTAATGATGTAGTTGCTCTACAGGTCGAAATTATAAACCAATCGACGCGGAAGTTTGGATGGGGCTAGAGCTTAGGGCTGGGTAGAAGCCTCAAATTTTGATGGTCATCGGCTAATATATAGTGGGTCAAATATATACCATAGCATTTGTGTAAAATGAAAGTCAAAGTTTCCATTATCCAATCCCGGCGAAATCTCAATAGACGAACAGGTCAATTCTGACCGTTACGAAGATGCCGATAGTAAATGTATCGTATATATTTAGCGAAATATATACAATGTATATATACAAAGGAGGGGGATGTTAGCTAGAATGTTTATATCTCAAGAATTTTTCAGAATACCCTCTTGACATAAAAGAATAAAATCTAAATCTAAAATCGCATAAAAAGATGCCAATAATGATGTTAATATAGATTTTGAAATATTTTGTGTACAAGGTTGCCCATATTCGACGGACCCATCTGGCAACGCCATAACTTTTGACAGAGATGTCACATCGCTTAATGACATACCGCGTTTGAAGCGTCAGTCCAAGCAGATTTTTACCATGAACCAATAGACGCTACGCGAAATAGTTGAAATTTACATTCAACAGAAGAAGTCAATTGTGAAAAATCAACGTGCTTTTAAAACATTAAAAAATGTGAGAAGTGCGCGTTCTAAGAACACCATTAAGCGTTTATACGAAAATTTTTCGACTGGTAAGGCTCTTTCTAATCCGAAGAGGCCATATAAAAGTCAAACAAGGCGATCGGCCGAGAATATCGCTGCCGTACGAGCCAGTGTTGAGAGGTCCCCAAGAACATTCCAAAAACGCCGTTCTCAGCAGTTGGGCATGGCTCGGTGCACTTTACAACGGATTATTCGCATTGATTTGCATTTGTTCCCGTACAAAATTCAATTGACGCAAAGAATGTTGCCTGCGGACAAGCCTCGTCGATTGGACAAGCCCCCTGTACATTTTTTTATTTTTTCATATTTTTTATCGCATGCGATTTTTTCAATTTGACTTACAATATTGAAGTGTATATTTTGTAATATTTTTTCACCTTACAACACAGGTCGATGTTATTGTATACAGATAGCAATTATCGTCCGACCCTCACAAAAATATTCACAAGGGTAGGGTTAGGCTCAGAAGGGCTAGGCCTATTTTTTTTAAAGATTTCCGCAATATATTTAGGGGTTGAAATGGACAAACAACTGAAAACGTTCCTGATTTTCAAGCCGTTATATAGGTCACAAAATATAAAGCAAAGGAAATCTCGCATGAAGTTAGAGTTTAGGACAGGGTTGTTTAGGGTTGAACGGACAACTACTTTTGTGTGAAAACAATACTAAAATATCTTACAGGCGATATCCGAAATACACAAAGGCGAACTTCTGAAAAATATGAAAATATCGTACAAGCAATTCATATAGATAAGTCTAAATTTGGAGTCACAGAGGAGCCTCTTGCATTAGGAGTTGATCACAAAATATTTAGGGATTCAAATGAACCAAAAACAGAGAAATTTTCCTGATCACAGAAGAGAGTAAAGGTCAAAATGCTTCAAAAGCGAAATCTTCCGGAATGGATTTGTACATAAGGGGGCTTCTACCATATTGTAGTGTTGTATGGTATCAAATGATCGGCCCCGCACGATTATAGCCTTTGCTTACACATTTTACCATTTATTAAATACTTTTCCTACTTCTTTTTACCGCAAACAATTAAAAAACAATTTTTTTTATTTTGAAATATATTACTTTTATTTTGTAGGCAGTTTTTAAAGAACATATTATTTTATAATGACATTTATATAATGAATATGTTGTTGGTTTGGGGGTTTTGAATAATAATAATAATCATTTTTTTTGGTTTTTATTCTTGGCTTGGTTTACCATGTCGTACTAAATTTTCTCCTACTCTTTTCATACTGTATTTGTTATCTTGTATTTTTTTATGTATTATAATTTTGCTAATGCATTTACAATTTCTATCCAACGTTTACAAACATCTTTGGTTGTCATCATCATTATAGTTTTCATGAAGTCGGATGAAAATAAAATTATTTCGCCTTCTTAAAAATACACAGTTGTACTGGTTAATAATTAAATAAAAAAAGGAATTGAAAAATGGAGAAAATATAAAAAAAATAATTTAATGTGACTAGTTTTTTGCTTTTGTTAATATTATGTATATAATAATATATGTATGTATATGTGTATATCTTTTTTATGGTATTATTATTATTTGTGTTGTTGTTGGTATTATTATTATTATTTTTATGTTAATATCATAGATCACTGAAATATCTTAAAATTAAAATGAAAAATATATATTTTTTTAATATATTTAATTTTTTTTGTAATATAATGAATTCTTATTTTGTTTTAGTATTTCTTTTTTTTTATTTATTTTCTCTATAGTTTTTTTTCTGGTTCATTATTCAATTGTTATTATTTAAATACAATATGTATGAAAATGTTGCATTAAGTGTAATTTGTTTGGTTTTGTAAATATGTATGTGTATTGTTTGCACCAGATTTTTGTTTGCTGAGGAAAATTGTTGTCTGTTTTTCAATTTTGTTTTTGACAATCCAACAATAATTCTTCTTTTTCTTTTGTCATACAAAAAACACGTCTTCCTCTTTTTTAATTTATTGCTAATATTATTTTTATTTTTGTTATATTAATATTATAATATTTTAGAATTGCTTGTTTTTAATATTTTGGTTAAAACTGTATGTTTTGTTGTTTTAATATGTTTTGCATTTGAATTTGTAAAAACAATGAGGTAAAAATTATTATGTTTATTTCATATACTGAAAACATAACAAAGTGGTTGTTACTTTTTTTATTTATATTTCATTTGTTGTGTGTTTTGTATCTTTTTTTTTCAATTATTAACAATAAAATGTATATATATATATATATATATTTTAATTTGGTTTTGTAATCATAATTTACATAAATTCTTTAACATTTTTGTGTTTTTATTGGTAATTTTTACTTATCTTTATTTCACTTTAATGTTATGTTATTAAGTTTTTGAGTACCTTATAACATTAAACATAAATATGTGATGAGTTTTTTGTGACTATTTTTCAATTCGCCATACTTTGGTTATGTTTTTGAATCCCGTCCAAATGTGTGCAAAGATGATAGGAATGTTCAAAATTAAACATTATCCACAAGTAGGAACTTCAGTACGGACATATTTATGAAGATACGTCATTTATTTGAAATGTAATGCATTTAACAATCTAGTATTATGTTTACACAAGAGATTTTTGGCCTTCTCGACTTCTATGAGCAAATCTCGCCTTCCTACCAGACTTTTATGAAAAGATTGTCTGGATTACTGTGAGAACATACACTGAAAGAAAAATACATTTATTTAGCTATCCACACAGGGCTGCCAACAACATTTGTCATGATTCTTTGTACGAATTTAGATAAAATTGGAAAAGATTTTATTTCCAAAAAGTTTTAAAATTTATTTTAACATTTTCAAAATTTTCTTCAAAACTTCGATAGTTTAACACCATAAGCTCGAATTTTAAAGATTGTTCATCAGTTTCTAAAGTAAAAGTGTGGGAAAAAATATGTAACCATGAATTATTTCTCTTCCTCATTACTATTCAAGTATTAATAAAACATAAAAAAACATAAAACATTTAAATGAATTTAAATTAAAATCTGAAAGTTTGTTTAGGAAATAGCATATTTTGCATATAAATCGAAATATACTTAATCATATTCTAAAACATTATTTTGTGTCCATAAAGTCTGTTAAATGAGTATTGTCACTATTAACATCCTGTTTTATGGAATTATTTAATTACGCTTCTAAAAAGTAACTACATTTGATTATGTAAATTATGAATTTTGGTTGATTATTTTTTAACATTGGGAATATATTTCAAAAAAAGGATAGATAGATATATTTTATTTGTTTCATTTAGATGTTCTATAATGAATTTGTCATCTTTTGAATTCAAATGTGTGGTCATTTGTGTCGATCGTTAAAATATCGTAATTTTTGAGGCAAAATCGGAAAATCGGCTTTTTCCATTTTTAAATTGAAAAATTGTCACAACGCCGATAAATCGGCAGATATGGCAGCCCTGTATCCACATCATTGCAGAAGTGTAAATAAATGCATTTATGAAGTCACATTCATTGTCATCGGGCGTTGATAAATTGAAAATATCGTAAGTTCAAATGGAGTGGTACTTAGGTTTTAGTAATATAGAATGATATTACATTATTTAACAGCGCATTCACAACTAAATGTTCCTTTAAAAAATAAGTGAAAATCAGCGAAATTTAATAATTACAACAATAACTAGTTATTTTCAAGCCAACGCACAAAATGTATTTACATTTTCTTCCTTACAATAAAACTTCACTCAATCTATCAACATTTCTTTTTTTATTGTGTACTAAATCTGATAACCTTATGGTCACTCTCAAAGTGGAACACGTGTATTGTTTCGGAATTACCGTTATTTTTCATACATCAACAATCCATCATGGCATTAAATCAGTGCTCCTTGATATTTTATTGTACAACGCCATAACTTTTGACAGAGATGTCACATCGCTTAATGACATACCGCGTTTGAAGCGTCAGTCCAAGCAGATTTTTACCATGAACCAATACACGCCACGCGAGCGCTCTGAAATAGTTGAAATTTGCAAGAAGTCAATTGTGAAAACTCAACGTGCTTTTAAAACATTAAGCGTTTATACGAACAATTTTCGACTGGTAAGGCTCTTTCTAATCCAAAGAGACCATATAAAAGTCGACCAAGGCGTACAAAATTCAATTGACGCAAAGAATGTTGCCTGCGGACAAGCCTCGTCGATTGGAATGGGCTCAAAGGTCCGTCGAATATCGCAACCCTGTAATAAGTTATTAATTTTTGCAAAATGTATCCAAAGCCTCAAACTACAGTTGGAGAAAGACAAATGATTATAAACAATTTCAAAAATAATAAATACATAAAAGTACTTTATTTAAACGTTTTGAAACTACCAACAATGGTGCATTTTCGGACCGAGAAAAGCAATTTGTTTAAAACTGATTTAGAATGATCCACTTTTATCAGCAGTTGACGTTAAAAATAAGTTAAATGAAGTAAAGGTATTAATGGAAGATCAAGTCTTCGAAAGCCTTTATGCTACTGTTTTCGAAATCATTTCTATTTAAATATTATTTCATTAAGTTTTTTTTTTTTTCGCAGATGAAATGTAAATAAACCTTTTTGGCGCAAACCTCTTTGTGAATTTAATTATAAGGCTATTAAAAAGACAGTCAAGCATGGTAGTGGTTCCCTTTTGATATGGGGGTGCATGTCGGCGTCCGGGGTCGGTAAAATTCATTTTGTTGATGTGATAATGGATTCAAAATATTACAACGAAATTCTAAAAGAACAAGTGTCAGAGAACACGCAAAATCTTGGTATTAAAGAACAATTCAAGACAACACCCGAATGAATGCACGTACTTGGCTTTTTTATAACTGCCCAAAAGTTTTGGAAACTCCTATCCAGTCGCCAGACTCGTAGAGCATTTGTGGACAGAATTAAAAAACGAGTAGCTTAATGCGGGCCAAAGAGTTCTGGATCATTACAGAAGAGTGGTACAATATTGTACCCGAGGTTTGTAATAATTTGGTTAAATACATTATAGAACTAAGAAGGTAATGTCATGGAATTATATGTTTATAATTATTTCAAAATTATTTATTTGACAACATGTATTTGCTAAAATGTATATTTACAAATCCATTGTATCACACATCAGAGATGGGAACCTTTTTTCTTTCAGTGAAATTTTACAAGGTTAATTACAGAAAATGCAGAGATGGATATGCTTATTTCAAATGACTTTACATTCTTAATTTTAGTATGGTTAAGAGTATTCCACGGCGTCTTCAAGCTGTTATTGACAGCAAGGGGAAGTCAACAAAGTACTTGTATTAAAAATATTTTTTAAATTGAATAAAAAACAAAAAATTGACTTGTCCCATTTTAAGTGTGAGATTTGGGTAAAGCTTGGTACAATGAAATAAAGGTAACCTCATTTCATATTAGCATTCTCAGCTCAGCATTTTCTGTAATTTATCTTATCGAATTTCAATGCATAAAAAACAGTTCCCATCTCTGATTTTGTGTGTATACAATAGATTTATGGATAGAGAGATCAAATGTATAATATTGAAAACAATTGTAAACATATGATTACATGACTTTACCTTCTTAGTTCTACCCATGGTACAATAAAAAGGTAAGGTAGAGCTACCAGCTGATTAAAATTTGTTTCTATGTGTGACCGACTTCTGCCAACTTTGTGTATGTATTTATTGTTTTGAAAAACAAATAATTTTCAAAATCAATGATTGGTAGACACGTAAATTGCAATGCGCACATTAAAAATAATAACAATTTTCGCCATAAAATTGAAAGATTAAATAGTTTGGATCATGTTTTTAAAAGAAAATCCAGGCATTTCATTCATCATTCGCGCTATTTAACTCATTTCTAAAAAATGAGGAAATATATTGAATTATTGATAAACAAATTGTTGCGTATAATTTTGAATAATTCTGACAGGATGCGGACATTACCTGTATTTCTCTTGTTTTACGAAGCTGCTCTACATCCTTATTGTACCATGTTTCTACCATGGGATTAAGCAGTTAAAAATGAAGTGTCTACTTTTAATTTAATGTAATCAAAAATGTTAATAAATTATTATTTGTTTTACTTTATATTTAGTTAATAAAGTTTTTTTTTTTTTTTTAATTTGGGTTTAAAATTCTTCACACTACAACTTTCCACAGTGTTCCATTTAGTGTGTGAGTAACTGTAATAATATAAACAGAAATCCAATTTAGTTAAATACAGAGGTGATGCACAAGGGATCTAAACCTGCTGAAATATCGTAAGTTGTTCGAAAAACCTATATTTAATTAATACATATGTAGTAAATTTGGGATATTTTAGTTTCTGAAGAAAATTCCAAAAAAATAACTAATATATAATTTAATATAAAATAAAGTCGTTTTGAAATTGTGGTAGTCATGCGCGAATTACCGAATACGTCAAATATTTGACCTAGGCGATAGCTGTAATGAGACATTTAAAACCTGGCCACAGTATTGGAGTAAAGTTGATAAGTAATTTACTTTAAACGACCACCATTATATTTCGTTTAGACCAACATGGACTTCGGAGAAGTGCATAACACCAATATTCGAATGGAAAACTTAACTAATGTCGATGTACCATGTGATTAGGGAGTACAAATATATTAGTACAATTACAGTGTGAGATGAAAAAACTGCAACCAATTTCCGACTGCTCTAATTTCTAAGTCACTCGTCCGACAGCTGTTAAAATTATTCCAGTGACAGTTCATTATATTGTTTACAAGCGTACAAAAGCATTTTGGTGAGAATTTTCCAGAAAAAAAAGTTTTTCGTGATGGAATTCAAGCTTGATAGTATGATTTCTTTATATTTGGCTGGAAAACCACAAGTGGCTATCATTAGAGCACTCCAGCATTTAAATGTGAATAAATCTTTTGTGTCTCGTACCATCGCTCGTTACCGTGATTCTAGTAGCGTAGCCCGACGACAAGGAAGTGGACGGAAGAAAATAGCAACATCAGCAGAAATGGTTCGAAAAGTAAAGAAACGACTTGATCGAAACCCGCGCCGCAGTGGCCGAAAAGTGGCTCGTAAACTGAACATATCGCAATATTCCATTCGGCAAATATTGAAAAATGAGCTCGGGGTAAAGCCATTGAAATTCCAAAAAGTGCAAGAACTTACAACGCAACAGAAAGAAAATAGACTCAAAAGGGCTAAAGAGTTGCTTAGCTTGGCCGAAAGTGGTGAACTGCCGAAGTTGGTTTTCTCCGATGAGAAAACATTCGTTGTCCAGCAGTTGCAAACAAACAAAATTATCGTGTTTACCTCAAAAGAGCTAAAGAGTTGCTTAGCTTGGTCGAAAGTGGTGAACTGCCGAAGTTGGTTTTCTTCGATGAAAAAACATTCGTTGTCCAGCAGTTTGTAAACAAATAAAATGATGTTTACCCGCCAAAGAGATCAGCTGAATATGTGCACCTTCGGTTGTCCACCAGAACTCAATTGCAATCATGGTGATGGTGTGGGCCGCCATAACAGCCCATGGTCGCTCTCCGCTCGTATTAATCGACATCAGAAAAAATGCCGAACATTATCGCGAAAATATTCTGGAGCGTGTATCAAAGCCTTGGGAACGCAAACATCTTGGCCGCAGATCTTGGACATTCCAACATTCCAATTCGAACAAATCTAAACTTATTCCAAAATTTGATGCTATTTACGACATTTTATCCTTTCATGCAATAAAATTTAAGAAAACGTGTAAGAATTATGGCGTTTGACTTTGTTGAAGTTTTTTTTTTTATCTCACCCTGTATGCATATCATTAAAAAAACTAATATTTACATCTATCGTATATATATCATATAGCCTCAAACATGTCTTTATTTATGGCGTGAATCGAAGTCTAAATGGCTACTTCAAAATTTTCCAAAATCAGAGAAATATTTCATCAACTTAATCTGAAAATCATCATATCGATGAAGTTTTTTCTTTCAGTGTACTTTTTCAATTGTAAGACGGTTAGTGTCATAGGTTGTTTATATGCAATGACTTTTCCCGAGTTAACCGTCGTATTTGACCAATCACATAACTATTTAACATACGTTTTCCATGGTTAAATTTATTGTAATTGGTTTTTGTGATCAGTATTGGCCGGAATAAAGATTTGTATGTAAACGTTATTTTAAATGAGAATAGAAAAGTTATCTTAGAAAAATTTAAGTAATTCTTTGGGAACCCTTCTGATCTTTTTCAAGGGAACGAAGCGAATACCTTCTTACTTTCTATTAGGAGATCCTGTGGTCTTCTATGAGGAGATTTTTACGTTTTCCATACCAAGGCTGCCATTGGCCCTTCTTGGATAAGACTTTCTCGACTTGTACGGGAGTATGCCTTCTCATCTTTTTGAAAATATTTGCTTAAAAAATTATCAAATCACGCACACATTGTTGCAGGACATTTTTGAAATTAATGATTTAATGTATAAACTATTTATTATTTATAGTTTTTGTTTTTACAATTTTTTTTCGTATCCTCCAAAAAGTATCCTATATATTTATTATGGATTTCAATTTTATGTTTTTGTTTTTCTGATAATATAAAATGTTCTAATGACTAGATTTTAATTCCCAATTGTGTTGTTGTGTATTATTTTGTATATAATTTTTAATATTTCGTTTTTTTTTATTAATATGTTATAATGTATATTAGTAATGTAATACTTATAATTAATTTATTTCTCATTTATGGTTAAGGATATTTGACGGCGGGGATTAAATGATTTTTTTTTCAATATAATAATTAAGTTTTTCTTTATTATTTCTTTCTTATATAACCGCTACATTTTCAAGTAGAAGGTTTGTAATAATAAATGTGGTTATAAATAGGCGAGGGTTAGGTTAGAACTATCCTGTTAAGGAATTCAAGATGTGTTTGTTTGTTTTCTCAGGAGAGCCTTGGGCTTTTCGGATTAGAGTTTGAGTTAATTTATTCATTCATTAGCTGCAAATTGTAGGATTAGATTGATTTGGATTTGCAAATATTCGATTTTTTATTCAATTTTACCAATTATAATATAATAATAGTAATAGAATGTATGGAATATCTTAATCATAACTGTATTTGTGGTGAAACTATTTTTTGGGTAAGATATGTTGTAAAGTGTTTGTTTTGTAAAGAGGGAGATATAGAGATAGAAGAGAGTGTGCAAATATTTAGTTTTAAAGCGTATATTTTACAATGAAAAATATTTTTTTTTATAATAAGAATATTTTGTTTTTACAAATATTGTCCGACAGATTCCCTATAGACCGATAGCTGCGTTTACACCAACCATTTTTTGCTTTTTTTTGGAGGCAAAGAGATTCCGTTTGACGGTGTGATGGTAACTTGTTGGGGTTTTTTTCTGAACAAGTTGTCACCTCTCTTATTTCTCTCGGTGTATTGTATAGTTATTTATAGTACAGAATATTACTTAGCACAATAATATAGTTTATATACACACACTTACTGAGTAGAATAGTATTTATATAATATACATAACATTTATACAACGAAATGACAGTATACTAATCTAAAAAAATCTACTAATGCCTAAGTGAGGTTAAGTAGTTTAAAATCTTTCGGGAAACATTTTGTAGCATAAACAATTGTCATAAAATCTCTTTACTGGGATAACAAATGCTAATAACATACTTAAGGTGAGAATACATAAAACGCTTTTTTGATTGGCTTAAGTAATAGGCTGGCTTCTTTGTAGAGGAACAAATGCGTTTTAGTTCGATTTGTGCCCTAAGCTCATTTATTCTTTTCCGATGAAGCCAGCCGATGACTTAAGTCGGTCAAAAAAGAGTTTAATGTATTCTGACCTTTGCACTTAGCCTTTATCATCATGGTGAATATCGTACAGTTTGTATGGAACCACTATGAAACCTCTCAGTTTTCAAAGAGAACACACTGACCCTCCATGAGACCCTCTTTGAGAAGATATGGCTCTGCATCACTATTACGGCAACCCTGAGAAAAGATTGTGGTCTTTTTCGAGACTACCCAAGGGGGAAAGTACATAAAAGTCTTTTTTTGGCTGGCTTAAGACATCGGCTGGCTTCTTCGTAGAAACACACCTTAATGGTCTTCTATTCCGTTTTTCTACGTCTGTTGTGAGAAGACCTTCTGGACTTTTATTTACTTGCTATTAGAAGACCTTCAGCTCTTCTATGAGAAGACCTTCAGTACTCCTGTGAGAAGACCTTCGATTATCCTGTGAGATGACCTTTGATTCTCCTGTTAGAAGATCTTCGATTCTCCTGTGAGAGGACCATCAGTACTTCCGTGAGAAGACCTTTGCTCTTCTGTACGAAGACCTTCTGCTCTTCTGTACGAATACCTTTTGTGGGAGGACCTTCTGCACGAATACCTTCTGCTCATCTAAGAGAAGACCTTCTGCTCTTCTGTGGGAAGACCTTCTGCCAGACCATCGGTACTTCTGTGAGAAGACCCTTTATTATTCTGTGAGAAGATCTTTGCTCTTCTGAGCGGAGACCTTCTGCTCTTCTGAGAGAAGACCTTCTGCTCTGAGAGAAGACCTTCTGCTCTTCTGTGGGAAGACCTTCTGCCAGCCCATCGGTACTTCTGTGAGAAGACCTTATATTATTCTGTGAGAAGACCTCCTGCTCTTCCGAGAAAAGACCTTCTGATCTTCTGTGAGAAGACCTTCTGTTCTGAGAGAACTTCTGCTCTTCTGTGTGAAGACCTTCTGTTCTTCTGTGAGAAGACCTTCTTCTCTTCTGTGAGAAGACCTTCTGCTCTTCTGTGAGAAGACCTTCTGCTCTTCTGTGAGAAGACCTTCTGCTCTTCTGTGAGAAGACCTTCTGCTCTTCTGAGAGAAGGCCTTCATCTCTTGTGTGAGAAGGTCTTCTGCTAGAAGACATTTTATTCGGTGACTCAAAAAATTATGGAGAGAATCGCACTACTGCGAACATTTTCTAGACTTGTATAAGAAAACCTTCTAGACTTTTATGAGAAATCATCTGTAAGTCTGTTCTAATCTAAAACCGACTATATGATACCCTAGCAGTTATAGTTTGGTTTCGAGGGAAATAATTTATGGGAGGCATATCCAATTGACGGAGACATTTTAATCTATTATACCCAATAACATTCCTCTAGAGTGCATAATATTACTTCGAGAAGGATTATATTAAAAATATATATGTATCGGAGCTTAGTTCCACAAAATGGTATCAAATATCATTGTTGCCGAATGCATATTACGAATGTGACGGACTTAAACACCAAATCGGATGAAACTTATTTTCTCCAAATTTGAGTTACTTGCTTCTAGACTGAATTCGGTCGGATGTGTCAAAATGCAGGTCATTTGGACGAATATTGGCCGTTTGGTGCACAATAAATCCAAAATCGGTTAAAGATATATATGGAAGCTATATTCAAGTCTGAACCAATCTTGACAATCTGGTACCAAATATCATTGTTGTCGAATAAATTTTACGCGTGTGAGGGATTTTAAACACCAAATCGGGTAAAACATTTAGATGGGAGCTATAGTTATATCTGAACCGATTTACACCAAATTTGAAGTACTGGTTTCCAAGGTGAATTAAATAACTTCCAAAGTCAGCCATTTTGGCTGACATTAGCCATTTGGTGCACAATAAACCTAATGTCGGATAAAAAAATATATGGAAGCTAGTGCAAATCTGAACCGATCTTGATAAAATTTGACAGTGGTATTTCTGAGCTTTATCTGATGTCCGGTACCAAATGTCATTCTTGTAGGGTGTATATTACGCATGTGAGGGATTTAAACCCCCAAAAAGGATGAAACATATATATGATAGCTATAGCTATGTCTGAACCGATTATCACCAATTTCAATAGGGTTCGTCCTTGCCAAAACAAATATTGTTTGCAAAATTTCATCGCAATCGTATAATAAAGGCGATCTGCATTTTATTCACAAGAATACACGGACGGGCGGACGAACGGACTGACATGCATAAATCGACTCAGAAACTGATTCTATGAAGACCCTCAAAGTAACTGTGGGACTGTCTCGCTTCCTTCTCCCTTTTAAAAAAGAAATGCAAAGTATAGGGTATAAAACTTAAATAGAATGTACTAGCAGGCCTCCAGCCTACAGAGTAGTAAGGTTTCTAAAAATTGTCAATTTCAGTCAAATTGGTGTTGAAACGGAATAACATATTTCCATGTTTAAATTGAAATACATAACCTCACTTTCTCGGGCTGTGTAACACATTCTTTTGAATTATAGTTTGTAGCACACTGTTATTAGTTTATTATCTGCCATTTGTAAAATAGTTATCATTTGGTTAATCTAGTACCTACACAAAAATAATTTAGGGCGGAGGAGTTCTATTTTTCTTGTTGTGTTTTTTTTTTCATTTTGTGATTAAATAAATACATTAAATGTTTAAATTTAAAATCTATACAATTGGTCGAGTATATGTTCTATAAACTATGTTTGTTTTACATTTGTTCTTCCTTATAACTTTGTCAGTTTTTCAAAGGGAGGTAAATTTCTATTCCCCCCACCAATTCGACTTCGAGAAACCAACTTGTCTTCGATTTCAATGTTGCTTGTTTAACTTCTACGTAATTTCTTTTGTTTATAGAAAATAGAAAGAATTTCAATTAATTTGAAGAATATTCATGTGTTTCGGTAATGATAGTTGTTGTTAGTTTATGTTGTTTGTGTATTTTTTTCGTTTGTTTTTGGTTTTAAAGTTAGCTTAATAAGGCATATAAAATTTGTTTTTTTTTTAAGTGTTAGTGATTGTGTACGAGATTAGTTTGTATATGTATATAATTATTTTAATATATGTGTGAGTATATGTATGTGTTATTTTGGTATATATATTGTTTACTTGTGTAGGTTTACATTAGGGTGGCCCATTTGATGCGGGAGTTCAGAAAGGGAGCACGGTGCACATAGAGTTTGCAGTTTGAATAAATATCTGACGCATAAAACATAAATAAACACCCGGGGTGAACTAGGGTTATTTTCTCACACTGAAATAATTCAGACAGCATTTAGATGAAGATGATTAATTTTTTACAATTTTTAAATATAATAATCAAATTCAAGTCAAGAGTCAAAGTGTTCAGATACTATCATTCGTATTTTCCTTCATTCATTTCAATATTAAAAAAAAAAATTAAATTAAAAAAGCTCTCACAAATTTGCTATCACTTGTAATACGACTGGGCCATCCTAATGTTCTGCTCTTAGATCCATGATTTTTTTTTCTTGTTTCAAATTTTGTTGTTGTTTTGTAATTTATTTTATATTATGAAAATTATTTATAAGGCCTTAGTGTATGTGTTCATTTTACAACGATTTTTTGTGTTGTCATTAGATTCCTTTTTATCTGTTTATGTTCATTTTTTTGCAAAAAGTTATTACAAACAGGACCGTTTCTATACTGGATAATGAAATAGGATACTTACATTGACATTGTGATATTTTTCTCTGTATATGCTCTCCATTTATGTGATTTCATCTTTGTTTGGTTGATTTTAAATGTTGTTAGGATGCGGGTGTGGATATGATTATTTTCAATAAATTTGTTTTGAATTCTTCTACACCATTTCCATGCTTCTAAAGAGATTTAGAATTCGATTTTCTTGGCCAAAAATCATTGAAGATTGTTAAAATCTTATGGGCATTTTTAACATTTTTGTTATAATTGATATTTTTGCGTGTATATATTAACCTTTATGCAAGAAGAATTTATACTAAATAAGTATCTGAATTGCCGAATTGTAGCTGTTTTTTTGGAAAATTGTTATTGGAAATTCCAAAATATCAAAAAAGGTGGGCCGATAAGTACCAATTTCAAAACCAATAATCCTGGAGCCAAATTTCAGAGTTCTACATGAAATAACAAAAGAGAATTTTATGGCGACCTAGTTTATACACATAGCATGTGGTTTCCGACGAATATTTTGAAATGCTGTAAATTGAATTTAATACATAACAAGTAAAAAAGCACCTTAGTTCGGCGGGGCTGAATACCTTCTTAATACCTTCCACCACTTGGAAAGAACTTGGACCTGCATACGAAATTTTTTGCTATAGGTTGTAGTACCCACTAGGAACTTCCAATACGAAATTTTAAACGATTCCGGCGCTGAAATTATCAAAATACCGAATTTTGGGAGGTGCCGTTATATACGAAGACGTGGAACTGCATACAAAAATGTTTGTCATAGGCTGAAGTACCCATTACGAACTTCAAATACGAAATTTCAAACAATTCCGGAGAATAATATCGCTGAAATCATCAAAATACCAAGTACCTGAAGGTAACATTATATGGGAGCTATACGAAAACGTGGACCTACATGGCCCATTTACGAATTTAGCCTACCTACTGGCAAATACACATTTGGGCAAAATTTTATCTCAATTCGTTTGAAAGATAGCGTGATTACAACAGAGAGATAGACAGAAGGGCATATCTAAATCATCTTGGAATTTTACGCTGATCAAGAATACATGTACTTTGTCGGGTCTATCATGAATATTTCGAGGAGTTACAGACGGAATGACAAAGCTTATATACCCTCCATAGAATGGTGGAGGGTTTCCACCACGCGATAGTGGGAAAATGTATTTGAGGAAGTCCCTTAAAGCTAACTTATCACAAATTTCCACGTGTTGTGTAACTTACTGACGTTAATATTAAAAAAATAAGAAAAATGGGAGGACAACGAGGATAAACCACTGTTGAAGTGAGAAATTTAGTAATTAAACATTACAAAAACCATAAATCGCTAAGTGAGACATCTGAGATTTTTGATAGAAGCTGATCTACAGTTCATCATTATCATAAAACGGTTCAAAACAGATGGATGTGTAGAAAATAAGTCAAAAAAGGCAAATAATTATACATTTACCCTGAGTGATGAGAAGTATATTTTACGGCAGATCAAAACGGATCCATTTTTGAGTACACCGAAGCTCGCAAAAATTGCTGAATAGGATTTGGGAAAAGTATGTTGCCCTCAAACAATAAGAAATATACTGCATAAGTCGAATTACAATGGAAGAAGAACTAGACATAAACCTCTAACAGCAAGCGAAACCAAGAAGTAAAATTGCGATTTGCCAAGGAGCACATATCAAAAGATTTTTCATTTAGGAAGAATGTGCTGTTCACGTTCTGAACCTTTTTGGTTCAGATGGCAGACCTTATGTATGGAGATAAGCAAATGAGCACTCCTTGCCAAAAATATAAAGCCTACAGTGAAGCACGGTGGTGGCTCAGTAATGGTATGAGGTTTATTTTCAGCCTCTGGACCTGGTATATTCCTTTTTATTGGGGGTATTATGGATCAGACTATGTAGCTTAACATTTTGAAAGAAAGTTTGCCACACGGTAAGGAAAAGCCCGGCTTTGGCGAAGATTTTTATGTTTATCAACACAAGTCTTATAAAGTGCGGTCATGGCTGCTATATAATTGTCCCCACGTCGTCGATACACCAACCCAGAGTCCAGACATAAACCCCGTTGAGAATTTATGGAGATATCTCGAAAGAAAATCTGCCAGCATACCATATCTTGCAAAGAAGATTTGAAGAAAGCTTTGCGAAAAACTTGCGAAGCTTTTGCGAAAAACTTGTTAAATGTATGCCAAATAGGCTACAAATGCTAAAAAAGGAATGAAATACTTGCAAAATATTAATGTCTAGAAATACTTTAAATTATACGGAGTGTGCGAGTTTGGCTTTGACATCGAAATATGACTTCTTTTAATATTTATTTACTTTTTTACTTTTAAAATGTTAAGTTTTTTTTTGCTTTTTTAAATTACTTACATAGTGTACTACCAAAATGTAATTTTTTTTTTTTGTAAATTTGGATCTTTGTAAATATAATGTTTTTGAAGAAGTATATGCTTAGAAGCAGTTTTAAAAGGACCTCCAAAAATCAATACATCTCACCAATGGGAACGAAAAATAAGACTTTTTATGTTAAATAGTTGTGATAGTGAATTTTTGACTATGTTTAAACTCTGAAATTAATAATAAGAAAATCCAAATATATTTAACACATAAAACCCATTATTTAATGTATTCTAAGGGAATTGATATATATTATTTATATTATGTATTCTGTAACAATGGATTATATTATATTAATACATGTGTTAAAAATCATTTGTTATGAAAGCAATAAATAGTAGTGTTTATGTTCTCGATGACCATCAACCAGTAAAAAATTCTCAGCAAATAATTCTTACTAAGTTAATTTTTTTAGTTCCAAAAAACCTCAGTAACCCAACTGTTCAAATTACTCCCTTTACTAGATCTCATTTCAGAAAAACAGACTATTCGACACATCAATCAAGTCAAATGCAGGTGCAACTGTGTTCTTCTATCAAGTGTAATTAAGAAAGGATATATAAAAGAACTCAGTGCAATATTTACACCAGACGATGATAGTGAAATCCCACCTAGGTTTAAGTATAACTTGACACTTTTATAGATGTTTTACATGTAAGCAAAATATTTATTTTCTGTTTGCCTTTATCGTTCTTATATAATATAAAAACGCTGCGATAACATCAATTATAAAAAACATGTATTTTTGTATATTTCTCTGAAGATGCAATGTAATTCATTGCAAAAATTCGGAAATTAATACGAAACCCAGACCTCAAGCTGAAAGAAAAGTTTGTTTATTTAAATTAGATTGTATAAGGTCGAATGAAGAACGAACTTGAATAATATTTACATATTTAATATATTATTGAGTAGTATATGGATGGAAAGCGTTCATTTCAAGCTTGACAATCGTCAGGAGCTTAAACGCTCTACGTGCTACAAAATGCTAAATGTATATTTTGAAAAAGCATATTTAGATACAGTAGCTCCAAGCGAAACTCGTACACTTAACAAACAATTTTCTTTCATCCAATATATGATTGTTATCAAATTGACTACCAGAAAAAACTATATTTTTATTAGTGTATAGGGTACTAGAACTAACCCATGGTATAATTATTACAGCTAACAGCCAGTCCCAGCTGATTTGACTCTATAGTAATACTAGTGTCAAACTCGATATGACATTTTGTGATTTAATTCCATTTCTTGATATACAATGGGCATCTCCTTTTTTGATATAAAATAAAAAATAAACATTTTTGAAATTAAAATAATTTATTGAAAATTAATTATTTTGTTTACATTTTTAGACACATAACTCTGACACGGTTGTTGTTACGATTGTTGTACAACAACACTTGCTGTTACCTGTATTATTCTACCATGGAACTAGCCGTAGAACAAAAATATACTGTTTTTATTTATTTAACAAAATAATGGCATTTATTCTAAATCTCACCGAATTTCTATGCAAAAGCTAAACTCGTACAGCTTACATTTATACGGTAACCCTCCACGCGATTGTTGATTTGGGGAATATAGCAATGTATTTGGGGAACTCCCTAAAGGCTAATTTATCACAAATTTCCACGTGTTGTGTAATTTACTGATGTCAATATTAAAAAAAGATAAGAAATGGGAAGACAACGAGGACAACCCACTGTTGAAATGAGAAATGTGAGATATCTGAAATTGCTAATAGAAGCCGTATGCGTAGAAAATAAGTCAAAAACGGCCTTCAGTGATGAGTAGTATATTTTAAGGCAGATCAAAAAGGATCCATTTTTGAGTGCACCGAAGCTCACAAAAATTGCTGAAATGAATTTTGGAAAAGTATGTTAGTATATAGTATATACTGCATATGACGAATTACAATGGAAGAAGAGCTAGACATAAGCCTCTAACAGCAAGCGAACCCAAGAAGTACATATCAAGGAGCACATATCAAAAGATTTTTCATTTTGGAAGAATGTGCTGTTCACGGACGAGAGCAAGTTCAAGCTTTTTGGTTCAGATGGTAGACCTTATGTGAAAGGCAAATGAAGCGTTCCTTGCCAAAAATATGAAGCCTACAGTGAAGCACGGTGGTGGGTCAGTAATGGTGTGGGGTTCATTTTCAGCCTCTGGCTTTATACGAAACACAAGGCGTATAAAGTGTGGTCATGGCTGCTATATAATTGTCCCCAGTGTGTCCATGGAGACCAGACATAAACCCCATAGAGAATTTCTTGAGCTATCTCGATGAAAAAATCAGCCAGCATACCATATCCAACGAAGATTTGAAGAAAGCTTTGTTGGAAGAATGGAAAAATTGAACCAAGCTTTTGCTAAAAACTTGTTAAATGTATGCCAAATAGGTTAGAAATGCTAAAAAAAATGCAAAATATTAATGTCTAGAAATACTTTAAATTATACGAAGTGTGCGAGTTTGGCTTTGGCATTGAAATATGATCTCTTTTAATATTTATGTATTTTTTTTACTTTAAACGAATTAAAATGTTAAGTTTGTTTTGCTTTTTTAATTACTTACATAGTGTACTAATAAAATGTAAAAAAGATATTTTTGTTGAATTTTATTTTTTGGAAGTTATAAATAAACATTTTTCCTTAGCTATACGAGTTTCGCTTGGAGCTGTTTTTTTTGCATTCTCTTTTGATTGGGTATGTATAGGTAAATAAACATCAGCTGAGCGGCATTTATTTCCATGGTAGAAGAAAAAAGGTAGTCGCATCGACACAGTCAATGAACTGTCAAACCAATTTTGAAATTGAAAATTTTGAATGAAAAATTATTCAAATTTGTAAAAAATTGTTTAGAAATTAATACCATAGCAATCTCCGATTGGGGTCGTATAAGAAAACCTATAAAAAATCTACTTATTTTTGAAAAACATTTCAAAACATTTGCTCTGTTCCAGAACTGAAAGAACATAAAAGTTTTTAATGCGATACCCGATTTTCCATTTATGATATCGAAAAAATTACATAACTAGTAGATTTTTCCAGCTTCTGATCATAAGCTACACCATGTGGTTACAGCCAACCACAGCAGATAAATCATTATCATATTTAAATTAAATTTTCCTCTATCTAAAAAGATTCCTGGAAATGGTGTAGAAATTTCAAATTATGTATAGGAGAACAAAAACATAGATGAAGAAGAAAACAAGATGAAGTAGAATAATAAAAATAAATCAAACGGACGATTTTGTGTTTTATTTCGAATTGCTTTTTGTATCTTTATTTAAATTTGTCTTTTATTTAGGTTTATATCATTATTATTAGTATTTAATATTTATATCATTATTTATATTTAATATTATTAATAATAGTATAATTATAATAATAAAGTGAAACTGAGACAGTAAAAATGAATACATTAAGTTCTTATATTTGTTTTTGTTATGTTGTAATTTGTTGTTTTTTGCTGATATCATTTGTTGTTGTTTTGTTTGTTTTCTTGTGGTTGTTTTGTCTTCTGTTTTAATTTATTTCCTTTAACATGGCAGTGATGTCTTAACATTTACAAATAAATTTCTTTTAATTTCATTTTATTTATTTTTGAGTTTATTTTTATTTTCATAAAAAGAAAATGAAAAAAAAAAAAAACAAAATCAAGAAAAAATATTTGCAAAAAATAGTTGTTTTGTGGGATTTGTTTATTGTTGTTAGGTTTTTTTTTATTTAACAATTTTTGTGAATGATGTTAGTGTATGTGTGGGCGTGTCTGGTAATGATTTAATGTACAATTTGTTTATTGTTATTGTGTTTTTTCTTGGTGCTGAAATAATGTTTAATTTTCCAGAATTTTTGTTGTAGTTTTTGTTAATTAATTTGTTTATTTATCTTTTCTTCTGCTGATTATGTGTGGTGGTGTAGTAGTAATATTAGCTATGTAATGAATTTGTTGTATACTTGGGATTTAATAAATATATATTTATTTATTGTTTAATTAATTGTATATAGGGTTTTGCATTAAATATATTATAGCTACATACAATTTTAGTTATAGATACAAGAGATAGCTTATGTTTGTTTTTATATGCAAAAACAAAATTTATTCTATTTAACTTATTAAACTAAATTTATTTATTATAACAAAAACATGGTTGCTTACTCAAAAAAAGCTTCAGCAGATATTTTCTAATTTTAATTGCAACAATTTTTTTCCAGGAATATATGTATATGTTTGGACAGGTCTGAATTCAATATACCCTCCACCGCGTGATTTTTAGGAAAAAATGTAAAAGATGGAAAATATCTTTTAAAAAGAAGAATGGAAGAGATAAAGTCCAAGAGGGCTAGAATAAGATAAAGCTTTTAAAGTTGTTGTTAACAAACTAGTTGTTGATCATCACTGCCCAATGGTGATTAGAAGGTGTTTATACATTTTTTAAGAGATCCTCCTAACCCAATATGAAATACGAAGATATAATTAAATATTCTTTGCATTTTGGGACAGACATTCACACCTATATACAAATGTACTTTTTCAATAGTTTCTCTAGTCAGAAAGTATCAAAATACAAACGTAGGTGATTCATTAGTTTTTGAAATAAAAATTGTCTGTCGGGATTGCTCAGTTATATGTTGTATTTGCAGCTAGAGTCAGGAGAGATAAGATGCTGAAGATATATCATGTTCAAATAGCCTTTCTTTTTGTATAAAGAACAGGCAGAATTTTCAAAATAACTCGTTTTGTGAAACCTAATCATATGCATTTTTTTTTGCTTTCCAAAACACCAAAAGAATTCTTTTCAAAAATGGAAAGCAAGAGCGAGGCTGTGCTCGGAAGATGTTAAGGTCATTTTTAAAATCATGCAGGCTCAAAAAGGAAGTCCGTGGATTGAAAAAAACAATTCTGGATTGGAGTAAAAGAAGCTTTCCAAAACACCATAAGAAATCATTCCAAAAATGTAATGCAACAGGGACGCTGTACTCGGAAGATGTTAAGGTCATTTTAGAAGTCATGCAGCCTCAAAATGTCAAAATGAGACCAAAAAGCACGTCCTTGGATTAAAGAAACAACCCTGAATTGGATAACGAGCGAATGGAGCACAAAACAGCAGAGAAGATGACAAATGAAATGGAAGATGCCTTCAAATTTGTTGCGAGTTTAAAGGTTAAAAAAAACAATAATGCTCTGTGTGTAGCCGAGGATACTAAGGACTAATTACTAGGTGACAGAACGTAAGAGCAAGGCTTTGAAGGCAGTAATAAGAAAACTTACTGATGAGCACTCCTTGCAGCTAAAACCGAACGTGATGAGTTGGCTGCAAAACTAGAAGCTAGAGAAGATATATTGCAATTAAAGGAAAATTTGCTCATATCGCAGAATGCATTCATAACATCCGAAATCGAGTCTGATTAATTGGTTGCAAAATTAGAGTTGAATATCAACAAATATATTATATTGATGATTAAAGAGGTTCATATAGAATTCCCAATTGCCGAAAAAGAAGCAAACTTAAAAAAAGTTGATGGACAGCTCCATAGAAAACTGGACACCGGGAGTTTAAAAGAAGTGAATGCTATTTAAAAATTAGATAAAATAGAAAGGAAGTTTGAAATAATCAATGCGGATATTGTAAGATTTAAGAGAATACCGTTAAGATGAACGCACCAAACGACGACAGTATTCGAGAAATAGACAAACTCGGGAGAGCCATTTAATGAAGAAAGGGTGTCTAGAATAAACCAAGCCCTGGAACTTATCAGAAACCTAGAACCTTTTTAGCTTTCTATAGAAAAGGATACTTAATCCCTCAGCTAATCACGGAAATATGAACAGTATAGTTGGGAATTGCTAATATTTCGTGAAAAGGAGATCAGTACTCTTTGGGCTGTGGAGTTATTAGATATCTAAGAAATTGGAGAACATGTATGTTCTACCAGTAAATGTTCAATACCGCTGATAATGCTTTGGAATATACTATTATAAAATGATACAGATACGCAGATACGGGTAGGCCCCAGTAAAAACCTCAACAAAACCTGAATGATCCGCGATAGTGTTAAGATTGGACGAAACAAGATTTACTACAGAGTCTCCCTAACAAATCAAAAACTTTAAGTGGGAGCCGGCCCACTGTGCTAAACTAATACACGTTCGGTTTTTGACTTAAGATTTATTTTCGATATTGTTCAATTTATGTTTCGGATATGTTGATGTGTGCCGCTGTCAATATATGCAAGGTTCTAATGTTAGAATAAAACAGGTATTCGCACCAATACAGCTGCTGGGACAATGAACTGTCAAAGCCATTTTGAAATTGACATTTTCAAATAAAAAATTATATAAATTTGTAAAAAGTGTTAAAAAATTCATATAATAACAATTTCCGATTGGCATCGTGTAGGAAAAAATATACAAATCTTCCTATTTTTGAAGATTAGACATATCAATGTTCTCAAGCGTTGAAGCATCTACTTTTTTCACAAAACTAACACCTGTTTCTCATTGGAATTTAAACCACTTCATATACACGCATACAGATTAACCCGTTCATACAGTTATTAATTTTTGTGAAGTTATTTAGAAATAAAATCATTTTGAAAATTCTTCCCATTTTGTTTAATTTTCTTTTATATTTCTGATAAAATATTTTTTTTGGATTTTTTTCTTACGGCGGTGAAAATGTGTTTTGTTTGGATAAATCAGCTGATTGTTTGCAGATTTTTATACGGTGGTATCTGCTTAGAGTTCCTTTTCTTGCAAAAGAGAGTATTACTACCTTACATAACTTCTCCGAAAGAAATAACAGTACGTTTACATATTAAATCTCTACCCAGATAATTGATCAATTACAAAAAAATTGACTGTAGAAAATATACATAAAATTTATTGTAATCGGTTAATTATCAGGATTAACCAGGGTTGGGATTTTGTATGTAAACGCACTTTATGTTGCTGGGCAGTGTCTTTTCATTGACTGAATGTAACCTATCTATTTCGAAGAACTGGAAAGGTGATTTAAACGTATTGAAAAACATGGATTGATTTCAATTACGAATTCCCGGTGGAGGGCATAATAAACATATAGCGAAATCTTTAAGTTTGGATTTGACGGTTTGACGCAGTTCTCTTTAAAAGGAATCATGATAATGAAACACTCCATTGGATTTCTACAAAAACTATAGCAGTATTTAATTGTTTAAATAACATTGTCGGTTGTTGTGTGTTCTTTGCTTTAAACATTTTTCTAAACTTTATGAGCATCCGACAATGTAATGGCAGACATTTACAATAAGAGAGGATGGGTGTGTGAGTGTGTGAGACAGAGAACATTTTGTTAATGGCAGTTTTCGTGTTTTGTTGGAAAGAGTATTTCATTGACGAAATATCAGAGAAGTGTCAAACGAACAACGAACGCCTTTATTGTGCGTTGTCGACTATCAAACACCTGTCAAAGAGGAATACAAAACAAAATCTAGTTGTGAAGGGAGAGTGAGATAATATTCTATAACATTTCTGTTGTTGTAGTGGTTTTCTTAATATTGCTGGTTAAATTTGTATAATATGACTACGCTTTACTTTATAGTTTCCGTAACGGGTTCTTTTCGACTTCTTTTGCGATTTCGGCTAAACTGCATCACTGGCTCATTAAATTTCCACCAAATTGTTTATTTTTTAATGTTGATTTTTGTTATTAGTTTTTTTTACTATTACTAATATATACATCCTTGTTTTGTATAAGATTATTTAGTTTTTAATTTTTCCTTATTTCTTGTAGTTATTTTATATTTAATATTCAACTTTACCTCACTTAAATAAATTTACTAACTATAACAAATTTGTGGGGACCGGGGGGAGGTTACTATATGTTAATTATTGTTAATATATATTTTTTTGGTTTAATAGTTTTTTTTTTTTTTGAAATTTTTATTTATTATTAACTACTAACATCTTCTCTTTCTTCTTCTTGTTGTTGTTGGTTGTCTTTTTTAAAGTGAATATGTGTTGTTGTTTTTGTTTATTTTCTTGAGGGAATAATGCTGTATAATTTTCATAAGTATTTTCTTTTAATATTTGTTTTACTAATGTTTCCTTTATTTATATAATTATTATAATTTTTGTTTTGGTATTTGACAATTATAATAAACTATGATTTAATTTGTTTTTATTTATTTATTAATGATGACATCACATTATGTTTAATATGTATATATAAATTTGTTTAGTTTATTCTTTATATAACCAATTTTTGTTGTTATATTTTCTAAGATAATTTAATTTTTTTTTTGTATTTTTTAGTCCAATTCAGTGGGTTTGAATACTTTCAAAATTAACAAAAATAAATAACAATGAATTAAAATAAATTTGTTGAAAAAAAATTAAAGCAATTAGCATTTTTTTAATTTTTTTTTAATCTTAATAATAAATATTTCCTTTTATAAATATCGAGTAGAAAAAATATTCGAATTTATAAGTTTTGAAGAGTTGTTCTTTTTATTATTTTTTTTGTTTTGTGGAGAGATTTTTAGAGAGAGAGACTTTTTTCATTGGAGAGAGTTGTATTTATATATTGAGAGAAGAGAGTATGTATGGCAAAAATACTGCAGATTTTCTTAATTGATTTAAATGATATTTTTCTTGTTGTTGTTGTGGTTGTTAGCTTTGTTTTCCATCTTTTTTCTGTTGACTTGTTGTAGTTAATTTTTTTTGTTTGTTTGTTTCGAAGAAAGCAAAGAACATTTAATAAATGTACAAATATAAGAGTATAGAAACTGTAAACTGTAGTGTTTTGTTGTAGATTAGTGTTGTAGAAGAGTATTTCTTTTTTTTTTTTGTATTTTTTTCCTTTTGTATCGAGTAATTTTTAATAACTATGTATATGTTTAGAAAAAGCTCTTTAAGAATCCAGCTGGTCCAGCCTGAAATAAGAAGGAAGAATACATTGAATTTATTATATGTTATGTGAGTTAAATGGAATTTTAATAGCTATTAGTTTCAAGACTAACTATAAATGGAGCAGAAAATGCTATCTTCAGAAAACTGTTAATTTTGAGTATTTACTACAACGCTGTAGTTCTTTCTGAGAGCATGTCATGGAATGGTAAAAGTTAACCGTTAATGAGATAATTCTGGGGACAAAGTATTACCATCCAACTTTTTACAATTTCAGAAAACAATTTCGTAAGCGCAATATGAAATAATTAAAAACAACTAGTAAAAAAGCTGTAAGTTCGGCCGGGCCGAACTTTTAATACCCTCCACCATTTGGTACAAATTTGGCAATTTCCAAAAAATAAAACCCGTTAAAAATTCTGTTAAAATCTTAAAAATACCGAATGCTTATACGACGACGTGGGCCTGCATAGGCAACTTTTGTCATAAATTATTAAATATTTAAATGCGAAACTTGAAGAAAAATCTGTTTATAATGTAGCTAAAATCGTCAAAATACCGAATATGGGGGGTACCGTTATATGGGGGCTATACGTGGACCTGCACAGACAATTTTCTGGCATGGGCTGAAGTATCCATTACGAACTTCACATACGAAATTTGAAACAATCCCTGTAAATAACGTCGCTAAAATCTTTAAAATACCGAATATCGGGGGGGTACCGTTATATGGGGGCTATATAAAGACGGGGACCTACATGGCTCATTTTTTGATTTAGGATGTAGTATCCATTACGAACTTCAAATACCAAATTTGAAACGATTCCGGTAAACAATGTCGCTAAAATCATCAAAAAACCGAATATCGGGGGGTACCGTTATATGGGGGCTACAGGAAGACGTGGACCTGCACAGATAATTTTCTGTCTTAGGCTGTAGCATCCATTACAAACTTCAAATGCCAAATTTGAAATAATTCCGGTGAATAATGTCGCTAAAATCATCAAAATACCGAATATCGGGAGGTACCGTTATATGGGGGCTATATGATAACTTGGACCTTCATGGCCCATTTACGAACTTAACCTGCCTACTGGGAAAAAATACATGTGTGCAAAATTTTAGCCTTCTATCTCAATTTGTTCGAAAGATAGCGTGATTACAACAGACAGACGGACAGACAGACAGACAGACAGACACACAGACAGACAGACGGACATGGCTAAATCATCTTAGAATTTTACGCTGATCAAGAATATATATACTTTGTTGGGTCTGACATGAATATTTCGAGGAGTTACAAACGGAATGACAAAATTAATATACCCTCCATAGTATATACCCTCCAATAATTAAAAATTTAAATTTAATCTTGAAAAGTATTAAAAACAAAACAATGAGACAATTCTGAAAAAAAATATATTACCTTCCAACTTTTTCAAATATCAAAAAAAAAAAAAAAGAAAAATAAATGAATAAAATAAACAAAAAATATGTATTGTAAACGCAAAATTAAATAATTAAAAAACGCAAAATAAAAAAATGTAAATTACTTTTTGAAAATGATATTGCCAAAACCGTAAAAATGGGTTTTGATTCTCTGAATATTCACAATTTTGGACTTTGTGGTTCTTCAGAGAACCATAGAGATATAATAAATTACAGACATTTAGAAGTTGATGTCTTTATACCCTGCAGTGGTAAGGGTATTGTGTGCATTTGTTTGTAACATGGAGAATGAAGCGAGATATACCCATACTTCCTTTTGATAATCTGCATAGAATCATAATCTGGGTCGATTTATGCATGTCCGTCCGTCTGTCCGTCGGTCCATGTATTTTTGTAAACAAAATACAGGTCGAATTTATTGCCCGATCGATATGATATTTTGCACAAATTATTTATTTCACCCAAGGACAAAGTCTTTTTATCGGTAAAAATTTAGATATGGCTCCCATATATATCTTCAATCGATTTCGGGTTAATTGTGCACCAATGGCACATCCAACCGAAATCAATATAGAAGCAAGTACATCAAATTTGGTAAAAATCGGTTAATATTTTGCTACATCTCTCGTATATATGTTTTATACGATTTGGGGTTTTAAGTCCCTCACATGTGTAATACGCACTCCAAGACAGTAATATTTGAAACCGGACATCATATACAGGTCAGAAGTAAGAGCCTAAATTTTTGTCAAGGTCAGATTTGGATATAGCTCCCATATATATCTTTATACGATTTCAGGTTTATTGTGTACCAAATGGCTAATATCAGTCTAGTTGAACTGATTTTTGGCACTTCCGACGGAATTCAGCCCAGAAGCAAGTATTTACAATTTTTGTGAAAATCGGTTCAGTATATATGTTTTTTTTTTAGTTTTTGGTACTTTTCAACCCCTTAATATTTTGCGATAATCTCTAGAAAGGTTCACCTAAATCCAATTTATACGAAATTTAGTCGCTAAGGTTTCTACATAACCTAATCCCATAAACATTTATCTTTATTCCAAATTCCGGGATTCCAGCCCTATCGGTTCACACAATGCCAAATTGTACCAAAATTAGTACATATAAGCACTAATTTTCAAAGCTTCCTACATTCCCCAAAACTACACTTTACAATAATCCACAATTCTATTCTTTTCGTTTCGTCTATATACAAATTGTACGAAATATAGTACAGATAAGTACGAATTTCCAAAACTCCCTGTATAATCCAATTCTAAACTCCAAAAGTAATCTTAATTCCAAATTTCGGGATTCCAGCTCTATCGGGTCACCTAAATCCAAATTGTACCAAATTTAGTACCATATAGTCACATAAGTACGAATTTACAAAACTACTTAAATCATACAATCTCATAGAAATCTTATTTTCAAATTTCAGGCTTCCAACTCTACCGGTTCATGCAATAATAATCTTAGTTCCAAATTTTAGGATTCCAACTCTATTGGTTCTCCCAAAATTTAAACTGTATCAAATTTTATACCATTTAGTACACATGAGTATGAATTTTCAATACCACCTACATACCTCAGCCCTACAATGAAATCTCAGTTAGTAATCTTAGTTCCAAACTTAAGAATTCCGACTTTACCGGTTCTCCCAAAATTTAAATTGTGGCAAGTTTGATACCATTTCGTACACATAAGTACAAATTTTCAAAACTACCTACATACCCCTAGTTAGTACCATTTAGTACCGTTCCTACACACAAGTACAAATTATGAAAATTACGTGCATACCCTACACTCCGCCAGTAATTTTAATTTCAAATTAAGGACTCCAGCTCCATCCGTTCCTCCAAATTCAAAGTGTATCAAATTGAGTACCGTTTAGAGTTTTTCATATTAATCATATCAAACCTTCTCCTCAACCTTGAGTTTCATTCCAAATTTCAAACTTTTAACTCTAACATTTCACTAGTTAGTACCATTTAGTACCGTTCCTACACATAAGTACAAATTATGAAAATTACGTGCATACCCAAATCCTACACTCCGCCAGTAATTTTAATTTCAAATTAAGGACTCCAGCTCCATCCGTTCCTCCAAATTCAAAGTGTATCAAATTTAGTACCGTTTAGAGCTTTTCATATTAATTATATCAAACCTACTCTTTAACCTTGAATTTCATTCCAAATTTATAGCTTTTAGCTCTAACAATTCACATAATACGAAATGGTACCAAAAGTACTTAGTACTTTTCGTACATTTATAGTGCGAATTTCCAAATCCTTTTGGTACATCAATCACTCACTCCATTAGCGACCCTTTTTTTCAAATTAAAGAGTTCTAGCTCTACTGGTTCGTCAAATAGAAAGGGCATCACATTTAGTACTTTTCGCTCCATTCTAGTACGAATTTCCAAAAACCCAGCCTTATCTGACCCCTTCGGCCCAAGAGTGACCCTCAACCAAAATTTCAAGATTCTAGCTTCTTTTGTTGTTGTAAAATGATTCTAGCTTTAGTCGTTTCGTCTGGGCGTTGATGAATCAGTCAGTCAGTCAATTAATTTACTCTTTTATTAATATAGATTTAAGAAAAATTGCCTTTTGCTTCTCCCGGTGGTAAACATTGTAATTTTTTTCTCTATTAATAAATACGGCATACACCCGTGCGAATGCGCAATATTTTTCGCATTCACTTAAATACTCCCTTTTAATACAGGGCCGGCTAAAGAGTTACACTTTTAGGTTCTCTCAATTTTGTTGCTCTCAGATTACATTGTTGGCCAATAGTTCAGATTGAGTGTGTGGAGAAAATTGCGCTCAGTGAAGTCACGCAGGGTTGCATTTTCATGGCCTTTCTGATATTAGCTAAGAACTATCAACAAAGAATCGTAATAATTTATTATACTACTTACATCTTGTTGTTGCTGTGTTTGTGCTTGTTTGACTTTTGCTTGGGCAATCTTTAAGGCTCTGCAAGGAAAGAAAAATACACAAACAAATTGTTATGAGTTTCTGAGCCACCTAAACAAAAGTAATCAAAATGCTCAACACTTACTGTTGCAAGTCCATAATTGTCTTCTCCTTTGCATTCTGTTCCTCCTGTGACATTTGTACCAATTTGAGTAATCGTTCCGTTTCCGTTGCGGCCTTTTGGTGTTCTTCCTTGGTTGTTTGCAATTCCTTGATGCAACTGCAAAACAAAAAGGAAGAATTCATTATACTGAGATAACTACTCTTAAGGAGTGTTGGTTGAACTTACGCTTCCAATTGCCTCTGAGTGTCCATGAGTTTTTTGTTGAGTTCTCCCGCTGCTGCGGCGCCACCACCTTGAGCCTGGATCTGTTTCTCCAGCTGATCCATTTGTTCTTTTCGCTTACGCAGCTGTACATCGAATTCGACCATTTTCTTTTCCTTCTCTTCGATGTCTTTGCGTTTGGCTTCGATCTGTTTGCGTTGTTCCTCAATGATTTTACGTTCACTTTCGACGGCCTTGGCTTGATTATCGATTTGCTTACGAACTTCTTCCAGTTGTTTCTGTTGTTGTTCCAATTGCTGTCGCTGTGCCTCGGTAGCTGCCGCCGTGGCACCACCAGCTTGAGCGGCTTGTTGTAATTGTTGTTGTAGTTGCTGTATTTGCTGTTGGGCAGCTTGTAATTGTTTCCCTTGTTCCTGATTGGCCAGCTGAAGTTGGGAGAAGTTGAGATAAATATTTTATAATATTCACATGTGTTATTTGACGGCTTATTACGACGCTCCTCCAGTAGGGGGATTTCTGCGTTACCGATAAAAACCGATTAAAGAACAAGTAAAAAACAGTAAGTTCGACTGGGCCGAACATTGAATACCTTCCTCCATTTGGAACGAATTTAAAACTTTCAAAAAAAATAAAATCCGTTAAAAATTCTGTTAAAATCTGAAAAATACCGATATCTGTCATAGTCTATGGTTGGATGCTTATTTAGAACCCTATATGGGGGAGGTACCAGAAGGAATGGTTCGATTTCTACCATCTTTATAACAGATCTTCTGCGGATAGAAATATTGAGATATGACAAGTCCGAATGGAATCGGATGTTAATTTTGCGTTTTATGAGCTTCATGACTATTCACAATTTGGACCCTTTGTGGGGGAGGTACCAGAGGAAATAGAGCGATATATTCCATCTTCACAGCAGATCTTGTGTTAGTAGAAATAATGGGAAGTGAACCGGATGCTTATTTCGGATTTTATGATCGTTTTGGTTATTCAAAATTTTGACCCTTTGTGGGGGAGGGACCAGAAGGGGTGGACCGATATATTCCATCTTGACGCTAGACCTTGGATTAATAAAAATATTGTTATGTGTTTTATTTGAAGACAATCGGACTCTTACATCACATTTTATAAGAGTTTTAATTATTCAAAATTTTGACCCTTTGTTAGGGAGGTACTTGATAGAATGGACCGGCATTGTCCATTTTTGCACCGAACTTAGCATTGATGCAAATATTAGCATTTCCAAAGTTGGAGCAAAATCGGATTATCTTTTCTCTTCCTGTGTAGTAAAATGTTTTTTTTTTTTTTTTTTTTAAATTTCGACCTTTTGTGGGAGAGGTACCAGAAAGAGTAGACCGATTTTGTTCATCTCGATCTAAGTTTGATAATAATATTACGATGCAGCAAGTTTGTACCAAATCGGATACTCCCTTCCAGAGTTATCGTGCGCACCATCCAGACAGACGGACGGACGGACGCACAAAGCTAGATTGACTCCAAATGGTCTAAAACAAATTCGGTCCAAAGTGACCTAGGGACTAAACCGTTATTTCAATACTATATATAAACCAAATTTGGTTTGCGTTTTAACCTAAAATCCACAAAATTGCTAGGACGAAAAGATATTTTTTGTTTTGTTGGAAGCAAGAGTTTAAAGTCATCGGGAATCTAAAGGAGAACACCTGTGTTCTTAACCACATTTGACATCAACCCTATTTTATAGTGAAGAATTCTCTTAATTGCAACCCTCACTTACCTGACTCTTTTGCAGCTCCTCGACCAACAGTTCCAATTGCTGTTGGAATTGATCCCGTTGTGTAGTCGCCGCCTGCAACTCAGCCTTAATTTTCTCCAGTTCTTTGTTGATTTCTTCATTGTTGGCAGGTGCTGGTTGTTGTTGCTGTTGCTGTGCTGCCTGTTGGGCTTGCTGCTGTGCCTGTTGCAATTGTTGTTGTGCTTGTATCAGCTGCTGTTGCATCTTCTGCATTTGAGCATGTTGTTCCTTAATATGCTGATCCATCATCTGGATGCGTTTATGCATCTCCTGCGCTGCCTTATCGGCCATATCGGCCTTGGCCTTTTCGGCCTCGATAACCTTGCGGTATTGTTCGACTTCTTCGCGCGAGGCACCACCCTGGGTTGCTGTACCAGCAGCCTGTAAAGCTTTTTCCGATTCTTGGAGTTTTTGTTGCAGCGTTTGGATTTCCTTCTGCATGGCCGCCAGTTCGGCCAACTGGGCGGGTGAGGGTCCGGCCGGTGTGGGTGCGGCTGCTGCCACCGCAGCCGGTGTTGTCGCATGGCCGTTGCGCAACTTGCGATTCTCTTCGCGGGCCTTTTGCAATTCGGTTTCGGCGTTTTGCAACTCCTTCTGGAAGTTCATCAGGATCTCTTGACTCTTCTCCAGCTGGTGGACCAATTGTTCCCGTTCGATTGTCAACTGTTTGCAGTCGGCCTCCAACTGGGCCATGTGCTTCTCGAGCTGTGGATGTGGTTTGTCCGCTACGCCGGTGCGCGCCGTTTGTCTCAGAGCCTCCTTCTCGGCCTCCGCTTTCTCGAGGCGATCGTGTAGACGACCCAATTCAGCAGACATTCGTTCAAATTCAATGCGTGTAGATTCATTAGCTTCCTGTTGTTTAGCCAAATGCATTTGAGCTTTCTCCAATTCTTTAGCCAGTCTTCCGGCTTCCAATTCGGTAGCATCACGAGATTGTAAAGCCTTCTCTAACCTATCCCTTAACCTATCTATCTCTGTACGCTCTCCTGCTGTTACCGAAGCTCGCACTGACTCAGCCGGGCTGATGGCTGAAGATTGTTGTAATCTCAAACGTTCTACCTCCTTCAGAAGTTTCTCGTGCTTGTCTCGGGCCTTTTCGCGCTCGATGTGAGCTCTCTCCAGCTCGGTGCGTTGTTTTTCCTGGCTGGCCAACAGTTTGGCCACTTCTCCCTTGGAGAGTTCCAGTTGCAGTGATGTCTCGTGCAGTTTGGACTCCATGTTCTGGATCTCGTTTTCAAGCTTCTCATACTTGTCGCGGTACTTCTCGAAGGATTCTGATTCGTATTGGGACTTGCCGCGAATAGTTTCCAGTTCCATGAGAGTTTTGTCGAGTTTTTCACGCAAACGTTCGTTCTCCTCTTTGAGGCGTCGGGTTTCACGGCCAAACGTTTCGGTGTCTTGCAGTTTTCGAAGTTCGGCCTGGCTCTTTTCATAACGATCGCGCATTTTCTCCATTTCCACAGCGTAGTGGGCAGCTTCCTCCTTGGCTGCTTCCACACTGGCACTGGCCTTGCTCTGAGCGGCATGGGCTCTCTCCAGCTCATACGATACTCTCTCCAGTTCGGATTGCAGATGTTCCTTTTCGCCTTGGGTACGGCGTAGATCGGTTTGTATTTTGTCATAGCGTTCTCGGTGGTGTTCGAGTTCGGCACGTGCATTGTCCTCGGCCTCCTTGGCTCTGCTAAGTTGCAGGGCGGCCCTATCACAGGCCTCTTGCAATCGGGTGCTTTCGTCTTGTAGCTTACGCAAATCTTCACGGGCTTTCGAGGCGGCCAGTGAAGAGCGTTCGGCCTCAACCTCAAGTCGGGCACGATCCGCTTCGGCCGTGTCACAGCGTGACTGTAAGCGATAGATTTCATTTTGAGCACGATCATATTTCTCCAACATCTTCTCGAACTCTTTGTTCGAGGTATCCTTCTCATCGATAAGTTTCTGGCTGGCGTACAGGGCCTTGTCTAGTTTCTCTTTGAGAATTTCCACCTCGGTCACGGCATCGTCACGTTCCATCTGAAAAGGATAATGGCGGAATTTCTATGAGAAAAGCAAGACAACAATTCCGATACTCTTGCAGAGGCAAAAGCTACAACTAACAAACAGCCAATCGTTTTGGTTTTTTGTTGTTTTTGTTGAGGTATGGTGAGGTTAGGTAAGGTTAGGTTTGATTAGGTTAGGTTAGATTATATTATATATTTATGTAATTAAATTGGTTAACGTTAAGTTTCCGAACATAAGCATGCATTGTTTTTTTCTGCTTATTTAAGGTCCTGTTTGTTGCCATAATAAGTTGAGGTTCAGGTTAAGGGAAAATTTTGAAATTCTCTTTTTTTGGTTTGTTGTCTTTTGGAGATGGGGGGAAATTCGGGGAGATTGTGTAAATTACCTGTAATTTCTGCTGTATGACATGGGATTTTTCGTAGCGTTCTTTCAGTACTTCCAAATCGGTTTGCATTGCCTCTCGATCGCGGGCTGCCTTTTGTAGCAGGGTCTGTGACGATTCGGAGCGTTCTTTGAGTGTTTCCAATTCATCGGAGAATTGATCACGCTCCTTTTGGACACGGGCAAGTTGCATCTACATTTATGTGGTGTTCGATTTGTGGGTTTTAGTAATAGTTTGTTAAGGTTTTTTGTTTTTGTTTTTGGTTTTTGTTATTTCAAACAACAGGGTTATGTACACAAGTCGTTACAGAGTTACATCAAATAAATTATTAATAGACAGAAATAGAAAGGGGGAGAGAGATAGAGATAGTAATAGATTTATAGTATGTTTGAGTACTAGTATTATGCGATAGGGAAGTTATTTCCGTTTTTTACAAAAGAGTTTTACACAGACAAACACACTCACACACACACACACAGGGTTACACATATACTATAGATAGTTTTAGTTTCGTTTTGTTAGAATTGCATACAAATAATTATTACATTCATACATGGTAGATGATGCAGGCTTGACATTGGCGTAGCTTATGGATTTTAAAATAATAGTTTGGTTTTTGCTATTTATTGGATATTTTTTTTTTAAATAATTAAAAAAAAAAAAAAAACATTATGTTCGGTCGGGCCGAACTTTTAATACACTCACCATGGCATAAAAAAACATTACATATATAAAAGTATCTGAATTCAAACGTGTTCCACTTTAAACTTCAAATCGCAGTACGACCGTTTGGATAATGCTGTTAAACTTTTTAAAAAAAAACCGTAAAGTGGGCGAGGCCGTTTATGGGGGCCATACCAAAACGAGAACCTCTATAGGCAATTTTATACTTCAAGTATTGTCATTTACCAAATTCTCTTAAACCCCAAATTTGAAACAACTTCAAGGGTAAATATAACTAGGATTATCAAAATACCGAATATCGGTGGGTATTGCGATAGGAAAACGTGGACCTAAATGTTCAATGTTCTACCACCGGAGCTAGAACCCATTATAACCTACAAATACCAATTTTTAGACAAATGCGTGGAAAAATGTGATACCATTATGTGGGGGCGAATATCCGGAGATACCATTATGTGGGGGGCTATAGGAAAACGTGGACCTATGTTCTATGTTCCGCCACAGGAGCTAAAACACATTACGAACTAAAAATACAAAGTTTTGGACAAGTCCGTGGAAAAACTTCCAATAACTGTCGAGGAAGTGAATTCCACGATTATTAGAAGTAAAATTGTACACGATATTTAGTCACGCCTAAACTACCGCGGGCGTGACTCATTTCTTCCCTAAAGATGCAACTTCCGTGGTGGGAAAGCGATATCAACCGCGATGATTTCTGAAGCTTAGGTGTGACTTCTAAGTGATTTATGGGATATTTTTTGCTTGCGGGGTAGGGACAAGCAGTCAGTTTAGTATTGAATAGCGACTAGTAAACGTCGACAGTAAAGAGATAATACTGTAGGCAACGTAAAGAAATGTGTGCTAAATAGACTATACAGGGTGAGATGAAAAAACTGCAGCCAACTTCAGACTGCTGTCATTTCTAAGCCATTCGTCCGACTGCTGTTAAAATTATTCCAGTGTCAGCTCATTATATTGTTTACATGCGTACAAAAGCGTTTTGGTGAAAATGTTCGGGAAAAAAGTTATTCGTGATGGAATCCAAGCGTGATAGTGTGATTTTTTTTATATTTGGCGGGAAAATTACAAATGGCTATCGTTAGAGCACTCCAGCATTTAAATGTGAATAAATCTTTTGTGTCTCGTAGCGTAGCCCGACGTCAAGGAAGTGGACGGAAGAAAACACCAACATCTGCAGAAATGGTTCGAAAAGTAAAGAAGCGACATGATCGAAACCCGCGTCGCAATGGCTCTTGAGCTGAACATATCGCAATATTACATTCGGCAAATATTGAAAAATGAGCTCGGGTGAAAGCCATTGAAATTTCAAAAAGAGCAAGAACTTACACTGCAACAGAAGGAAAATAGACTCAAAAGAGTTGCTTTGCTTGGCCGAAAGTGGGGAACTGAACATTCGTTGTCGTTGTCCAGCAGTTTGTAAACAAACAAAATTATCGTGTTTACTTGCCAAAGAGGTCAGCTGAAAATGTGCACCTTCGGTTGGCCACCAGTACTCAAGCGCCGGCCATGGTGATGGTGTGGCCCGCCATAACAGCCGATGGTTACTTTCCGCTCGTATTAATCGACCGTGGCATCAGAAAAAATGCCGAATATTATCGCGAAAATATTCTGAAGGGTGTATTATAGCCTTGGGTAAGCAAATATTTTGGCCGCAGACCTTGGACATTCCAACAGGACTCAGCACCGTTGCACTAAGCACGCACCACCCAAGAATGCTTACAAAATGAGGTTCCTTGCTTCATTTCCAGCACACAATGGCCACCAAAATCTCCGGATACCAATCCGATGGACTATTGTGTCTGGAGTATTTTGGAAAGCAAAGTTGGCACTAAAAAATACCAACGTGTCGTTCACGTCAAGAAAGCGCTTCGCCGGGAATGGGCCAAAATACCGAAGAGCAACATTCGGGCAGCGTGTGACGGTTTCATTGACCGTTTGAAGGCCATAATTCGTACCAAAGGTGACCAAATTCCAACAAATCTAAACTTATTCTAAAATTTGATGCTATTTCCGAAAGTTTTTGCTTTCATTCAATAAAATTTAGAAAAAAAAAAATAAAAATTATGGCGTTTGACTTTTTTGCAGTTTTTTTATCTTACCCTGTAGACTATATAGTCTTGTGAAAGTTATTGAATGAATACAATGGAAGTAGAGACCTTCATGATCTAGTCAGAGTGGTATAGAGGTAAAAGACAGAGCCTCCAGATCAGCATACCATTCAAACAGGACTTATTAGTACTTACACTAACGCAGTAACAAAATATATGGAGGAATACCATTCACATAGATCATTGAAAGAACAAGAACTGTCGCGACAAACCAGAGTAGTTTTGGTACGTCAAGGATCAAGGGGGGGGGGGCATTTGTGATTAGCATACCTCCGAAAAACAGATAAAGCTTTTACATATTTAAAGCTTTCACAATTTTTACACACGCACATTTACAATGGCAACAAGATTTTGTCTAAAGTTGCGATAAGCAATAGAGCTAAACGGAGAGGATTAATGGGAGTTTCGATAAAAACTTTTTTATATTGAATAATACGATCGATAATTAAATTTTATGTCGAAAATGTTATCGATAAGAACGGTTTCTATACGAAATGTTAAAGATAACACTATTTTCTATAGACCATGATCTCGAAAGTATGATTTTCTTTTTATAAAGCTATTTTCTTTAGAAATTGTTATCGATAATAACTATTGCTACAGAACATGCTGTCTATTGAACTGTTCCAGAACTGCAAGAATATAAAAGTTTTTACTGTGATATCGAAGAAAATTGCGAAAATAATAGATTCTTGCAGGTTCTGGAACAGACCATATAATAACATTTTTCATTGTTATGTTATCAATATCAACATTTTGCATAGAAAATTTAATCGTTATCATATTTCAAGCATCCTTGAATTTAAATATATATAGATTGGCGCCCAATGTGACGGTTTTATACTATTATATGTATATCTGTTCTTAAGTAATCATTATTTCAAAAGTATTTTAACATTCCTAAATCAAAGCTACGCCAATGCCTGGAGGTTACAAATAATTGTGAAAACTTGTGCAGCTCTTACCTGTGTCTTTTCAAGTTTTTCACGTATTCGATCTGTGTCCAATGTAAGAGTTTCACGTTCTTTCTGCATGCGGGCTGCCTGACCCAATGCCTTGTCCAATTGTGATTGTAGACTGTCATAGTCGTAGGTATATTTCTCCTTCTCCAATGTGAGACGACGAACTTCGGCATTGGATTTGTCCAGTTTCTCTTGCAAATGATCGACTTCGTTTTGTGCCTTGTCCAATGCATTTTGCAATTTCTCCTGTTGTAATTGTGCTTTGCCCAATGTGGCCTGGGTGCGTTCCATTTCTTCCTTCATCTTGTCCACTTCGGAGAAGGCCTAAAGAGAAAAATTATTATTATTTTGTTCATATTTACGTTGTTTGTGTGCTACTTACTCTATCGCGATCGGCATGTATGCGTGAAATGCTGCCTTGGACCTTTTCTAGTTCCTGTCGCAAACTTTCCTGTTCACCTTGGGCATTTTCAAGTTTGGCCTTCAGTCTATACACTTCGCCCTGGCTCTTTTCGAGTTTCTCCTGCAAAGCGGCAGCCTCTTCACGTGCCCTCTCAGCATCCGACTGTTTGGTAAGTGGAGGGTGGGGGAAGAAATTCAAATTTTTAATTATTACATTTGTTAAAAAAACAGTTGAGTTTTTTTGCAAATTTTGTTTTTCAAATTCACAACAAATGGGGTAGACAAAAATAACAAACAATCTATGAACTATGAAACGTCTAGGAATTGTTTAAAAAAGCAAATTTCGCAACAATGAATCAACATTAAACTTAAAAGTATATTTTATGAAATCTTGTTTTTTGTATTTTTTTAATTAGAAAACGATAATTTGAGAGTGATTGTGAATCAGTTAGATCAGGAAAAAGACAAGGACAGATCTCGCAATTAGATCATTTAATTTAAAGCATACGTAGGCCAATGTAATTTCCTTGTCATTTCCTTATCTAAATTACATGTTTTTTTTACATAGTTTTATTTTTAATGGTGGGAAAATGTAAAAATGTTTTGTGGTAGTGGTATTAGTTGAGGTGGTAAGTTTAGTCAGAGAGTAGTGCATAAAGAGAAATTATAAGAAAAATGTTGAAAAGAATTTGAGAAGAAAAAATGTGTTAAGAGAAGAAAATGTTTCAAAAACAGAGAGTGAGAGTCAAGAGAGGTAGAGAGAAAGAGTTAAAAAAGAAGAAGTATAGAACGAAATATAACTCTCGATTTTGGGAGTATATCAAACAATCTCAATGTTAGTGTATACACGGGGATTCAATTTATACGATCTACGTAGAATACATTGATCTTTGGATTATCCCTAGTTTCTTTTTTTTCAGGATGAAATTATTATATATACGTATTTGCATTCAATGTCATAAAAAATATTTCAATAAACCGAAAAAATTCATTAGACTTGCATTGTTTTTTAGCTGTCCGACAGAACGTTGCCTATGTAACTGTACGACGATACACAGACGCGATTACTTTCAATTATCTTATATTCAATGTTCACAAATCTTACTTGACTTTCGAAGGCAACTTATCGCTCTATATTATTTTTTCACACACAAGAAGTCCTTACAGATAGAAGGTCATAAGAATGCATTGCATTTAAGGCTACCATAAGACCGCATTTCTTTGCTCTTGACAGATGCAAAAGAAAAGAATTTATATGATATTATTTCTTAATATTTTACTATAATACGAACAATAAGATTCGCAATCTTTTTTTTTTTTTAAATAAGATGAAGAGTTAAAATTTATGATCTATTTTTAAGGACAGTTACTAAAATAAGACATACCATATTGCCAATAGAGAAATGACTGTTCAGCTATATTTCGATCAGTAACCTTACACGTCTACGTATGTCGATGTTGAGATTGTCAATAGAAGTACTGATAGCGCATTGGTAATTGTGTCCCTGCATTGGAACTAAAGAGAGTCCCAAATATAAGGCAATTTTTATATTTCGTGTCATTTTTCCACATTTGAACAATTGTTATTCTTTGCTAGTAGAAGGTACGAGATTAATAAAAATTGTGAACGACTCATTTTCATTGTGAAATTATTTTTGTTTTGTTTTCGTTAATTGGGTATTGACGATGATGAGTATGCTGATGAAATCATCTTCAGTGACGAGGTCCATTTCCATCTTGATGACTTGTCAAAAGGGTAAGGAAAATCCTCGAGAAGCAAATGCATCCTTAATGCGTCGCTTTGTGGTGTGGTTTTCGGTCTGGAGGAATCATTGGACCTTTTTATACCCTCCACCTTGGAAAGATGGAAATATTCGTAGTAGACCCCATAAAGTATATATTCATAATCATAAAATTCGAAGTCGATTTAACGATGTCCGTCTGTCTGTTGAAATCACGATACAGCCCACATTATTTGACGTAGAGCGTCAAAATTTAGAAGAACAATTTATATTGTATCTAGGATGGTTGGTATTGAAAATGAGATATATCCGTCCACATTTTGGTATAGTCCCCATATTCGATATTTTGATGATTTTTGCCATATTTCTTCGCGGATTTTTCTAAAAATTGGTATTTGTGTGTTTTTTTACTTGTTTTTAAGAAAATGAGGTAGGTCAAGTGTTTGGCATCGAGCAATGATAATTAGTTTTTATACCCTCCATTATTCTATGGAGGTTATATTAGTTTTGACATTCTGTAGGTAACTCCTCGAAATATTCGTGATAGATTCTAGAAAGTATAAATATTCTTGATCAGCGTAAAATTCTAAGACGATTTAGCGATGATCGACATCATTTGCCCGAATTGTTGCAAATTTCATATTCGAATTTTGTAAGGGGTACTACTGCCTATGCTGTATTTGAAGATCTTTAAACAATTATACCACAAGACAAATTTTAAATATTTTAATTAATTTCCGTTTTTTTGTGATTCCACCCCTCTGCGCGCCGTCTTGTGAAACCTCCACACTAATTTTTTCAATGCTAGACAAAAACAAGTAGAAAAATAACCAGTTGGAAGAAACTTGAAAAATTTCAACAATACGACCATACGAATTTTAAAACAATGCCGGTAAAAAATGTCGCTAATATCATCCAAATATCGAATATCGTTGTGTATATATAGATAATTCTCTTCCAGATGGTAAAGTACTCAGAAAAAAACTTCTTGTGTAGACTTTCAGATCAATCCATTCAAAAATATAACTAAAATCATCAAAATACCGAATATCGGGGGATACCGTTATATGGGGGCTATATGATATCGCGGACCGATATAGTTCCTCTTACAATTTGGCCTGCCTATTTTTTTGGAATCTAACACCACTGGGCTGTACAGAGACCTACGTTAAATGGTGGCAAAGACATAGAAGTATAAAGGTGAGACAAGGCAGAGTCAAAATATTGTCACCAGGTGGAAATACCTCTGTTATTACGATATAATAAAAACATAATCACCAATGTTAAATTGTTTTAACAGCAAATTCAATTTTCAATTAGTCGAAAACGTCAATAGAATGTACAAAAAATTTTATTCGTAAAATTGCACTGTAAATATGATTTTTATGATAACATGTCACTGTTGTGAGCAGCGCTTCTATATATATTTCACATTAACTATTTTTCCATAATGCATTTTGTCCAGTCTTTACCATTTTAGGTCTTTGATAGTGGTCCTGTATTTGCAGTTTGTGAAGTTTTTATCCTCTGAGAAACGAATGACAAAATAATAAGTTTATAAAAAGACGCTATTTCAAAATATCTGAAATTAGGAAGTACCGTTAGTATATGGCCTACATATAAAACTGGACTGATCTTCAACAATTTTGCAGAGATAGATTTCAATATATGTACCTAAAATTTGGAAGTGTTCTTATATATGGTCAACACATAATAGTGGACCTATCTCCACAAAATTTAATAGGAAGAGATTCTATCACCTCAGAACTCAAATTTCAAGTTACTCATGTATAACAAAGTTTCACAAAGTATTTATAGTATCTGAGTTTTATTTAAAATTTAAAAATTGCGTTGCGTTGCACCTTTTATTAGGTTTTAATTATTAATTTTTTATTCCAATACTTCGAAACTCTGAGTTTTATTATCAGGGCGCTATACACATTAAATAATAAAATACAACATATTAAAATACTTCGATTACATGCAAATAATTAGAATAATTAACTTAAATCTTGCGTAGTAGGGTAAGTGTGCCTAAATTCGGCATGTCCCAGTAGTCGGCACTTTTTATTTTTAAGCCCAAATAAATTAAACTATTATAACTAAATGTATTTTGTTTACTTCAAATATATTGCCAGCTATCTTTGTGCATAATTTCGCTAAGAAATGATGATTTATTCTAATAAAAATTAAATTTTTGTCTGTGAAGGCCCTCAACAATTCATATTCTTAAGAAAAGTACAATAAAGACGTCGAATCAGTTTACCTAAACAAAAATATTATATTTTAATGAAGTAATTTATTATTATTATTAATTATTCTTACAAAAAAATTGGTACGCCGACTGTTGGAACATGCCATACCGACAATTGGCAAGTGGTGCCGACTATTGGCAAAAGAGCATTGTTTTAATAAAACTACAAATCTATGAAATTTAAAGTTATTAAAACTTTATTTATTATTGCAAAAACTATTCAAAATTTCGAATCTGTATAAATTAACTTTGTAAAAATTGAAATGTTCCACTCAGAATGGTGAGCGAATAAAAACCCGAAAATCCTAAAAGTGCCGACTACTGGTACACTTACCCTATGACTGACGCGTAAAATGTTTAGCCCTATAGCCATAGCACAATAAACGCCCAATCCGTTATTTTCTGTTTTATGATATCGATAAAACAACAATCGCAAGGGTACGTTCAGTATGGATAAAGCTGTCTCTTTGTGGCTGTTGCTTTATTGGTGACACGTCACATGAAATAACGGATAGCACGTTCATAGTATCATTACGGACATAACGCAATAACAAGGTGTTCCTTCAAATTTTTCGTATAGAGAAACATATCGATCGCTGTAAATTTTTAGATCACCGAATTTGACAGTATTTTTTTGTCTACTACTTTTTTCTACATTGCTGTTAACATTGGTAATAAGAAATTGGAAGCGTACGAGAGTTTCAAAATAAGTTTTGTACTCGATTTCGACTGCGGTGATTTGGTCCCAGATGTAACGTCAAAATTTGTTTACACTTTGTTGCCTATTTATCTTTTGTTCTGTGATTTCAATTACAATAATGCGTTTTGGCATTAAACTTGGTAGTGAGTTGGCTTGGAAGTTTAACCTTGTACTTGGTCCATAATTACGGTCAAGCAGAATGAGCATTGCAAGCCTGAAATATATCGATAATACACCTACGAGGAGACACCTTTATCGATACTCTAACGTGTTAAATGTCTCAATATATACATCCAAGGATTTTACGAGTTTCAACTTGAAACATTTATTGTTCTATTTGTTTGTCCTTTAATGTTTTATAAAGTCATTATTTGTCTACTTTATTATTCCAAAGATCAATGTATTGTTAAAGTGATTGGGTGGGGAGGCGTATGCTATATAATATCTATTACAAATACATACAAAAATATACAAATATTTGTATATTTGATCGCAATGTATCACTGGGGGTTTTTTATTACATGGACAATATACAGAGATAGAGAGAGAGAGAGAAAATAGACAGACATATATTGGGCGTTTCTATTAAAGGATTTACTAACACTTATCCTTTTTACACAATGGTGATTCTCATGTTTCTAAACGACAACAAACAAACGACAACAGCGAAATCGAGAGTTACCATATTTTATGATACAAGAAAAATGGTGACAGAGAAATAGAAATGTTAGGTTATGAAGCAGAACGTCGAATTTGATGATTGTTAATCACACGAATATCGAACAAATTGGAGGTATTTTTTCGGATTTATTTTTTCGAATGCAATGACAAATACGAAAATTAACATGAATGACATTGATTTGATTGGTTGATTTTTTTTGGTTAGTTTTGGAACAACAAACGAACGAACGAAAACATGATTAATGCCAGAATATCGCAAATATGTTCTCTATGACATTAAACGAAATTTGTTAATGGTTGCGATAGTGGTGGTTATGATTTGTCAAATTTATTTAACAAGGATTTTGGTAGATTTCATTTCATAATGAACATATATAATAGTTTTTTTGTTTTAATTTTTTACAACTCAAAAAGATTTCATTTTGTTAACATTTTTTAAGGAAAATTTTAAGTTGCATAAATTTTTTCTTTTTTTTTTTCGAAAAAAGAAAAATAATTTTTAAATTTGCTGTTAAGTTTGTTTTTTTTTTTTTTTAATTCGCATTGGAAGCAATTACTCACAAAACGTTTATCGGTTTCGCCCTAGGTTTTGATACAATGAATGTGGCAGAGAGAGAGAGAGAGGCAAGCATAACGAACGATAGATACGATAGGTACGAATTTGAGTTTGACAGTTGATATTTGTTGGTAAATTGTTGTTTAATGTTTGGATACATTTCGACAATTAGTTTTGTAAAGTATTTGTGAAAATATAGTAAATATACAAAAACTAAAAATTTGATTTTTTCATATAAATTAAAAACAAAAATAAATAATTGAAATGATTTTTGTACATAACATTACACAAAAAGGAAAACTTAACGAAAAACTGGGAAGTGAGTGTAAGAGAAAATATAATAAAATTGTATTTTTCTTGAGTTTCTTTTTGTAGTATATTTTTGTTAATATTATTTGCAACAGCTTATGTCAAATTGGGGTTTTCTTGAAACATAAATCGAAAACAAGTCAATAACAAATTGAACAATAAATATTCTATTTAAAAACATTACTACTAGCGTCGAAGAATTATGACATTTTGCAATATTAAATATTTCGGAATTAGTTTTTACATTAATTTATTATACTTATAAAAATGTAACAATGGAATCCACAAAATTTTATATATTTTTATTTTAGGCAAAATTTAATATATTTGCATTTAAAGTTATTTTAAAATGTACTAAAACTTGTAGTGTTTAGCATATATACACATACAGGGTGAGATAAAAAACTGCAAAAAAGTCAAACGCCATAATTTTTACATTTTCTTTTTAATTTTATTGCATGAAAGCAAAAAATGTGGAATTGGTCACCTTTGGCACGAATTCAAACAGCCAATGAAACCGTCACACGCTGCCCATATGTTGTTCTGCGGTATTTTGGCCCATTCTCGGCGAAGCGCTTGCTTGAGGTAATCGACACTTTGGTATTTTTTAGTGCCAACCGTGCTTTCCAAAATACTTCAGTCACAATAGTCCAACGGATTGGTATCCAGAGATTTTGGTGGCCATTGTGCGCTGGAAATGAAGCGAGGAACCTGATTTTGTAACCATTCTTGGGTGGCGCGTGCTGAGTCCTGTTGGAATGTCCAAGATCTGCGGCCAAAATGTTTGCGTGCCCAAGGCTTTAATACACCCTACAGAATATTTTCGCTATAATATTCGCATTTATTCTGATGCCACGGTCGATTAACACGAGCGGGGAGCGACCATCGGCTGTTATGGCGGCCAACACCATCACCATGGCCGGCGCTTGAGTTCTGGTGGCCAACCGAAGGTGCACAAGCAAATTCGCCAGTTCACCACTTTCGGCCAAGCGAAGCAACTCTTTAGCCCTTTTGAGTCTCCTTTCTTTCTGTTGCGGTGTAAGTTCTTGCACTTTTTGGAATTTCAATGGCTTTATCCCGAGCTCATTCTTCAATGTTTGCCGAATAGAATATTGCGATATGTTCAGCTCACGAGCCATTTTTCGGTGACTGTGACGCGGGTTTTGATCAAGTTGCTTCTTTACTTTTCGAACCATTTCTGTTGTATCACGGTAATCCGCTACCAGTATCACGGTAATGAGCGATGGTACGAGACACAAAAGATTTATTCAGATTTAAATTCTGGAGTGCTTTAACGTTAGCTACTTGTGGTTTTCCAGCCAAATGTAGAGAAATCACACTATCACGCTTGAATTCCATTACGAATAACTTTTGTAGTCGAAAATTTTCACCAAAATTCTTTTGTACGTTGGTAAACAATATAATGAGCTGTCACCGGAATAATTTTAACAGCTGTGGGACGAATGGCTTAGAAATAACAGCAGTAGTTTGTTCATCTCACTCTGTATGTAATGGGAATTATTTTTTTGGTAAGCAATTGTCCAACTAGATTCCATGTTAATTTTTTTTTTAATTAATTTTAATGTTTATGTACATTAATGAGTCTAGCTGATCTTTGACAGAAGCTGCTACTTATTTGTAAATATGTATTTGTATAAATATAAGTATATTGTAATATTATGTTTTCATGAATTCATTTAAACTTTCTTCTGAAATTATTTATGTGTTGTTTTGCTTGAGTGGTGTTTAATGTTATGTTATGTTATTCGGTTTTAATTATGTAGGTTTCTTTAGAGTGTTGATTGATTTCATAAATTAATTACACATACATTTATTTTTATTTATAAATATATGAATACACGTATGATGCTTGATAAATTAAAGAAAAAAAAAACAGAGAGAAGCAGTTATGTTCTGAATAAAAATAAAATACGTTTACTAATGGTTTTTTTTTTGATTGAAAGTTGCATTGATTATTCGAATATCATTCCAATGATAGTTACTTAAATCATTTAAACACCACTTAAAATAAATTAAACAATAAAATATAACACAATTCATAAAAAATGCCAATGGCTTCACATAGATAATTTAATTGCAGAGTAATTGTTTTAAATAGATACACATAATGTTTGTTGTAGAACGTCGAGTAAAATATTGTAATTTAAGACGAAAAAAATGCAGACCTTTACTTCATAGCTCAAATTTCGCAGGATAATAAGGATCTAAATGTGGCGAACTCATATGAAACAAGTGAAAAACTTGTAAGTTCGGCCAGGCCGAACTTTGAATATCCTCCACCATTTGGAACGAATTTGGCAATTTTCAAAAACTATAAAATCCGTTAAAAATTCTGTTAACATCTTAAAAATGTAGAATGTTGTTGCGTTCATCCCCATTATAATTTGCAATTTAATGCACCGAACGTGCTGGACGCCAGCCAAAAATGTAAAATGGATACGCAGGGCGGCCGACTAAATTTTAAAAAGTGATGCCAAGTTTCAAGTTGTTTATTGTACAACATGAGAGACGTGTGGCAAAAATACAACTCTGGGGATAATAGTTGGTAGGTAGAACACCTGATAAAGGTAAATAATAAATGTCAGGGAAATTGTGGGAAAATCTTGGAAAAGAGGGAAAGTTTGGTTAAGCGTCCTTGGTGGCCGTATATAAAGCACAGAGAAGGCTAAAAGCACCATTATTTCAAAGTGGTGTGGAACAATGTATCTGTTTTATTAGGGTCTATAGGATGAAATACACCTGCATAGGTAATATTTGTCATAAGCCATCACAATATTCAAATGCGAAACTTAAAAAAAAAATCGATAACAATGTAACTAAAATCATTAAAATACCGAATATCGGGATGTACCGTTATATGGGGGCTATACTAAGACGTGGACCGGCACAGACAATTTTCTGTCTTCGGCTGTAGTATCTAATACGAACTTCAAATACCAAATTTGAAACGATTCATTCACCGGAATTGAATTGAAGTATCGCTAAAATCATCAAAATACCGAAAATCGGGAGGTACCGTTATATGGGGGCTATACGAAGACGGGGACCTGCACAGACATTTTTTTGTAATAGGCTGTAGTATCCATTACGAACTTCAAATACCATATTTGAAACAATTCCGGTGAATAATGTCGCTAAAATCATCCATATACCAAATATCGGGAAACATTTTTATATAGGGGCTATACGAAGACGTGGCACAGATAATTTTCTGTCATAGGATGTAGCATCCATTGCTTACATCAAATACCAATTTTGAAAGAATTCCGGTGAATAATTACGCTAAGATCATCAAAATACCGAATATTGGGAGGTACCGTTATATGGTGGCTATACGAGAACTGAACGGTACCTTCCGATATTCGGTATTTTCATGATTTCAGTGACATTATTTATTGGAATTATTTCAAATTTCGTATTTAAAGTTCGTAATGGATGTTACAACCTATGATAAAAATTTAGTATGCAGGTCCACGTCTTCGTATAGTCCCCATGTAGCGGTTTTCAATTAAGTGGTAGCTTTCCGATTTTTTTTGAACATTTTCAAGTTCCTTTCAAATGGTTGGGGGTATTAAAAGTTCGGCCCGGCCGAACTTAGCTTCTATTTTACTTGTTTATGTTATATTGTGGGTAAATTAAAAGTTTGGCCTACATGTTTTATAGCAGGGTACATTTATGGAAAACCATACAATTTAGGTGCTTCGGCAGAGTAACATAACAAATAGTTTAAACTCCTCTGTTTATTATAAGTTTGATTGGGCCAGAATTTATGTAACACAACGAAATATTGGTTTCCCTCATAGGAAAGTATATATGGATCTTCCTATCTCGCCGAGCTGAGTCGATCTAGCTATGTATGTTCGTCCGTACGTCTGTCCATGTTAATTTGTAATCACGCTACAGGTCGCAATTATGCCCCGATCCTAACGAAATTTTGCACGAAGGTGGGGTTAGGGTCAGTTGGAGATGATCGCCAAATGTTTAGGGGTTGAAATGGACCAAATACTGAAAAAATGTCGGATTTTGCAGTAGCAATTATAGACCAATCGACGCGGAATTTCGCATGTAGCTAGAGTTTAGGGCTGGGAAGAAGCCTACTAATTTGGGTAGTCATCGGATAATATTTAGCGGGTAAAATAGACCATATCTTTTGTGTTGAAAAAATTCAACATTTTTCTAATTTTTCTAAATTGTTCATTAAACCGCGAATATTTTAAATCCCGGCGAAATCACAAAGCCATGACAAGGTTACTTCTGATCTTTACATTGATGTTAACATCCAACAAATCGGATATATAGCAAAATATGTGCGATATATATGTCCTTCAAAGAAGATATGCTTGAATGATCTCTTACATGTCGAGAACGGCTGAACTGATTTCGACAGTTCTCATTAATTCAGAATGGCCTCTTGGCAGGAAAGAAACAACGTCTAAAAAATCGCATAAAAATATCTCTCTAAAGATGAAAATGTTGATTTTGTAAAATTTTCTCATATTTTTTCAATTTTGTCATATTTTTGGCATATTTCCATTTTGAATTAAACATTTGGTAATATTTCTACAGCTAACAAAACTAAGTAGTTAGGATATCATATACAGATCGCATTTGTGGCCCGATCCTTACGAAATTTTGCATGGGGAAAAGATGAGGGTCAGAATAGAAGCCTACTCTTTTTGGAGATGATCGCCATATATTTAGCGGTTGAAATGGACCAAAAAACTGCAAAATTGTCAGCAGGTCGTAATTATCGCCTGATCCTCACGCACATTTGAATGGGGGTTACCGGACATTGCAAAAGCCAAGCAGTTTTGGATGGCCATTCAAAAATATTCAATGTGTGAAATAGTTTGCCAACTTTTGTAGACAAAAATGAAAATGAAAATTTTTGGAGAATTCACAAATACAGGAAAGACACACTTCTGACTATTTCGATAACACTGATTTCGTTGAAGAATATAGTCAAATGTATGTATCGCATATAGATGCGTTTCAGTCAAAAACCAATAATAAATGTTGATCTTTTGCCACTTCTGAGAGATTATAGGTCTTTGGGAAATATTGGTTCCAGATCTAGGAAGACTATTTACGTGCAACATCTTCCAATAAATTGGAAATGAGCAAATTAGTTTAAGTTGCTATTATTCGAAAATAAGAGAACGAACCCTGATGGTTTTCTTTTATTATTTGTCACAATATCTTGTGGAATCCTTATAGTGTTGTAGGGTATTCAACGGTCGAGCCCGCTCGACTGTAGCCTTTGTTTACTTGTTTTGAAATATAATTGTTTTTGTACAAGTTTGTTTTTAATTTTCTGCAGTTACATTTACGATGACACCAGGTTTCTGCCTCATGACAACTTCTTTGAATCGAAATCATCACATTCAGGACTCCTTTATACAGAATTGCTTTAGCTAATACAAATTTAATTTTTTCTTTCGTCTCAATTTCCCTTCGACATTCTGCAACAAACTCACAGTTTTTTATGTATTCTAATTTATATTTGGTTTTTTAATATTAGTTTTATTTGAAATACATATATTTTGTATAATATTATTAATATTTTAAAAGAAAATTGTGAAAGAAACCCAAAACACTTATTTGATATGATATTGAATTATGGGAATAAGGAAACAAACTCAAGAAAATACACACACAAATAAGAGTACAAAAACAAATGTGAAAAAAGTTTGTGAATAGATAAAAGTTTTTCGCTTTTTGACAAATTTTTGTTAAAGTAAAAAACGCTGAATATACCTGAGTGACTCTCAGCTCGGCCTGGGTACGCCTGAGTTCGGCTGCCGCTTTGTCGGCCCGCTCTGTGGCCCGTTCCAGTTCTTGGGAAGTGGTTAGTGTTGTGCGGCCAAACGTTGTCTGCTTAATTGTGGACATTTTTATTAGTTGTTGGTTTTCGGTGATGTTGTTGTTGTTGTTGTTGTTGTTGGATTAGATGATGATTGTAAAGTAAATATTGGTAAAAATAACATTATTCAGTACACAATTTAAAACATGTAATTTGTTGGTATTTTTGCAATAATCCAGTTAAGTGAAAAAAGCGAAATAAATCCAGCAGGAAAACAAAACTTTATTAGAAAATTTATGCAGATGACTGGTGATTATTATGGTGATGCTTTAAAAAAGATGATTATGCTGATGATAACACGTCGAATTTGATGATTGATTAGTTATTAGTTGATGGATGTATGAGTGATGATGTTGATGAAAGCGAGTTTGCTATGGGACCAATTAGTTTATTCACCAAGGAACGCCTGCCTTATCCAATTGAAAAATCATGCCAAACTCGCCGCTCTGTTTTTTTTTTTGAATTGTTGATAACAATATTCAGGTGTTGTTGTAAAATGTCATGTGCTACATACATATGTTAATTGATCTCTACTCGATTAGATTTATTTTATATATATTTTTTTGCTTTCTAAATGAACGAACATTCGAATATGTATGCATGTAATTTGTTGCAAGAAGTTCTTTAGGTATGTATGTAGTTGCGTGTGAGTTTGAGAAAAGTTTGAAGTATTTATTTTGTCTATTTTTTTGTGGCATTGTTGTGATTGATGAACATGTTGGAAGTTTGTTTTTTTTTTTGGTTTTTGTTTGCAGAAAAAAAAAAACAAAACAAATGATAAGAAATTTAGCATTTTCTTTTTATGCGCATATTTTTTTTGTAACAAAACAACTATAGCAATCGCCTCTATATTTCTACAAGCAGCCACTTACCGATGATATTTGTCCAGATTCATACATTAATTTTTGTACCGACTGGAATTAGTGTTTGATATTTGTAAAATGTTATTAAGTTTCAGTAATATCAGATAACTCATGATGATAGTAGTATGATTGATGTTGACGGTTTTATTGTAATACAGTTAAGAGCAAAATTTTGAAAAAGAAAAAAAAAGTTTTTGCTGATTTCTTTTGAATTTTTTTTTTTTTCGTTTGAAGAATGTCCAGAGTTATTCAAAGAAAATTGGTTAAATACGAATATAATTTTTTTATTAAGTCTTTCACCATTAGAATAGATTCTTTCGATTACAAGACCTCCTCAAAATATTTTTTAGCAATTCAACTCTTTCAAGTTTTCTTACTTTTTGGTTTAACTTAATTTTATGAGGTTTTGGCCTTCGGAAAGAATGGATTTTCGGATATGCAACATTGCACTGCCTGTACCGCGCAATACAAGGTGGCACAAAAGTCCTCCTATCAGAAAATGCTACTAATTTTACGATTGGCTCCTAATGTCAGTTCTGTTTTGCAATTGTTGTAGTAAACACATGCGAAATACGTATTAATAAACAATGTTACGCTACACTGCTCCAAAACGCGAAATACAGGATGAGATGAAAAAACTGCAACCAACTTCAGACTGCTGCCATTTCTAAGCCACTCGTCTGACAATTATTCCAGTGACAGCTCATTATATTTTTTACAAGCGTACAAAAGCATTTTGGTGAGAATTTTCCAGAACAAAAGTTATTCGTGATGGAATTCAAGCGTGTGGCTGGAAAACCACAAGTGGCTATCGCTATCGAACACTCTAGCATTTAAATGTGAATAAATCTTTTGTGTCTTGCACCATCGTGTCTAGTTACCGTGATACTGGTAGCGTAGCCCGACGCCAAGGAAGTAGACGGAAGAAAACAGCAACATAAACAGAAAATGTTCGAAAAGTAAAGAAGCGACTTGTTCGAAACCCACATAAACAGAAAATGTTCGAAAAGTAAAGAAGCGACTTGTTCGAAACCCACGTCGCAGTGGCCAAAAAATAGCTTGTGAGCTGAATATATCGCAATATTTTATTCGGAAAATATTGACAAATGAGCTCAGGGTAAAGCCATTGAAATTTCAAATAGTGCTAGCAACAGAAAGATAATAGACTCAAATGAGCTAAAGAGTTGCTTCGCTTGGTCGAAAGTGTTAAACAGCCGAATTTGGTTTTCTCCGATGAGAAAACATTCGTTGCCCAGCAGTTTGTAAACAAACAAAATGATCGTGTTTACAGCCAAAGAGGTCAGCAGGAAATGTGCACTTTCGGTAGGTCATCAGAATTCAAGCGCCGGCCATGGTGGCATCAGAATAAATGCCGAATATTATATTTATTATTATATTATCAGAATAAATGCCGAATATTATCGCGAATATATTCTGGAGGGTGTACAGGGTTGTCCATATTCGACGGACCTTTGGACCCATTCCAATCTACGAGGCTTGTCCGCAGGCAACATTCTTTGCGTCAATTGAATTTTGTACGGGAACAAATGCAAATCAATGCGAATAATCCGTTGTAAAGTGGACCGAGTCATGCCCAACTGCTGAGAACGGCGTTTTTGGGATGTTCTTGGGGACCTCTCAACACTGGCTAGTACGGCACCGATATTCTCGGCCGATCGCCTTGGTCGACTTTTATGTGGCCTCTTCGGATTAGAAAGAGCCTTACCATTCGAAAATCTTTCGTATAAACGCTTAATGGTGTTCTTAGAAGGCGCACTTCTCACATTTTTTAATGTTTTAAAAGCACGTTGAGTTGTCACAATTGACTTCTTGTAAATTTCAACTATTTCAGAGCGCTCGCGTGGCGTGTATTGGTTCATGGTAAAAATCTGCTTGAACTGACGCTTCAAACGCGGTACGCCATTAAGCGATGTGACATCTCTGTCAAAAGTTATGGCGTTGCCAGATGGGTCCGTCTAATATGGGCAACCCTGTATTAAAGCCTTGAGGTTCCTCGCTTCATTTCCAGCGCACAATGGCGACCAAAATCTCCGGATACCAATCCGTAAGACTATTGTGTCTGAAGTCTTTTGAAAAGCAAGGTTGGCACTAAAAAATACCAAAGTGTCGATCACTTCAAGCAAGCGCATCGCCGGGAATGGGCCAAAATACCGCAGAGCAACATTCGGACAGCGTGTGACGGTTTCATTGGCCGTTTGAAGGACATAATTCGTGCCAAAGTTTCTAAACTTATTCTCGAACAAATCTAATCTACAAATCAATTCGAACACATCTAAACTTATTCTCAAATTTGATGCTATTTCCGACATCTTTTATTATAAAATATAAAAAAAATGTGGCGTTTGATTTTGTTGCATTTTTTTTATCTCACCCTGTACAAGGTGGCGCAAAAGTAATCCTCCTATCAGAAAATGCTACACATTTTACAATTGGCACCTTGTTTCAGTTCTGTTTTGACATTGTTGTAGTAAACACATGTAAAATACATGTTAATAAACAATATTACGATACACTGCTTCAAAATGCGGAATATATTTAATTGACCAATAATCGGTCGGTGACTTTGGCACAACGTGAATTTCGTCGCAGATTTCCTGGCCGTCCAACGCCTACTGCTGAAACACTGCGACTTTAGCCGCTCGCCTCGAAGAGCCTGGCACAATAAAAGAAGCTTCCGGGCGTGGTAGACCCCGGACTATCCGTTCTGCACAGAAAATTGCTGCTGTTGCCGAGGATGTCAAGGAAGCGCTGTCGACATCGATCAAACGACGCGCTACGCAAATGGATATCAGTCAACCGAAATTTGGCACAAGTTCAGATGGTGCATCAGCTGTTAGCTGCTGACGCCAACCACGTCTAACACACGCTGAAGCCATCCTTAATCACCACAAAGAAGAAGATGATTTTTCATCAAAAATAATCTTAGGGAGTACGTAAATAAACAAATTGACGCTTCTGGGGCTCTGAAAATCCGCGTATAAACCAAGAAGAGCCATTACACCCACTCAAAGTCACTGTCAGTTTTCGCTGAAAGTTTTCGAAGACATCGCGGCCAAAGGGTTACTACAAAGCAATGATCAACGAGATCTTTTTGCCGCAACTTGATGAGTTGGGATTGAAAAACATGTGGTTCCAATTCGACAGTGCAACCACACACACTGCACGTGACACACTCGATATGTTGAATGATGCATTTCCCGAGCGCCTAATCTTCCGTTTTGGCCAGCAAGATCGCCTGATTTGACCGCTCCGGAATTCTTTTTGTGGATCTATGTCAACAAGCCCCAGACTCTTTCAGCTCTTAAAGACAATATCCGTCAAGAATGTGAGGACCTATAGCCGGAAGTTTCGCCAAAGTGATGGAAAATGGCATAAAAAGGGCTCAAATGACAATAAACTGTGGCGGCGGCCATTTACATGACATGATATTCTCGACTTAATGCAAAAAAAAAAAAAAAAAAAATATATATGTCCAAATAAAAATAATCCACAAGAAGAATTAAAGTTTTTATTTTTTTTTTTAATTACAGCCAAAAAACATGGGAAGATTACTTCTGCGCCACCTTGTACATGGTCCGCAATAAACCATTTTTAAACTAGTGCTTATTTCGTGAAAGGTAGCACTTTGTTCATATCTGATTTTAAATATAATTAGTTTGATCCTTCCGCTAAAAGAATATGGTTGTACATACGCTTGAATAACGCTAGAAAATGGAGTGCAAAAATGGCGTTCGGATTTTGAAAGAAGATATGCACCGTCAGTATGTAGACACATAAAAACGACACGAAAAAATTGAAAAGCCGATGCACCCAAAACGAGTCAGTGTTTGGTGCGGATTTTGTTTCGCATTTTTTTATAACTTTAGCTGGATTTGATCCCGTACAAAGTAAATCATCAGCTGAGTCAAAAAGAGACTTCAGCACAGAAGACTGTGATGGTGGTGAAGATCTTATATGTGAAATCTTCGGGCAGAAGCGGTGAGGCCATAAGTCCAAATTCCCAGGAGGACGAATCGGTGAAATAGCCGCCACTAACGAAGAAAGGAACAATGTACAGGAGTTGGGCACACGATGAGAAAGTATTAAAAATTCTTTTTTATGACACCAGCTGCTTCTGTCTAGACAGACACAAATTGTCTCAGCAACTGCCAAATGTGCAATTTAAGGCATCCCATGTTAATGTCCCTGAACGAGGCTTTAGTGATGGAAATTGGCGATGCTTTGAATCATGAACGGGGGACAGTTTAAGATGTGAAAAAGGATGTAGACAGTTCAAACGTGGCTTTAGCTACAAAAATAGCCGTGTCTTATAAATTTGCCCAGTTATTAGAAGAAGTTCCGTGAAATGGCGGAACTACGGGCAACAAACGTAAAGCAACGAGACTTAAAGAAATTTCGGAACTACGAGCAACGAACATAAAACTTGAATGTTGCCTGAAGTTTGCTGTAGACACTCATGTTGGCCTTAGAGAAAGGGATGCAGTTGTTGAACGCCTTGGTTAAACAACACCTAAAGTTAAAGGATGATGAGAATGAAAGCTAACGCCGTGTCCTACAAAATCAGATGCAGGAACTCAAGTCGAAATTGGTGGCTGCTGAGATGAGATCGCATGTACCACATGGTAAAATCCTTGGAGAAGGAAGTTAAACTACTTTTGCAGGGTTTAGCTTCTTCGGAGAAAGTCCTTAGAGTAGCTGAAACAGAACGTGAAGAGTTCACTGTGAAATTAGTAAAAAATTCCAGCAAAGACGAAAAAGTTGTAGAGGAAGATCGCATACAACGCTGGAAGAATAAGGTATTCAGGGTCCGTAAGATGAAGCTGCCTCTTGAAGAGGATACAGTCGGGAGGTGGTGGGACCTTTAAGAGAGATCGGCTAGAAAGATGGAGGAACTATTTGGGTGTTATTACTTAGACAGTTTTCTCTTATATTTAGATATAGTTTAGATAGTTTGCGGTAGAAATCTCTGGGTCACACCATAATGAGCAATGAAAAAGTCCAATAAGCTAAAGATCCTTTCCAATAGTCCTAAGGCGATTTCATTGAGCTACTTACTCGAAACTTGTTGAAGGAAGCTAGGACACAGAACCCAAAATTGCTTTGAAGATGTTGAATAAATCAAACTTCTTTTCAACGGTTCACAAGCCGTTTTATTCAGCTCCTCAATAGCTCTACTGTCCAAATATTTGAACTTTTAAAAAGTCGAAATATCTGCTGACGGATTGAAAGCTATACTTAAATGTGCATGAGCGGACATAAAGATGAGATAATAAATATACAGACAATCCACCGTTTATTTTGTTCTGTAGGTGCCCCATTGTTCTCAAAATATGGTGGCAGTCGGACAAAAGATCTGAAAGCAGTGGATGGAAGGAATAATTCGTATTGGGTGAAATTGAATTGAAAGATCCGATAAAAACTCCTTTTCAAAACCTGCTTTTGATAGGAGCCTTTTGGGGTTTTTTACCAAGGTTGAGCAGATGTTTGAGCAGTTTTATGTTAAAGCACGAGCTGACACAAATGTTATTTGCTGTTTTAAAAGACACTATAAGACACTTATTTTGAGGTCCAATCTGATCGTACGTGCAAAATTCCATACTATTCGGAGTGATATTACACGTTTGGTGCACAATAAAAGGCAAATCGTACGAAGATATATGTGGGAGCTATATCTAAATTTTGACCGATTATCTCCAATTTAAATAGAGTTCGTCCTTGGGCCAAACAAATGATTTGTGCAAAATTTCATCTGGATAGGACAATAAATGCGAACTGTACTATGTTTACAAAAATACATGGACAGACGGACGGACGGACATGCATAAATCGACTCAGAATGTGATTCTATGCAGATCATCAAAAGGAACTATGGGTCTATCTCGTTTCCTTTTGCCTGTTACAAACAAATGCACAAAGACATATTACCCTGACCACCTAGTGGTGTAGGGTATAAAAACAAAGACTCAATAAATTTGAATTGAATTGAAATAATTGAGAATGATGTCGTCCCAAGGACAACAGCCTGCTGGAAAGAAGTCGGTCAGAAACGCCGAGAAATAAGAGCAAGGGAACGACTTGTTAGCAGGGATGAAGGAAAATCGATTGTGATAATCAGCGAACAGTTAAGAAACTTGAGAGCTACAATATATTTGGTGGTTGTTACCAAGTCTACCTCACCAAAGGGCGGAACTCCAAAAGATGCTGAATAGTATCCTAGACAATCGCAACAAAAATTAGTATTGTATATCCCGATGATGGAATATTGGACGCTCACTAGCTACGATACGAAATTTCCAGAAACATATTGAACCACAGCAGAGATGTGGGAGGTGATTTTAAAGTCACGTTTATATGTATGATTTTTTTGAAGTTTTTAATCCAAGAATTTTTCGAAGATTTTTGATTTGGTCTTTTATAGCATGTTTACATTAGAACTTTTTGCCGAGTAAAGCTCCTCAATGAGGACTTTTTTTGTCGTATTTGAGATGGACTGAGTTCACTTAATTGGATAAACTATAAACGTACAATTATAACAGTTTTCAGTATTCCAATTACACAAACAAAATAATTTTTGGCGTTTTTTTATTACACTGATTTTGCCAGAATTGTGAAAGACTCTAGAAATGTGCACAAAATATATGATTGCCGGTGCAATTTTATGTTTTAAATATTTAACTTGGCGATTTAGTGCCGAATGTTTTGCGATTCCACTGAATGAGGATATTTTGTCACATGTAAGGCAGAATCAGGTTGCTTGAATGTGCATTTAATGATATAAACGATTTATTTTTGATTTGAATGTATATTTCTTCGGGAATGTTGGCTTGTGATGGAACCTTGTTAAATAAATGAGGATGATTAAATAATTGATTAATCAAAGATGTCAAAAAGTCCAATCAATGTTCGATTGTTTTGAAGAGTGATACATTCATAAATTTGTTATTTCAAGTACACAAATTCGACATGTTCAGGGAAATAGTCCGAAGTCTAGCTGTATGCTGTCTAGGGATAGATATCAAGGCTAAAACAATTCAAAGCGTAAATAGTGACTTTGGCATTAAAATACAACACTGTTGCCACAAGTATATAACAGGAGTGTTGTATTTTTCCTGATTCGTTCAGCTAAAAATGACAACAGTGTTGTATTTTCACGCAGAAGTCACTATTTAAACTTTGATCTGTTGCAACCTTCTGTTCTTTTTCGTTTCGCTATTAACAACTATGGCCGAATTAATTCAGTGGCTCCTCTCAATGAATCGTTCAATTGAACAACGTCATAGCACAGTAAACAGATACTGCTAAAGATCAAAGACATATACAGGGTGAGATAAAAAACTGCAACCAATTTCAGACTGCTGTCATTTCTAAGCCATTCGTCCGACAACTTTTAAAATTATTCCTGTGACTGCTCATTATATTGTTTACAAGGCTACAAAAGCATTTTGGTGAGAATTTTCTAGATAAAAAGTAATTCGTGATGGAATTCAAGCGTGATAGTGTGATTTCTTTATATTTGGCTGCAAAACCACAAGTGGCTATCGTTAGAGCACTCCAGCATTTAAATCTGAATAAATCTTTTGTGTCTCGCACCATCGTGTCTCGTTACCGTGATACTGGTAGCGTAGCCCAACGTCAAGGAAGTGGAAGGAAGAAAACAGCAACATCAGCAAAAATGGTCCCGCGTCGCAGTGGCCGAAAAATGGCTCGTGAGCTGAACATATCGCAATATTTCATTCGGCAAATATCGAAAAATGAGCTCGGGGTAAAGCCATTAAAAAAGTGGTGAAGTGCCGAATTTGGTTTTCTCCGATGAGAAAACATTCCTTGTCCAGCAGTTTGTAAACAAACAAAATGTTTACTTGCCAAAGAGGTCAGCTGAAAATGTGCACCTTCGGTTCGCCACCAGAACTCAAGCGCCGACCATGGTGATGATGTGGGCCGCCATAACAGCCGACGATCGCTCTCCGCTCGTTTTAATCGAACGTGGCGTCAGAATAAATGCCGAATATTATTCTGGAGGATGTATTAAAGCCTTGGGCACGCAAACATTTTGACGGCAGACCTTGGACATTCCAACAGGACTCAGCACCATCGCACTCAGCACGCGCCACGGTTACAATGGTTACAAAATGAGGATCCTCGCTTAATTTCCTTCGCACAATGGCCACCAAAATCTCCGGATATCAATCCGTTGGACTATTGTGTCTGGAGTATTTTCGCAAGGTTGTCACCAAGAAATGCCAAAATGTCGATCACCTCAAGCAACCGCTTCGCCGGGAATGGGCCAAAATACCGCAGAGCAATATTCAGGCGTTGTGTGACGGTTTCATTGGCCATTTGGAGGCCATAATTCGTGCCAAAGGTGACCAATTCGTGCAAATCTAAACTTATTCTAAAATTCGATAATATTTCCGACATTTTTTACTTTCATTTAATAAAATTAAAAAAATGGAAAAATTATGGCGTTTGACTTTGTTGTAGTTTTTTTTTATCTCACCCTGTAGTAGAATTTTATAACAAATAATTTTTTAAAACATTTTGACGTGCTACGATCCCGTTATAAGGAAGTTTTTAACCATATTTAAAACCAGTAAAGAATGTCTTAAAGTCGGTCCGGGCCGACATTATGATACCCTACACCACTTTGCTAATTTAGTAGAGCTCCACATAACAATTAAAAGTTTTGATGGGAAAATTAAATCAAACACGCTATGATTATAATTATAATTTAAAGTTCAAAAAACTAAATATGTCGACTTGTATTGACCATTTGGTGTACAATTAATTTGAAATCGGATAAAGATATATATGGGATGTATATCCAAATCTGAACCGAACCCGATCAAATTTGGCAAAGATATTCTGAGCTGTATTTGATATATTTCCCTGAATATCGTTGTTACGGAGTGCATATTACGGCTGTGGGTAACAAATATAACAAATCGGATGAACAATATATATGGGAGCTATAGCTATATGTGAACCGATCTCGACAAAATTTAGCAAATGTATTTCTGAGCTGTATTTGTTATATTTCCCCAAATAGTTTTGTTACAGAGTGCATATTACGGCTGCGGAGGACAAAGATAACAAATCGGATGAACAATATATATGGGAGCTATAGCTATATCTGAACCGATCTTCACCAAATTTGACATACTAGCTTCTAGACTCAATTCGGTCGTAAGTGCCAAATTCCATTCCATTTGGACAAATATTAGACGGTTGGGGCACAATAAAATGTATGTCGGACGAAGTCATATATGGGAGCTATATCCAAATCTGAACCGATCTCGACAAAATTGAGCAAATGTATTTCTGAGCTGTATTTGCTATATTTCCCCAAATATTTTTGTTACGGAGTGCATATTACGGCTGTGGGTAACAAATATAACAAATCGGATGAACAATACATATGGGAGCTATAGCGAACGGACAGGCGGACGAACATGCATAATACGACTCAGAATGTGATTCTATACAGATCCTCAAAAGGAAGTATGGGTCTATCGCATTTCCTTTTGCCTGTTACAAACAAATCCACAAAGACATAATACCCTGACCACCTTGTGGTGTAGGGTATAAAAAGGACCATACAGACCCCTTTGTTGACTCGCTTCAAAGACATAGAAGTGTAAAGATGGGACAAGACAGAGTCAAGATATGGCAACCCTCTGAAAATACCTTTGTTGTTATGATATCGTAACAACCATGGTAGAAGAATACAGGTAGTCGCATCGACACAGCTGCTGGGACAATGAACTGTCAACCCAATTTTTGAATTGAAAATGCTGAATGAAAAATTATTGAAATTTTGTAAATATTTTTGAAAAATACGTGTTATAACAACTTCCGATTTGCAACGTATGAGATAGCATTTAAAAATCTACTTATTTTTCATAAAACATTTCAACATTTTTGACATATCAATGTTCCCAATCGTTGATTCATCTACCTATGTTCTTCTACCATGGTAACAACATAGTTAGCAATGTTATGCGATTTAAACCGCTTAGGCAATATGCAATTAATTTGGAAAGTCTTTGGGATAGAATTTTGAAATCCAATTTTTGGAATTTCCAAACTTTTGTTTGTCATTTTTTTTTTCTATAAATGTTTTTTTATATTAACATTTTCCTGTCATGAACTGTTATATAGCTAGTATAGACACAAACCATGTCTAGTCTTTACCATTTTAGGTCTTTGCTCGCTTGAGGGTTAAAATTTTCGATCAAAATATTCCACGTACTTTTTACCTATAATATTGCCAAAGACACAATACACCTAAAATACACGGATTCCAACAAAAATCTAAATCCGAAAATTTCCAAATGTTTGGTGGATAGGGGAATTTGTCAACTCTATTTTGCTAACATTTCGATTTAAACTTTCAAAATGACGTTGCACTTGTCTTCTTTTTTTTAGTCCAATATTCATAATCTGCTTGATTTTTTCTGTACTTATTTTTTGTGGTGCATAGTGTAATTAAAAAATCACGATGAATTTAACTGTAGGAAACATTTATTAGGATTAAACCTGGTAAAGGTTTAGTATGTAAACGCGCTATAACAAACGTTAGAGCATCACACTACAGCTCTGGGATGATTGAGAAGCAATTGAGATTTGGTTTTTGAGTGGATATAAACAAGGTCATTCGTTGGGGTCATTTAAGATATGGTAACTCTAATGTAATGTCCATGAGAATGATATCAGCAAATGAGTTTTGAAAATTTTTATTCATTTATGTTTTTATTATTTTAAAACAGCACTTTTTATTTAAATTTTGCCCTTAACTGCATCAACAATAAGGAATAAATTGTATGTCTATTTTAAGGTGTTTAAATATTATTATTAATTAATTCATGTTTCTTATACCCCTTTACCGTTTGATTTCATTAATAGCAGCTAACTAAATCTGCTGTTGGTATTTATTTGGAAATCATTACAATTTCTTATTAATAAAGTTCGCATTTCAATTTACTTAAGTCACTGGCATACTTTTAGGGGCATTCTTTAATACTGCTTTTCATGTTGCATATTTTAGGGTATTTATTATAGTCAGAAACGTAACTAGCAATACAGGGGGAACCAATGGGTCATTGGGAAAATATGTTAGATTAAAATCACATGACAACCTCTTAACAACACCCTTCTCTTCATTTGACATACCCGTACATGCGTATTATTGATATGAATGTTTTGTTTGGTTCGTTCTTTTTTTCATTAGTCATTCATTTGACAATGGAAAGAAAGAAAATTCTCAATGGGTGGTCGTCGTCGTGTTGGGTGGTGGTCATTAATTTAATTGCTGTTCTATTTATTTATAATGACTTAGTCGACATGTTTTAACAATTTTAAAACTAGAAGAAAAACAGAAACAATACGGCAATTCAATTACATATTCCATAGAATTGTGGTTTGATGTTGATTATGTCCCTGAGGGCTTTTGACCTCATAGGTTTGATACAGTGGGTCTTACACATGTATGTGGAACATGTTCGACAATTGCACACCTGATATTTACATACCATGACAAACTTATGTCTGTATGCATGTATGTGTTTGTCTAATATGGCCTCACAACAACATTAATTATGCCATTGTTACGTTTTGTCAACATGAAATTAATTTAATCGATTTGTAAGTCTATCATTATAAGGGATTGGGGAATATAAACGGCAAGTGGAATCGTTATGGAGAGAATGGGGCAGAATGGGTTTTGGAAGTTTTTCGTTTGAGTTAGGCACTTAACATGAAAATGGGTCTACTTAAATGGCTTAGAAATACTGGTAGAAAATTTGGTTGAATATTTTTATCTATTTGCTCAGGGGATATACAGACATTTCTGATCATAATTTATTTTAAAGTAAAAAGGCAGTTTCAGACAATTAAAACGTTTGTTGATTGGAATCCATGCCCAATTGGAAATTATTTTCATATGAATTGCTTTTAAGCCAATACAAAGCTTTAAAATTCCCATTAGGTCCTCAGATCAGCAGTTGTATAGTCGTATATAAAATACACCAATATGTATCGGGATTTAAAAAGAAAGACTGTCAGACGTACATTTTAAAATCGACTTAGAATTTTATGGTGATCAAGAATATACAGGGTCAGATAAAAAAAAAAATGCAACAAAGTCGAACGCCATAATTTTTACATTTTTTTTTTAATTTTATTGAATGAAGGCAAAAAATGTCGGAAATAGCATCAAATTTGGGAATAAGTTTAGATTTGTTCTAATTGGTCATCTTTGACACGAATTATGGCCTTCAGACGGCCAATGAAAACGTCACATGCTGCCCGAGTGTTGTTCTGCTGTATTTTGGCCAATTCCCAGCGAAGCGCTTGCTTGAGGTGATCGAAACTTGTGTATTTTTTAGTGCCAACTTTGATTTCCAAAATACTCCAGACACAATAGTCCAACGGATTGGTATTCGGAGATTTTGTGCGCTGGAAATGAAGAGAGGAACCTCATTTTGTAACCATTCTTGGGTGGAGCGTGCTGAGTGCAATGGTGCTGAGTCCTGTTGGAATGTCCAAGACGAAAAAACTGCAACCAACATAAAACTGCTGTCATTTCTAAGCCACTTGTCCGACAATTATTCCAGTGACAGCTCATTATATTTTTTACAAGCCTACAAAAGCATTTTGGTAAGAATTTTTCAGAAAAAAAATTATTCGTGATGGAATTCAAGAGTGATAGATGTGATTTCTTTATATTTGGCTGGAAAACCACAAGTGGAAACCCGCGTCGCAGTGGCCGAAAAATGGCTCGTGAGCTGAACATATCGCAATATTCCATTCGGCAAATATTGAAAAATGAGCTCGAGGTAAAGCCATTGAGATTCCAAAAAGTACAAGAACTTATACCGCAACAGAAAGAAAATAGACTCAAAATAGTTAAAGAGTTGCTTCGTTTGGCCGAAAGTGGTGAACTGCCGAATTTGGTTTTCTCCGATGAGAAAACATTTGTTGTCCAGTAGTTTGTAAACAAACATAATGATCGTGTTTACTTGCCAAAGAGGTTAGCTGAAAAGTGCACCTTCGGTTGGCCACCAGAACTCAAGCCGGCCATAGTGATGGTGTGGGCCGCCATAACAGCCGATGGTCGCTCTCCGCTTTTACGGACGGGGCATCAGAATAAACGCCGAATATTATCGCGAAAATATACTGGGGGTGTATGGAAGCCTTGGGCACGCAAACATTTTGCCGCAGACCTTGAACATTCCAACAGGACTCAGCACCATCGCACTCAGCACGCGCCATCTAAGAATGGTTACAATATGAGATTCCTCGCTTCATTTCCAACGCATAATGGCCACCAAAATCTCCGGATACCAATCCGTTGGACTATTGTGTCTGGAGTATTTTGGAAAGCAAGGTTGGCACTAAAAAATACCAAAGTGCCGATCACCTCAAGCAAGCTTTTCGCCGGAAATGGGCCAATATACCGCAGAGCAACATTCGGGCAGCGTGTGACGGTGTCATTGGCCGTTTGTAGGACATAACTCGTGTCAAATGTGACCAATTCGAACAAATCTAAACTTATTCTAAAATTTGATGCTATTTCCGATATATTTTACTTTCATTCAATAAAATTAAAAAAAATGTAAAAATTATGGCGTTCGATTTTTTTGCAGTTTGTTTTTATCTCATTCTGTATTTCTTAACCCATAGTCGACTGAAATCGATTTTATATATATATATATATATATATATATATATATTTTTTTTTGATTTGATGAAATCGGTTGATGCCTTTGGTAAACAGTTTAAAAAATATCTACAGATATTAGCTATAACCTTAATATTTGTGCCATGCTAAGTTTTTCCGACCAGTGTTTGGATTTTGTCGTATTTATTTATTTATCATTTTTTTAAGACATCTTAAGTAAATTATGCACCTATTTTAGCAGTGGATTGTTAGTACGGTAAGGGCTCTAGGTTCTGCTTAGAATTGGAATGAAATAAAGGGGTCGATTGTTTAGCTGATTCTGTTAAAAACATCGCAACATTTGAAATAAAAAAATCTCCATTACGGGCTTTTACTTAGCAAATTAGTGTAATTTTGAGTTAAGTTTTTGTTTAATTAGCTTTTTGGTTGTTTTGTCTTTCTTATTTGTTATTATTGTTTATTTATTATTAAATCAAAACCTTTTTTTGTTATTTGTTAATGGTTGTTGTGGTGGTGGTGAATTTTATTTTTCTAGATTTGTGGCAATGTTATGTGTCTCTGATATACTATTTTCTATTTGCAGGAAATAATTTGTTAAAGTGCTATTGTTTTTTTTTTGGTTTAACTTTTTCTTTGAATGCTTTTAATGTAATTGTCTAGGAAAATTGGACGACAAATATAAACCAAACACAAATGAAAAAAAAAATAAAAATGAAATACAATTCGGTGATGAATAGTTAATGAGGTGCTCTATAATTTGAAGTTAGTAACAATGTAACTATTTGTGCTATACTGGCTGGCTTTCACTTTTCTAGACATGGGGGTGGTGGCGAAGGGTTGGGGGGGCAGGCATGGTATTGGAATAATGGATTTGCTGGTTGGGTTTTGGTAACAGCAATTTATTAAAGAAGGGACTTTTCATTTTTTAAATGAGGGCACATAGAGAATAACACAGTGCTACAAAAATGTACATTTAAACATTGCAACAACCAGGAAGGTAAAGGTAATTAAATGTGAGAATATTTATCCACGTTTTAAGAAATAATATTTGCGTTGTAAAAAAAATATTAATTTCAGGCTTGTTAACTTTTGAAAATGTTAATTGGGGTTGAATTAAAAATCATAATAGTGGCGCCCAACGGTTTAAAGAAGACGATTGTTACAAAATCAAAACTACCATCCCGAACCGTTTATTATTTTTTTTTAATTTTTTCGAGAAATAACTCTTCAAACTGAGAATGGCCAGAAAAAGGTTGGTATTTGATCGTTTTCGAAAGCATATCTTTTGTATTTGATTAAAGAAAACATCGTTGGCAAATGGCTTCACTTTAAGTAGTTACTTTAAGTGATAATCAAACCATTAGGATTTCTGTTAAACGCCGGAGCGAGTGATGATAGTAGCTGCAAAAAACTGCGAGTTTTTGGTTTCGAATCCACTTCTCTTTTCTTTTAAGTTTCAAAACGAATTTTTTTATTTTTTTTTCGAAAAATTATCTGAGAGAGTCATGGCAGAAGCTGCACCCAATTGCAAACTGGCATCGTCCATGGTTGCAAGGAACTTGGGCCGCCACAATTGACATTCTCGGAACCTCAAACTTTCGTTTTATGATTGTGATTAGAAAATGCCTCCGGTTCCATATGTTAGGTTAGCCAAAATGTTAATATTTCCAGGAAACGATTGCAAGAAGAACCACTATTGAAGCTACAAAATTCGTGTTGGCACATGTTCGGACAAACTTTTCCAGATTGAGCACCCTAATCAATTCTATCAGAAGTGTTCGTTTTCCCAAAAAACTAAGAGAGTAGTGATAGTAGCAACACCAAGTGCTAGCTGGTATCGTTCATGGTCTAAACTATGACCAGATCTGCCATCCTTCAAAGCTCAAACTTTCATTTTGGGATCAATGTCGAAATCATTTCAGAAAGCCAATGTGTCCATCAGTTTCCTGGCGCGTAAGTCAGAACTTTTGGTTTTGGCTACACCAATTCGCTCCAGGTTTAGTTATAGAATAGCCATTTCACCTATGTTAGTAATAAAATTTGATTTAATAAAAGGGCTTGTTCTTTGAAGTTTCAACGCGAAAGCTTTAGTTTTTTGCAAAGTGACTAAGATGGCCATGATAGTAGTTTCACTCAATTGCTAGCACGCAACATTTGTGGCTGGAGCTAAGACAAATTGTGTTAATTTTCAAACCTATAACTTTTGGTTTTCTGCTCCAGGGAAACAACTGAGTAAACCAAGACAGTAGCTGTACAAAATTGCAAATTGGCATAAGTTCGCACATACTACTCCATGTTGACCATCTTCTTCAATCCTTTTAAGCTTTAAAACGAAAGTTTTCATTTCATTAAAAAGCTGAGAGTTGTGACACCAATTGCTGATAACTTTCATGTTTGGATTAAGAACCATATTCGATATCCTTCGATCCTACAAATTTCGTTTTGTGATTACTGAAAACATTATTAAAAAATGCTTTCGCCTATAGTTTAATCTGAGGTCGAAAACTCTCGATTTCCGAGAAAACCTCGATATTAGTTACACAAAATTGCTAGTTTGGTCAGTTTAAGATCGGATCTATCAATCAATTCTTCCAATGTTCCAACGCGAAAGTTTTCATTTCCAGCAAAATGTTTGAGAGATAGAAGCTACAGCCGAGGTAGTAGATACAGCCAGGAAATAGGATGACGTCTGAAAATCTTGGAACCTCTAGCTTTCGTTTTTCTGTTCCTATTAATTTTCTTTTCCAGTAATAGAACTGAGAGAGTCACCATAGTAGCTACTCAAAATTTCGAGCCTTCAAGATTACAGTTATCCCAAAAAGTAGCTAAATTTAATTGCTTGCTAGCATTTTCATAACCTTCGACCTGCGACTTCGTTCTGTGATTACTGAAAACATGGTTAACAAATTGCTTAACTCCCTTCTGTTTCTTTAAGCTCAATCCGAAAGTTTTGGATTTCCAGGAAACGATTGGGAAAGCCATTATTGCTGGCATTGTTTTTATTCAGAACTAGATATTAATATAAAGAAAGACCGGGTGATCAAACGAACACACATGAAGCCATTATGAAAACTAGACTCAATTGTTAGCTGACATCGTTTATGTTTAGATACGGAGAGAGCCTCATCGACCGGTTTGCGGTGGTTAATTAGTGATTACTTAAAAAAACCGACACTCGTACCAGCCCTGCTCAAAAATCAGACCTCGTTTACCAGTCCAATTCCTATTAGTTTTTTAAAATCATCTAAAACCTAATGCTAAAGCATGATTTATAAATTTTTTGAAATTAATTTTTTTATAATTTTTAAATGTTCTCTTTTGCGGACTCATGTGCTATTCTAAAACTCGCCAAATTTCTATGCAAAAACTAAACTCGTACAGCTTACATTTATAGGGCAATCCTGTTTCGAACTGCGTCCAACTTCACGCGATTGTTGGAAAATGTATTTGGGAAAGTCCCTAAAAGCTATTTTATCACAAATTTTCACGTGTTGTGTAATTTACTGACACAAATATTAAAAAAAAATAAAAAATGGAAAGACAACGAGGACGAACCACTGTTGAAGTGAGAAATTTAGTAATTAAACATTACAAAAACCATAAATCGCCAAATGAGATATTTGAGATTGTTAATAGAAGCCAATCTACAGTTCAGTACATCAAAAAACCCTTCAAAATAGATGGATGTATAGAAAATAAGTAAAAAAAAAATGGCAAATAATAAAATATTTACCTTGAGTGATGAGAAGTATAGTTTACGATAGTTAGTATAGTTTAAAAAATTATCCATTTTTGAGTGTAAGGAAGCTCTCAAAAATTGCTAAAAGGATTTATGTTGCTCTCGAACAATAAGAAATATACTACATAAGTCGAATTACAATGGAAGAAGAGCTAGACATAAACCTCTAATCAGCAAGCACATATCAAGAGATTTTCCATTTTGGAAGAGTGTACTGTTCACGGACGAGAGCAAATTCAACCTTTTTGGTTCAGATGGCCGACCTTATGTATGGAGATAAGCAAATGAAGCGCTCCTTGCCAAAAATATGAAGCCTACAGTGAAGTGAAGTGGTGGGTCAGTAATGGTGTGGGGTTCATTTTCAGCCTCTGGACCTGGTGTATTGTATTTTATAGAGGGTATTATGGATCAGACTATGTACCTTAACATTTTGAAAGAAAGTTTGCCACTCTGTAAGGAAAAGCTCGGCCTTATGTATGGAGATAAGCAAATGAAGCGCTCCTTGCCAAAAATATCAAGCCTAGAGTGAAGTGAAGTGGTGGGCCAGTAATGGTGTGGGTTTCATTTTCAACCTCTGGACTTGGTGTATTGCATTTTATAGGATCAGACTATGTACCTTAACATTTTGAAAGAAAGTTTGCCACTCTGTAAGGAAAAGCTCGGCCTTGGTGAAGATAACAATTTTTTTTCAACACAATGATCCGAAACACAAGGCTTATAAAGTACGGTCATGGCTGCTATATAATTGTCCCCACGTCATGGATACACCAGCTCAGAGTCCAGACATAAACCCCATAGAGAATTTATGGAGCTATCTCGATGGCAAAATTCGCCAGCATTCCATATCTTGCAAAGTAGATTTGAAGAAAGCTTTGTTGGAAGAATGGCAAATAATTGAACTTGAAATTGAGCTTTTGCGAAAATCTTGTTAAAAGTATGCCAAATAGGCTACAAATGGTAAGAAAATTAAAGGAATGCACACAAAATATTAATGTCTAGAAATACTTTAAATTATACGAAGTGTACGAGTTTGCTTTGGCATTGAAATTTGATATCTTTTAATATTTATTTTTTTACTTTAAATGAATTAAAATGTTAAGTTTTTTGCTTTTAAATTACTTTTTTTTGTAAATTTTGATTTTTGGAAGTTATAAGAAAAATAAAATTTTTTCTTTAGCTGTACGAGTTTCGCTTGGAGCCACTGTATTTTTTATTTCGCTCTCCTGTTCTGTATGCTCAGTATTTGTTTGATGCTCTCTTAATTCAGCAATGTTCAATAGTAGTTCGTAGATCATGCACACGTATGAACGAATCAAACCGAGTGTTTGAAAATAAAAATGTAATCCGGTGCCAATCAATGACACTTAAAAGAATTTGAAGCAGTAAAATTCATGATTTTTTTTATGAAATTATCGGAAACACTGCTGAGTTCTGTTGATTCGAAGCCGGTCTCTGCTCGGAACCCCAAAGTTCGTTCTTCGTTAATTGAAATAGGATATCAAATATATAATCCACGATCCAATGCAGATAGAACAAAAGTCTTATTTTATTACAATATATTCGGATATGTGGAGGGTACTGGTAGTAAAATAATGAGAGACGGGACATTGGGTGATCTACATGATCAAATTAATACAGACAATAGTGTAGAATCATAATGATAGGCTTAATCGTCCATATTGGAAACTTTGGGCAACGTTCGTGGATAATTTTCTCACTTTTATACATAATTTATAAATAATTATATTTTTTTGGATTGTCATAACCTTACTTTCACCTAGCCTACATCAAACTATAAATTTGACTTTGTAGTACGATATTTGTAGCACTGTGTTGATAGTTAAGCACTGTTTGTTTGGGATATTTTTTTTTAAATTCAGGTTAGTTTCAGGTTCAGAAGCGGGGAAAGCGGGGTCGGAAAGGTAATGCTTTCCATTCAAATGTGGGTTAGTTCAAGAGAAACAAAAAATGAAATAACTACAATTACTAATTCCCTGCTGGCAAAATTAGTGTTAGTTTTCAAATCAGTTAAATTCAACAACAATTAATTTAACTATTTTCTTATATTTTTGTTAATTAAAAAAAAAAAATAACTCAAAAAACGAGAACAGCTTAACTGTTATACAATTTATATAAATGTATATGTATATATATAAAATATATAATATATATGTCAAAATTAAGGCTTACTTTATGTAGTGTGGTTTGTTCTTCTAGCTGCATCTAATAGTTTTTTATTTGTTCGGTTTTGGTATTGGTATTGGTTTAAATATTTGGTTGTGGTGGTGGTTGTGGAGATGGAACGGTGGTTATTATTTGGTATTGGTTGGTTGTATTTAAGAGGAGTAGAGTAGTAAATAGTTGTATTATTTGGTAGTAGATATTGTTGTTGTAGTTGACGATGTTGATGATAAAGGCAGTAGTAGGAGTAGGAGGAGTTGTAGTAGATATTCGATAAATATGTTGGAGTAAATAGAATATTTTTCAATGTGAAAAAAAAAAAACAATAATGAAAAAAAGGAAAAATCGTATAAGTATAGAGCAATTTAACATTTAGAGGTATGTATAAGAGATATTCATATACTATAGATACAATATGTATACATAGAGAAATATTTATATAGTTGATATGTATTATTTTTTTATATTCACAACACAAGTAACATTTATCATGGAAAATAGTTTTCTTTTTTTTTTGGGATAGGTGATCAACATATACTACAGTTTTCATTTTTGTTTTTTTTTTCTATTTAATAGCAACATAATTAATAATTCTCTTATACCTGAGATCTTTCCAAATCATGTTTAAGGCGTTCATTTTCCAATTCCAAACGGGCTATACGCTGTTTTGTGGTCTCCCAATCGGCATTGCTGCGGCCCATTTCACAGGTGGCCTTCTCCAGCTCAGCCTTCGATTTGCCCAGTTCGCTTTGTGATGCCTCCAATTTGATTTCCAAACGTTCACGTTCGGTAACGGCACGCTCCAAACGGGTGTTCAGCTTTTCCACTTCGCTTTCCAGAGCTCGCAGCTTGATCTTGTAGTCGGCAATTTCACGCTCATGCAGTTCACGTTCTTCTTGCTTTTCGTGTTCGGCACGATCTCGCTGTTCTCGTAGTTGAGCCATTTGCTTTTCTTTGTCGCCAATGGCCTCTTCGAGACTTGTGAGAGCGCCCTCAGAACTGCTATGATGAGCTTGCATTGCCGACAGACGTGCCCGGGCCATATCCACCTGATTATCCTTCTCCTTAAGCAAATCTTCAAGATTTTCAATCTACAGAAATTATTGTTAAGAAACATCATCATCATCAAGAGGGGTGGGGGGGTTGAAGGGTGTGGTTCGGTTTCCAAAAAGAAACAAAATAATATGAAATTTTTTTGATTAGGATTATTTGGTTTTCTAATAACACGTCTACTTGTCAATGTCAAACTACAAAAACAAAAAAACACCTTTCTCTGCAGCACACATATTTTACGATCCTTGATTTCCATGTGATCCTTTAGCTCGGTCAGCTCGCTTGTCAAACGGTTGCGTTCTTGTACCGTTTGCAGTGTGCCCTGCGTTTTCTTCTCCAACAGGCGGTTCTTCTCCTCGAGGCGCGCCCTCAGCTCTTCAACATCAGCCTGCAGCATATTGTAGTGTTCCTCCTTGGCACATAGTGACTCCTTCAACACCGCAATATGCCGTTGGTAATCCTGTTATAAAAATTGAATTTTGTAAAAAATTATATTTCGAATAATAAAGGTACAAGGCTTTCGAACACACTACGACGTTTTGAACGTAGGGAATAGTTAACGCGAATGATATCGAGGGATTGAAGGTATCTACATTTTTATTTGGAAATTGTTAAAATTTGATTGAAAATCAAAGCAACAAGTGAACACGTGCGTTGAACCAAATTGCGCGTTAAATATAAAACAACAACCACAGAGACACTTTCCGTATCGGTCATTGTGGTTGTTGTTTTTCGATAATATTTAATGCAAACAAATACAAGTAAAAAAGCAATAAGTTCGGCCTGGCCGAAGTTTGGGTTCCCTCCACCATTTGGAACGAATTTGGAAATTTTCAAAAAAATAAAATCCATTAAAAATTTTGTTAAAATCTTAAAAATACCCAATACACATAGCCGTTATATTGGGGTCTATACGAAGACATCGACCTGCCATTGCAATATTCAAAAACGAAATCCAGTGAATAATGTAGTTAAAATCATAAAAAATCGGGGCTATACGAAGACCTGGACCTGCATAGACAAAAAGTGCTTTGACAATTAGTCAGGACTAAACTCTAGTTTAGTAAAAAGTCTATTTTTTTAATTTTTTCCAGAGGTTTCGGACCATAATTCGGGGAAAACATTTTTTTCCTGGGCGATGGACCCAGATACTCGGATATTTGACCCGGATCTACTAAACAGCTTTGGGCAATCATTAATGCATCATTATTGAAAATACCTATCGAACAATAACAATATGTTGAAAACGGTTCGGGAGTTTTATCCAAATATTTAAAAAAATCCCCCAAAAGCTCGAATTATATTTGAAACTATAACTTATCCAAAATGCTCCAGTATGTATCATTGTCTTTGTTATATCCACACATATGGGTCTTTGAACCCTGTCTACCGGATTGTGTTCAGTACATTGAATTGATGATTTCAGTATAAAAATCTTTAATTCTCGCAGCTGGTGCTGGACAACCCAGAGGAGAAATTCACAGGACCCGGCCTATGGCTTGCTATTTAAAAAACGTATATTTAGAAATTTTTTAATTACCGTAGCCGGTTTTGGTCATAGACAGAGGAGAAAATCTCAAACCCCAGTTGGAGGTCGGCTACCTAAAACGGCATCAAATTTAGAAAAAAATTTGGTAGGATAGGGTTGTCTGGCTTCAAAAACCAATGTCTATGGATCCTGGAAAGATAAATGCACATGTTGTAGCATTTTGGAGAGATTAGGGCGTGAGCTATAGTATTTTTTACGGATTCCCGTAATGAGGTCTTTTTTACTTTTTTGGGTCTTATAAAAAATTCGGCACAAAAAAATCGATAATTGAGTTAAAATTTTCGAATCATCGACGTCGTTATGAAATACCAAATCAGTGTCGACAACAATTGATACCATCCCAAAAGTGACTGCGCCGCCAAATAGAATAAGGGCGATCCATCCTTTGCATGCATATTAATCACCAGGCCATGATGGCATCAACTGACTTCTGCCTGTAGAAGTTTTGCAATCGCTGTCTTGTATTATCCCACATTCGTGTACTGTCGAGAAGGGTAAGAGAGGTAAAAGGATCCTAACCTATGGAGCTCTAGTCTGGTGGCATTCTTTGAGTAAATCATCGCATTCCTACTAATAACCGGTGCATTCAAGAGCACACCTCAATCTGCACTGGACACCCTACAGTGCGTAAGCCCATTAAGTGTACACTTAGAGGAACAGGCAATTAGGTGTGCACTTAGACTCAAAGAACTAAACCATTGGCGCTGTCAATCCTTTGGACATTCTGCGAATCTAGGGTGTGTAAGGAATGTGAGGGAGGAAGCCAGCACTAGTGATTACATCTCACCACGGTTGTGCTTTGACGCACCTGACATCCACATACCTGATATGGACACCTGGGCCCATAACAATCTACCTTTCTGCGGTATTGCTGTCTATACTGACGGTTCAAAGATTGAATGCGGAACGGGAGCTAGTGTCTTCTGTGACAATCTTAATGTTCACGAATCCTACAAGCTTAGAAACGACTGTAGCGTATTCCAGGCGGAAATTTTGCGGTCAAAAAAAGCCCTAGACCTGTTGGTAATGCAGAACAACCAGGTTAGCAGTCCGGTACTGAAAGCCCTAAACTCCTCTACTATCAAGTCTAAGGTTGTTTTGAACTGCAGAAGATCCTTGGAAAATACTGTGTTGTCCATCCATCCATTAACTTAACCTAAGGTAAGGGAGGTCACTTCCGCTATTTCTGCTTAAAAATTCAAAAAGTTTATTGGACTTCAAAATGACATCATACCGTAGGTGTTGGCTAGTTAGGAATTTGCTTCTCAGATGGATAGAGGTCTTAATCTCAATATAAGTTTGCGGCGTTTATACAACCTCCACCTATATTAACTTTGTCATTCATTTGTAACATTCCTAAAAATTCGCCGTAGACCAGCAAAAAATTCTAAGTCGATTTAACCGCTCGTCTATCTGTTGAAATCGCGATAGAGCCCACATTAAAGTAAAGCTTTATTTAGCAGAACAATTTGTATTGTGTCTAGGATGGTTGGTTTTAAAAATTTTATATAGGTCAACGTTTTCGTATAGTCCCCATGTAGCAGTACCTCCCGATATTCGGTATTTTGATGATTTTTGACAAATTTTTCCATTGATTAGTCTTAAAATTGGTATTTGCAGGTCATAATGGGTTATAACTCCGGTGGCGAAACGTTGTATGTATAGGTCAAACCTTTTGTTAGCCTCCATATAAAGGTACCTCCCGATATTCGGTATTTTGATGATTTTCACCACATTTTTTCACGTTATTGTCTAAAAAATGGTATTTGTAGTTTGTAATGGCTTCTAGCTCTGGGGGCGAAACATAGTATATATAGTTCCACGTTTTTGTGTAGGCCTCATATAACGCTCCCACACATTATTTGACGTAAAGCTTCATTTAGCAGAACAATTTGTATTTGGTCCACGTTTTCGTATAGTCCCCATATAACGCTACCTTCGATATTCGATATTTGGATGTTTTTTGCCACATTTTTCACGTATTTGTCCAAAAATTGGTATTAGTAGTGCGTGATGGGTTCTAGATTCTTTGGCGGAACATAATATGTATAGCTTCACGTTTTCGTATATCGCACATATAACGATACCCACCCACGAAATTGTTTCAAATTTGCTATTTCAGAAGATTTGGTAGATGACAATCCTTGAAAGTTGTCTAAAGAGGGTCCCGTTCTGGCATGGCCCCCATATAACAGCCTTACCCACTTTATGGTATTTTGAAAAGTTTAACAGCATTGTCCAGACGGTCTTACTGGTATTTGTAGTTTAAAGTGGAACACGTTTGAATTCATTTACTTTTATATAAAAATGTTTTCTTTACCCAATGATGCAAGGTATTAAAAGTTCCGAACGGGCGAAGTTATTTACTTGTTTGTTATCAATAATTTGAACAATTTCCAAATAACTACATTTCAGAATGTAACAAATGCTAAGACGGTCACTAAATACTTAAGGTAATGCAATTCTACTTTTTCTTTAGTTTAATTAATTTATTTTCGTTTACCTGATGTTGTTCTTCCAATGTTTTCATTTTGGCCGCCATAGCCAAAATTTCTTGATCCCTCCTCTGTATTTCAAGACGGAATTCGTCCAACTAGATGATTTTTTTTTTAATTTTTGTTTTGGGAATACAAAAAAGATTCAATTGAAAAAAAAAAACATAAAAAAGTAGAAAAAGAAGACATTTTAGAAAATTTTCAATATTTGTTGTTATTGTTTCTTTGATTAGTAAAAACAATTAGACACAGAAGAGATGTCATGAGAATTACTTTGTGGTGATAATCAATGAAGTTCATGTTAATGAATGAAATTCAAACGATCGATAAACGTTCGAAATGGTTAGTCAGTCGTCGTCCATTGTTGTTATGTGTTGGGTCACAATGAAAGAAAGGAAACTGAAAAATTATGGAAAAAGTTTTTGAGACATTTTCTACAAATTGTGTTCGGATGTCGGCACTAGGTATTGTCCGGTGGTCATTTGTCCATTGCTTGTAGTGTTTTGTTTTCCAACATTCAACATTTCCGTTGACTTTGTTACCCTGTTTCTGTTGATGTATGGCTAAGATATCCTAGCAAAGGTTCAACTTAAGGAAAGAAAAAAGGACAGCTTGGCCAAAAAAAAAAGTTCTAGACAATCTTCGAAGTCAATGATGGTTGATGGGTTTGTTTTTGTAAGTATATTTATTGTTTTATTTATTTTTTGTTGTTCTTGTTTTGTTTTTTTTTTTTTGCTTTAATTACGGAAATTTATTTTGTAATAATACTTTTCTAGTTTAATATTTTTGTTATATCAAATATTCGTTTGTTGTTGTTATTTTTTTTTCCTTCTTTCTTTCGACAAATACAATAGTTGAGTTGAAAGTTTTTTTTTGTTGTTGTTACTTTTTCTGGTTTAGCTTGAAAATATTTGCGTTTTTTGTTGTTGTAAATTATTAGAAAAAGGAATACAAACACAGTTAGGTTGCTTGAGATACATAACTTATGCGGTAAATGCAAAACTCTTATTTTTTTATTTTTCTATTTTTTTTTTAGGTTATGTATGATATAATTATCTAATTGCTATATTATGCTTTGCTCATTTATTTATATTTGCTAAGTTATTATTTAATAATAATTATGTATCTATGTTGCTGTATGTGTATATGTTTATGAGTATATATTTTAAATATTTATAATGTTTATTATATTAAGAGGCAGTTGCATACACATGTGAGGGTAAATCCAAATCAAAAAAAAAAAAAAAAAATTGGGACTTCCTTAAAAGGGGAAAATAATTGAAACCAATTGACAAAGCCTTTAAAATTGTAATGTGTTGGATTTACTTGGGATTTGTTTAATACTTTGTACACACTTTCTACGGCTAGTAAAAGCATTACACATATGTATTTTGTTGGCCCCAAAGTGAATTTGAGAGTTGTAAAAATAATACACGGAGAACTAAAATAACCCAATTTTTGCTTGGTCAAAACTAAAGCAACTTTTGATTTTTTATTTTAAAATAATTACATAACCATTATTTTTGATATCAACTGCACACCTACGATGCATTGAATCTATAACAGGCACAATTTGATCCTTGGGTATGCTTTCCCAGGCACCCTGAATTATTTGGAAAATGTTGTGTTTATTTGTTTCCGAATATCGCTTGATCTTCCTGTCTACGATACTCCAAAGTTTTAATACGGGGTTTAGGTCAGGTGATTGTTCCGGCCATGAAAAAATACCGATTTTTGGCTACCGCTACCAATCTTTGACAAGTTTTGATGCATGTTTGGGATCATTGTCATCTTGAAACACCTAAATAAACCGAATATTTTCCTCTGCGAAAGGATGTTCAACACATCTTTGTAAACAAACCGATCCATAACTTCCTTTATTTCATGGGTAGGCCCAAGTCCATAGAAAGGCTTGAATCTTTAAATTTTTGGTCTTCTCACCGTAAAATTTTCCATGTCCCAGCCTGTAATATTAAACGTAGACTCATCCCAGAGTAAAATGTTTTTCCATTGAGCTGGTTTTTCCATATGGCTAACGGCATGCAGACCAGCTGCCACTACTCGTCAACGCACTGATCTCGAGCTTATATCCAATGACAGCTCTCTCACCCATTCACTTGAACTCTTAAATGGTGTTTTTTATTTCTCTCACAATTTGTTGATCAGTACGGGCTGAAGTTTTTACGGCCTTCATCCGTTATAGACTGTTACTACTGATCCAGTTTCTTAAAACCGTCTTAGTATACTCGAAATCACAGAAATCATTTTCTGCGATATCCTGTTTTCACAGTCAAACACAACAAACACGTGTTGTTGTAAAATATGATTTAGGACAAGCGTAATTGTTGAAGAAAGCAGAAGGCGATAATTATAACAGTAAAAACAGCTGAAATTGCAGAGATCATAAGAATATACAACAGAGTTGCTTTTGTTTTGTCGAAGCCAAAATCAGGTTATATACATTATTTTTTACACAAAAATCAATTTTGGTTTTTTGGTGAGAATTTTCCAGGAATAAAGTTATTCGTGATGGAGTTCAAGCGTGATAGTGCGATTTCTTTATATTTGGTTGGAAAACCACAAGCGGCTATCGTTACAGCACTCATGCATTTAAATGTGAATAAATCTTTTATGTCTCGTACCATCGCTCGTTACCTTGATACTGGTGACGTAGCCCGACGTCAAGGAAGTGGACAGAAGAAAACAGTAACATCAGCATAATAATGGCTTATGAGCTGAACATATCACTAGTGAGCTGAATGTCCATTCCGGCAAATATTAAAAAATGAGCTTGGGCTGAATTAATTAAGAAAATAGACTCAAAAGAGGTAAAGAGTTGCTTCGCTTGGCCGAAAGTGGTGAACTGCCGAATTTGGTTTTCTCCGATGAAAAAACATTCGTTGCCCAGCAGTTTGTAAACAAACAAAATGGTCAGCTGAAAATTTGCACCTTCGGTCGGCCACCAGAACTCAAGCGCCGACCATGGTGATGGTGTGGGCAGCCGTTACAGCCGATGGTCGATCTCAGCTCGTATTAATCGACCGTGGCATCAGAATAAATGCCGAATATTATCGCGAAAATAGTCTGGAGGGCCATTTTGGCCGCAGACCTTGGACATTCCAACAGGACTCAGCACCATCGCACTAAGCACGCGCCACACAAGAATGGTTACAAAATGAGATTCCTCGCTTCATTTCCAGCGCACAATGGCCACCAAAATCTCCGGATACCAATCTGTTGGACTATTGTGTCTGGAGTATTTTGGAAAGCAAGGTTGACACCAAAAAATACCAAAGTGTCGATCACCTCAAGCAAATGCTTCGCTGGGAATGGGCCAAAATACCGTAGAGCAACATTCGGGCTGCGTGTGACGGTTTCATTGGTCGTTTGAAGGCCATAATTCGTGCCAAAGGTGACTAATTCGAACAAATCTAAACTTATTATAAAATTTGATGCTATTTCCGACATTGTTGGCTTTCATTCAATAAAAGTTACAAAAAAATGTTGCAGTTTTTTTATCTCACCCTGTATATGAGAGCTATATCTAAATTTGAACCGATCTTGACAAAATTTTAAATGTTTATTTCTGAGCTGTATCTGAAATTCAGTACTAAAGATTTTTGTTGCGGAGTGCATATTACTCATGTGAGGAAATTAAACCCCCACATTGGATGTAGAATTTCAAAGTACTGGCTTCTAGTCGGAATTATCAAGATTTAGTTCATTTGCGCCGATGTTAGACATTTGGTGCACAGTAAACCTAATAATGGAGACAGATATATAAGGGAGCTATATCTTAATCTGATCCGATTAAATATAACGGAAGTATTTTTGACCTCCATAAGTTATCTGGTACCAAATATAATACCGAAGTGCATATTACGCATGTGAAGGGCTTAAAATCAAAAATCGGATGAAACATCTATATGGGAGCTATAGTTTTTTTCTGAATTTTGATTATATCTTAAAATTTTATGTACTTGCTTCTAGGCTGAATACGGTCGGATTTGCCAAAATTCAGGTCATTTGGACTGATATTAACCATTTGGTGCACAATTAACCCGAAATCGGTTGAATATATATATGGGAGCTATATTTAAATTTCAACCCATTCTCACCAATTTCAATAGGGTTCGTCCTTGGGCCAAACAAATATTGTTTGAAAATTTTCATCCTAATCGGATAATAATTGCGATCTGCATTTTGTTTACAAAAATACATGGACAGACGGACTGATATGCATAACTCCACTCCGAAAGTGATTCTATGAAGATCCTCAAAAGTAACTTTGGAACTATCTCGTTTCCTTCTACATGTTACAAACAAATGCACAAAGACATAATACCCTTACAACTATGTGGTGTAGGGTATATAATAGTTAAAAACTAAAATTATTTGCCGTTCCGAAGAAAGGTCGCGTCTTTTCTCGTTAAAATTTAACACCATCAACATTGAACGAAATTTATTTTTTTTATGAATTTATACTAAATTGAACTAGGACAGGTACTATGTGGGCTAAAGGAACTAGATGAATCTAAGAACTGGATATACACTGGTGGCCAAAACTAAAGCAACTGCAATTACAAGGAGAATGAATGCCCTGTAACTCATTTAAAAATTAAGAAAATGAGAAAGTTTTTCTTGTCTTAAATTAGGCACTTTATTCACTTTTTAAAACCCCAAAACAAAAAACCAAAATTAATTTTTATATAAAAAATAATGTATGGTAAATTCAATTAACCCGATTTTGGCGTGGACAAAACAAAAGCAACTTTGTTGTATATTCATATAACCGCTGCAATTTCAGTTGTTTTTACTGTGATATTTATCGCTTTTTGCTTCCTTCGACAATTTTGCTTGTTATAAATCCATTTTGAGAAGTTTTTTTACAAAACCATGTGTTTTTCTTCTCGTTTTTTTAAGTACTACCCAAAAAAAATTTAAAAATGGCTAGAAGCAAATACAGCACCAGCAACAGCAAATTATCACTATGAAGACAACACATCAAAGAAAATGATTTCCGAGAAATATTTCATAAATATTTATGTGATTTCATAATTATTTCTGTATACTAAGTCGGTTTTTTGAAACTGGATCAGTAGTAACAGTCTATAACAGATGAAGGCCGTGAAAAACTTCAGCCCGTACTGATCCACAAATTGTGAGAGAAATAAAAAAACAACCATTGGTGAGAGAGCAATCATTGGATATAAGCTCGAGATCAGTGCGTAGACGAGTAGTGGCAGCTGTTCTGCATGCCCGTAAGACATCAAAAAAAAAAAAATCATTTATATCTGAAAAAAGGCTCAGACGTGAAAAATTTTACGATGAGAAGACCAAAAAATGAAGGACTCATGCCGCAGTGTTGCAAAGGTACAGTGAAGCGTGGCGCTGTTTTTTTTTTTTCTATGGACTTGGGCCTATTCATGAATTAAAGGAAGTTATGGATCGGTTTGTTTACAAAGATGTGTTGGACATCACGTTGTTCCCTTACACTGAGTAAAATATTTGGCTCATTTGGGTGTTTCAGCATGACAATGATCCCAAACTTGCATCAAAACTTTTCTAATATTGGTTGCGGGAGTCAAAAATTGATGTTTTGTCATGGACGGCACAATCACCTGACCTAAACTCCATAGAAAACCTTTGGAGTATCGTAGACAGGAAGATCAATCGAGTTTCGGAAAGAAATAAGCACAACATTTTCTAAAGAATTCGGGGTGCCTGGGAAAGCATACCCAAGGATCAATTTGAGCGTGTTATGGATTCAATGCCTCGTAGGTGTGCAGCTGCTATCAAGAATAATGGTTAATCTATCGACTACTAGCCAAAATTTAATTATTTTAAAATAAAAAAATTAAAAGTTGCTTTAGTTTTGACCAAGCAAAACTTGGGTCATTTTAGTTTCCCACATATTATTTTTCGTTCCCAATTATTTTTGAATTTTTATTTTTAGTTTCTTAAAAGTGAATTAAACCCCTCATTTAAAACTGGAAAAATAATTACGATTTGTTTATTTTTGTAAAAGTTACAGGACATTTATTGTCTTTGCGATTTTAGTTGCTTTAGTTTTGGCCACCAGTGTAGTTCCTATCGTTCCTCTGAACTAATTCCTTCTGTACCAACACAACTCTAATTCTCAAAGGTTTATTTCAATGGATTTTGAGCCCATTTACTATAATTTAAAATCTGTTCACTCATTTTGGGGTCAGCCTGTACATGTGTAATATAATGTGTGTATTAATTATTTATGCAATTATGAAATTATTTTTTAGTAATAAGTAATAATTTGAATTAAATCAGCAAATCAAAGTGTGTACATAAGTTATGTTCGACTATCTTTGAAGTGTCACACATGATTGGATGGGTCGCTTTGTCCTTTGTTTTACATGGTTATGAATGTATATGTGTATGAACTTGGTAGTTGTTGTAATTAAATAGTTTTAACTACATTGTTGTTGGTATTTGAGTTGAGGTGTGTGTCTGTATATTTATATAAATGCAAATACAACACATGATTTTCTGGTTGTTATTGTTGTTGTTCTTCTCTTTAAGTATATACTTGTATTTGTTTGAATAATATAATAATAATAATAGTATTAAATATGTATTGTTTATTTCTTCAAGTATAGTTTTGTATTAAATATATGTTTTGTTGTATGTAAGTGTATAGTATATTATATATAAATATATATGTATATATAAATAAAAAGTTAAGAATATAAATTGTATTAGTATATATATATATATAAGTATGTGTATATAGAGTCTATGTATATGTAGGTAATTTAGTAGGCTATTTTAATGATTATATATAGGGGGCTGCATGGGGGTTTGTAGTATATATGTATAAGAAATGTTTGTATGTTTGGGGAGTTGTATACAAAGTTGGGTATTTGAGTAAGTGTTTCGGTTTCTTATATTTTTTAACATATTTGTTTTGTAGTTATTTTTGTTTAGTATTTTCTAAGTTTTATGTGGTATGAAATGCTAAGAGGAATTAATTAGGGAGAGGAGACTCTAATGTTTCTAGTAATACAGTTTCTCATTTGGTGGAATTTTGTTGTTGTTGTTGTTATTTTATATATTTTGTTCTTTTCCTGTAAGTTATCCTTCCCTTATTTTGAATATTTTGTCGTTGTAACCGTTCATAATGATGGTGTCGATGATGATGATAAAGATGCCGTTACTTCTTTGTGGGTGATGATAAATGGCGAATTAATGTGAGGGTTATTGATTTTTGATGCGAGATATGAGCCGGCAGTATTTCGAGAGTAGTAATTCTTGTAGGTTTTTTCAAAGTAACATACATATATTTTTTATTTTGTAAAATATCTTCGTGAGTTCTATCGTGGCAATTTAGCTGATTAGAATTAAAAAAAATAAAAAAAAGATTTTCTTCTTGGATACGATATTGCTCATTTACTGAAGGAGCATAAGAAAAGTTTGTTTTACACCAGGTGGGGTTATTCTGTAAGAATAATTGTATCAAACGACAAAAATATACCTTCTATTGCTTTTTCGTATCTATTTTCGCAAATATGGCATCACCCAAAGTACGGTGATTATAATCACAAATATTTTGCGTTAACAGAATAACGTGGTAGAAGAATACTGATAGTCGCAACGAAACAGAACAATGAACTGTGAACCCAAATTTGCAATTGAAGATTTTAAATGAAAATCTAAGGCAGTTCGAAGACCCATTTGATTATATGGTCCAATACATTGATTTGGCCAAGGGACAATTGCAGAGTTGCAAAGCAAAACACCATACATAGTATGGAGGGTATATTAATTAAGTAACTCCTCGAAATAAGCATTAGATCCCAAAAACTTTGCAAACAATTTTCTTTCATACAATATATGAAGAAACCTATATTTTTTATTAGTGTATAGGGTGCTTGAACTAGCCGTAGAACAAACGTTTTTATTGTTTTTATTTATTTAACAAAATAATAGCATTTATTCTAAAACTGAGCAAATTTCTATGCAAAAGCTAAACTCGTACAGCTTACATTTACACGGCAACCCTGTTTCCAACTGCGTCCAACTTCACGCAATTGTTGGAGAGTGTATTTGGGGAAGACCCTAAAAGCTAATTTATCACAAATTTCCACGTGTTCTGTAATTTACTGACCTAAATTTAAAAAAAAAAAAATAAATAAAAAATGGGAAGACAATGAGGACAAACCACTGTTGAAGTGAGAAATTTAGTAATTAAATATTATAAAAACCATAAGTTGTAAAGTGAAATATCTGAGATTGTTAATAGAATACGATCTACAGTTCAGTACAGGGTTGCCCATATTCGACGGACCCATCTGGCAACGCCATAACTTTTGACAGAGATGTCACATCGCTTAATGACAAATCGCATTTGAAGCGTCAGTCCAAGCAGATTTTTACCATGAACCAATACACGCCACGCGAGCGCTCTGAAATAGTTGAAATTTACATTCAACAGAAGAAGTCAATTGTGAAAACTCAACGTGCTTTTAAAAGATTAAAAAAAATGTGAGAAGTGCGCCTTCTAAGAACATCATTTTCGACTGGTAAGGCTCTTTCTAATCCGAAGAGGCCATATAAAAGTCGACCAAGGCGATCGGCCGAGAATATCGCTGCCGTACGAGCCAGTGTTGAGAGGTCCCCAAAAACGCCGTTCTCAGCAGTTGGGCATGGCTCGGTCCACTTTACAACGGATTATTCGCATTGATTTGCATTTGTTCCCGTACAAATTTCAATTGACGCAAAGAATGTTGCCTGCGGACAAGCCTCGTCGATTGGAATGGCCCCAAAGAGTCATGGGTCCGTCGAATATGGGCAACCCTGTACATCATAAAACGGTTCAAAGCAGATGGTTGTGTAGAAAATAAATCAGAAACGGCAAATAATAAAATATTTACCTCGAGTGATCAGAAGTATATTCTACGGAAGATCAAAAAGGATCCATTGTTGAGTGCACCGAAGCTCGCAAAAATTGCTGAAAAGGATTTAGGAAAAGTATGTTGCCCTCAAATGATAAGAAATAAATTGCATAAGTCTAATTACAATGGAAGAAGAGCTAGACATAAACCTCTAATCAGCCAGCGAAATAAAGAAGTAAGATTGGAAGAATGTGCTGTTCACGGACGAGAGCAAATTCAAACTTTTTGGTTCAGATGGCAGATCTTATGTATGGAGAAAGGCAAATGAAGGGCTCCTTGCCAAAAATATGAAGCCTACAGTGAAGCACGGTGGTCGGTCAGTAATGGTGTGGGGTTCATTTTCAGCCTCTGGACCTGGTGTATTGCATTTTATTGAAGGTATTATTAATCTGACTATGTACCTGAACATTTTGAAGGAAAGTTTGCCACTCTGTAAGGAAAAGCTCGGTCTTATGTATGGAGATAAGCAAAGTATGGATAATGCCAAAAAAATATTAAGCCTACAGTGAAGCACGGTGGTGGTGGTTCATTTTCAGCTTCTGGACCTAGTGTATTGCATTTTATTGAGGGTATTATAAATCAGACTATGAAAGAAAGTTTGCCACTCTGTGAGGAAAAGCTCGGCGTTGGCGAAGATTATTATTTGTATCAAGACAATGATCCGAAACACAAGGCATATAAAGTGCGGTCATGGCTGCTTTATAATTGTCCCCACGTCATGGATACACCAGCCCAGAATCCACACATAAACCCCATAGAAAATTTATGGAGCTATCTCAATGGAAAAATCCGCCAGCATTCCATATCTTGCTAAGAAAGATTTGAAGAAAGCTTTGTTGGAAGAATGACAAAAAATTGAACTTGAAATTGAGCGTTTGCCGAACACTTGTTAAAAGTATGCCAAACAGGCCACAGGTGATGAAAAAGTAAAGGAATGCACACAAAATATTAATGTCTAGAAATACTTTAAATTATACGAAGTGAACGAGTTTGGCTTTGGCATTGAAATATGCTCTCTTTTAATATTTAAATGAATTAAAATGTTATGTTTTTTTGCTTTATAAATTATTAAAAAAACATTTTTTGTATTTTTTTTTTTGGAGGTTAAAAAAAATAAAAAAAATTCTTTACCTATACGAGTTTCGCTAGGAGCTACTCTTGATCAGCATAAGTTTCTATGTCGATTTAGCCATGTTCGTCCATCTGTGGAAAACACTATAGCTTCCGAATGAAATTAAGTAAATTGATAAAATTTCGTTGATTCCATTATAAATACGTAGAATGTTGCAAATGAACTATATAGGTCCACATTTTGATGGACCAAGTTTTTTTTTCTTGATTTTTCAATTCTTTCTATTAATTTTTGGCTGAAAGAAAAACCCTACAAGAATTACTATTTTTTTTTTTAATGTAAATATTTTTTGATGAGAATGATTGATGCTTGATTTTTTTTTACATTATTCCAATAAATATTTGTTGTTGTTATATTTTTTTATATTTATAATTTGGTGTTGAAGAGTATTTATGATAAACTTTAGCATAGTTGAACATAGTTTTTAGTTTCTTTTTTGTGTTTAGGGAGCACTACAAAGCACAGATAGGTATAAAAATCAACCATTTTTCATTATTGTTTTCGATCGATTCAAATATAAATTACTATTAATTTCTTTGTTTGTTTAATATTAAGTTTAACAACTACATTAACATAAAACACAATTAAATTAAATTTCAAGTTACTGGATTAAGGAGTAGTCTTGTATGATGGGGAAAAACACATGTTTTTTTTTTTTTTTTTACAAGAAAAGGCTTTCATAATACTTCGAGTTTTTTTTTTTTTTGTTTTGGTTTTGAAACTAAACACAGAATTTACAATTCATCTAAGGACATTGGTATGGTAGAGGAGGTTTTTGAGTTTATAACTAATTGTTTTATTTTTTTGTTTTTTCTTTTATTTATTTTCAATAATAATACTTGCTAATAATACATACACATTGCTGCTAGTTTATATTTGTTAATATCTATTTTTGTTATTTTTTTAACATTTCGTTACATATTATAATATATATTTAATATTTTAATTATTGAATCTTTATTAATTACTTTTAAATTATAATTGACCTTCTTTTCTAATTGATCACACTCTATTTTATGGTTTTTTATATATATTATAATAATACATTATACCTACATAAAGATATTTGTTTTGTTTTAGAAAAATAAAAATAACTAAAAAATGTTTTTTTATGTTATTTAAAAGTTTACATAAATTATAAGGAAAGTATTGAAAATTTATTTTATTTGTGTTTATAAAATAACAAGTTAAAAAGCATCAGTCAGTTTTGCCGACAGATGTATAACCTCTGCCAATGTTAGATTATTTAAAAATATTTTGAAGCTGTTATGATTATTTAAATTGTTGATTCTCTATGAAGTAGGGTCCGAAGGAATGAACAAAAATTTCTATTTCTTTCAGTCCTATTTGAACTATATTGGGTACTTCCTTGACTTTATATGAGATATGTGATAATTTTGTGAAAATATTGAAATGTGAGTGATTTACCAGATATAGTTGACCAAAGCATTCAATTTTCATACTTCATCCATTACAGATAAAACCAGTAACGACAATCTTAAAGTCGGGCCGGGACGACTTTATGGACCCTACACCACTTTGCTAATTTAGTAGAGCTCCACATAACAATTAAAAGTTTTTTTATGGGAGAATTCAATCATACACGCTATGATTATAATTATAATTTAAAGTTCAAAAGATTAAATATGCCGGAGCATTTGTATCTTTTAAATTCGGACTTGTATTGTCCATTTGATATATATGGAAGCTATATCCAAATCCGAACCGATCTCGATAAAATTTAGCAAAGATATTTCTGAGCTGTATTTGATATATTTCCCCAAATATTGTTGTTACAGAGTGCATATTTCAGCTGCGGAGGACTAAAATAACAAATAGGATGAACAATATATATTGGAGCTATAGCTATATCCGATTTCGATCAAATTTGGCATACTTATTTTCAGCCCTAATTTGGTTGTATGTGCGAAATTCCATACTATTCGGGCTGATATTACACGTTTGGTGCACAATAAAAGGCAAATCGGACGAAGATATATATGGGAGTTATATCTAAATTTTTACCGATTATCTCCAATTTCAATAGGGTTCGTCTTTGGGCCAAACAAATGATTTGTGCAAAATTTCATTGTTTACAAAAATACATGGACAGACGGACGGACATGCATAAATCGACTCAGAATGTGATTCTATGCAGATCAAGAAAAAGGAACTGTGGGTCTATCTCGTTTCCTTTTGCCTGTTACAAACAAATGCACAAAGACATAATACCCTGATCACCTTGTAGTGTAGGGTATAAATATTGGAAGGTGGACAAAATTTTAAAAAGATCGAACATTTATATCCAATTTTATGCGAAATCATAAATTCCATAGTCATCTTAGGTTTCTGGTTGAGAGAAATATTTACCTGTAAAGATTCGCTGACTTGTTTCACAAATTAAGACATATAAGAGTATTGTGACCCTTTGTGGGTGAGATACCCTTTGTGGGTGTTAAAGTTCGACACGTTCTACCACAACTTCCCAATTCCCGTCAATCATGGATGCTGATTGGCACACTGGCATCTCCTCTACAACTCCCTTGGCGGCGACCGTAGTGAGCGGATCGCCCTAGGAATTGGTTTTTGTCGGTTTGCTCTCATTGGAAGTAGTTGTAGATGTAATAAGAGACAAGGGATCCTCTGCGAACCTCACCGAACCTCTGCGTTCACTTGTCTGTATTTATATGTGTATTATAGATAGACATGAGATCCTTGTTGATCACATAGGACATCTACGTTCATTTGTCTACTAGAAACGAAAGCGTAAACACACAGGCCTCTGTCGCCACCCCATTTACTGAAGCAATAACTCTGGGCAGTTCTTGTTATTCGTGTGAAATTCGAAGACTGTTGGATTCTTATTTCGCTTTCCTTGAGTGTTTTGCTTTTAAAATGTTGAACCCTATGTGGTGGAGGTACCAAAAAGAATAGTGCGATCTCTACCATTTTTATAATAGATCTTGTGTTGATGAAAATATTGAGATGTACAAAGTCTGAATGGAATCGGATGTTCATTTCGCGTTTTAAGAGCTTTATGGATATTCAGAAAGTTGACCCTTTGTGGGAGTGTTAGCAGAAGGAGTGGTCCTATATATTCCATCTTCACAGCAGATCTTGTTTTAATAGGAATAATGGGATGTGTGAAATATGAAGAGAACCGGATGCTTATTTCGGATTTAATGATCGTTTTGTTTATTCAAAACTTTGAGGTACTTGTGGGGGAGGTACTTGATGGAGTGGACCGATATTGTCCATTCCCGCATCTGACTTTGCACTGACACAGCTATTACGATTTGCGGATTACCCTTTCTCTTTCTGTGCAATAAAATATTTTTTGAAATGTTGTTGAGAAGTACCAGTAGGAGTGGACCGATATTGCCCATTTTCGAACTCGATTTAAGTATGATAATAATATTACGATGCACCAAGTTTGGACCATATCGGGTACTGCCTTCGAGAGTTATCGTGCGCACCAGCCAGCAGAAAGACCGGCGGACGGACACAGCTAGATCGACTCCAAATGTCCCGAAATGGATTTGGTCCAAAGAGACAACTTATAACAATTTATGTCCTTGAGCAATTAAGAATTGCGGATAATACGAATATATAACAGTTGACCCGAGGGTTAAAATACTTCAAAAATTACAAGATTGATACGACGGTCTTATAGTGTGTTTGCCTATAAATATTATCGGGATTAAAAGTACGTTTACACATACTAGATAGATCGTTATCAATTCAGTTGCGTGTACGTCAAATAATATCGAATCTCAAATCCAGCGAATTTCATTTGACGTATACGCGTACGCCGTCATTGCTTAATCCGGATATATTTAGAGATATTTCATTCTTTTTTTTTTTAATATTAGTATTGACATTCTTTATTTATAAACACAAATAAAACAAAGTTTATAGATATTTTTTTAATTAAATATGTAGGAATAAAAATATTTAGGCTTAACATATTATTGCGATTTTTTAATACATAGTACAAATAAATGTTTGAAAATAATAATAAAAAATATTTATTTTTTTGCAATAAAAAAAAACATAAAATTATATAACTGTTTGCAGGGACCTAGTTCTACACACATATTTTTTATTTGTTTCACTTTTTTTAGATTCTTATTTTATTAACTCTTTTTTGTCCATATAGGGGAAGAGAAAGAGGTTTTTAATTTTGGTTATTTGCAGTTTCTCGTCTAAAGTTTTCGTCAATTACATTGCTGGGGAATATAAGGTTTTGCTTTTATTTTTTGGTATCAAGGTTTTGATTTAATAAATCGTTTAAAGCAAACTTAGTTGTTTCCTTTGTTTTTTTTTTTTTTTTTCGTTTTAATAGTTGCACTAATTTTGATTTGAAATAAAGTTTTTGTCTATTAACAAAATATAGAAAAAAATACCTAAACGAAATCTTTGGTTTATTGTAAATTATATTTACAGTCTTTAGTTGTAACGTTACGATGACCATGGAGGAAGGTTGGTGAGATGAACATCGGATTGCCTTTATTGTCATAGTTGGAGTGTTTAGGAAGGAATGTTGTACCTTGAGATAGACGTTATCTACTTGTTCTTAAGTGTATATGGCAGTGTTCAATAGATTTTATAGCCTTAGTTTAATACTGAGTATTTTTTTAGTGGATCACAACATAGAATGGCAGTTAAAAAATTAAGTTTTATTTTTCTATATTCTCACTCACATTTATATTTCGTAGAAAAAAATAAAACGTTTCAGGGTGACATATCACAAAAGATAAACTATATTAAATATGTTAACGTGGGAACCGTTATTGTTGACTGTTGTAAATGTCATCACTCCACTTATGTTTTGTAATCTATGTAATTAAGCCTTGAATAAAAAAAAACATCCGTATAAAAGGCTTATAGACTCAAAATGGAATTCCAATCCAAAGATGATACACTGGCTATTCTAAAGCATAATTAGACCTTTTATAACATACCCATCGGTAGTCTGGTGGACAGCTATGGATAAAAAATGTAATACTAAAATATTACAGAAAGTCCAACGACTGTGCTGCCTAAGCATTAGCGGTGCAATAATGACAACACCAACTAGGCCTCTAGAGACAATTGTATATGTAAACCCAATAGACTTTTAGATAAGGTATGAAGCGACCGTCGAGTTCATAATACTCAAGGCAACGGATGAGTGAAAAAATAAAAGCCACGTGTCATACCATCCAAAATGTTTACGGGTAACAATGAGAGAGTCGATGGAAAATATTGTAGCGGACCGGATGAAACATTGATTCCTACCTGAGACTCCTATCCTATCCTATTACAAATGCCTAATTGAAACTGGTGCTAAGAGGAGAGATCTGGACTGGGACTTTTTTTATTGAAAAACCATTTCCCGATTATAATACGATCCTAGTGCCAACAGGAGATCAGCTTCTATGACATCCAAGACAGTAAAATTAAAAACTGCATTGGAATGTATGTATTCTAAATACGGCTCAGTACGCATTATATGGGTACTAGGCCATAGCCGTTATATTGGGGTCTTTACGAGGACGTGGTCCTGCATAGGCAACATTTGTCATAAGCCATTACAATATTCAAATACGAAACTTGAAAAAAATACGGAGAGAAATGTAGCTAAAAATCATCAAAATACCGAATGTAGGGAAGTACCGTTTGATAGGCTGTAGTACTGATACATGGGGCTGCATAGACAATTTTCTGTCATAGATTGTAATTCCCATTACGAACTATAAACACGAAATTTGAAACAACTCCGGTGAATAATGTCCCTAAAATCGGAAAAATGTCAAAAATGGGTGGAGGGGGGGGGGAGGGGGGTACGTTTATATATGGGCTATACGAAGCCGTGGGCCTGCTTTATCATTTTTTTTGTCGTAGACTATAGTACCCATTACGAATTCTAAACACGAAATTTGCAACAACTCCGGTTAATAATGTCGTTAAAATCATCAATCAATCAAAAAACTGAATAATAAGAGGTACTTTTCCAGGGGGTTAATTGCCTAGAAAGAACTTCTAGTATTGATTTTAAGAAAATTCCATTGAAAATTTTAGCTAAAATCATTAAAATACCGAATTTAGGGAGGTACCGTTGTATGGGGGAATATACGATATTGGGGACTTATATAGACAATACTCTTCCAGGGGATAAAGTACTTAGAAGGAACTCCTTTTATGGATCTTCAGGCAATGTCATTGAAAAAATTGACTACAATCATCAAAATACCGGATATCGGTTGGTGGGTGGAGAGGGTTTTGTGTAGTTATGTGGGGCTGCATCAACGCTTGGGAACATTGATATATCAAAAAATTTTAAAATTTTCAAAAATAAATAGATTTTTATAAGTATATGCATTTTTCAAGAATTTTTACAAATTTAAATAATTTTTCATTCAACATTTTCAATTCGAAAATTGGTTTGACAGTTCATTGTCCCAGCAGCTGTGACGATGCGTCTACCTATATTTTTCTACCATGTAGGAGGGTATAAAAATGTATATTTCCTATTAAAGATATGGTGACATCGAAATTAGAAAGAGCTGATTCAACTACCGCCGTCAATAATTTCGATCCGACTCCACAGTTTGATTGATGAATAGAATTGTGACCAAGTAAGGTATAAGTAAAAAAATGTACATCATATGTACATCCACCATACTATTGAGCGCCGACTTAGTCGGGGAGGGGGCCGATACAAATAATATATTAGACATTTTATATTAATTATTGTATTTATTTGTCAACGTACAACAATGGTATTATTACACTCCGTCCACGACAATATGGCAACTTTGGCGATCTACACGAATGATACAACATGGTTATGAAATCGGCTAAAATGCTTAGAAAAAACGTCTGCTATTGTTACGACTTTTAAAAAAAGATTTGTTGTTACATATATAGAATAGGCTGGCTGCTTGTTCTATGTTTTTTTTTTGTTTATTTGTTGTTTATTTGTTTAAGATTCACATTATACAGTAGAATGCAAGAAATAAAGTATTTGTTGTTCTTGTTGTTTTAGGCACTAATTGGAATATTTGCAAAAATATTTCAAATATTACGACGAGTTGTTTGTCTGTTTGTTTTTTTTGTTTTGTTTTGTTGTCCTTAAATAGCATAATTATAATAATAAACATGGCGACGAAAGTGGCATATTGTAATTTATTGATAATTTCTTCATCTGCTTTGTTTTGTTTAAATATTTTGTTTTTGTATAAATTTCCCTAACAAAAATGTACTTTTACTCTCGTTTGGCATATTTTTCTGTTTCGGTTTTTGTTTTAAAATTTAGTAAAGAAATGCTTTATTTTTGTCATTTAGTTTAGCTCTCACTTTTGTTGGTTTATGTTTTTATTCTTTTGTTTTCCTAAACTGGTGTTGTTGAAGGGGGGAAGGGTGAATAAATATCGTGTTGGTTTGTGGGGGAGCGGGGTAATGGTAGTAGTAGCTTATATCAGGAATCCTTGGTATGGCTTTGTTTTCGTTTTAAATGCATTTTAATGATTCAAGAAAAAAAACACAGAATTATTAGTCATTTGTATTTTTAAAATATAGAGCATATAATGATATAGATATATGGGAAACAAATTAAAATATATATATATATATGTATACATGTATATTAAAAAAATTATAAATAATTATGTTTAATTAAATGTTATTTAGACTACAACAAGAAATCAATTCGTTTGTTAGAAATTCCTTTGGTATTTAAGTGAGTATTTTATTCGATTTTGTTATATTTTTGTTTGTTGAATAGGAATATTTAAAGAAAAAGAAGCTTTACAGATCGAAGAGTAACTCTATTCGTTTCGTGTCTTGCGTCGATGACATTCGCAGAAAGAATATTGCTTGCTCTCTTTTGTGGAAGTGAGCGGGAGATAGACGGAGTTTGGCATTAACATACTCAGATTCCCATGAGAGTAGTATAAACTCTCATCGGTCGTTAGATGGCGATCCAGGGATGGAAAATCTAAATTCGAAATTGAAATTAGAGTAAATTTTTATTTTCCTAAACAAATTGAGAAACTCAAATGATTAAATACAACAATATAAAAATTGCTGACGATTTTCTCTACAAGTTGTTTAATTGAAAAATGTTTTCAATAAGCTTTCTTTCAAATGTCCTTAGCCAAAAACAAAAGTTTAAAAGCTGTATTATTTATAGAAGTCTGGTCTTTTGTTCAATAAATAGTTCTGGACCATACAAGAAGTAATGCAGGCCATAGGAATGAACATATTTGAAACCCTGAAAGCTTTCAGAGGGCTCCTATGTGAATCAGGATTTTACAAAGCCTTAATCTTAAAAAAAAACTTTAGAGGCATCTTATTTTTGCACGAGCATTAAGGATAGTTTGACTTTTGAAGCTTGGCTATAATTGAAAACTTTTTAAAAGTATGCTTTCTAGAAAGACATAATGTCCTCTATCTATAGAAGAACTTTTGAAGAGGGAATCGTGGTTTAGTTTTCTCATCTTTTTATAGATGACCTTATGATGCCCTTGTTTTTTTTTTAAAAGTTTTGGATTTTGTAAAAGTTGTTGTTAATAACAAATTCTGTTTAGGAGCTTTTAATGATCCTCCAGCTTTAGAAGAGTCTTTAACGAGGGAATCGTATCGAATCGAATTTTACTCTACTTTTCATAGATTATTTATCAACATTTCTGCAGAGCAACTTTTAACGATCCTGTAGCTATAGAGGAGCTTCTCAAGGTAATATATCTGTAGAGCACCTTTTAAAATAGCTCTATCTGTAGAGAAGCTTTTAAAGGTTATCTAAATTCAGTTGAGCTTTTTAGAGATTCTTTATCTGTAGATAAGCTTTTAAAGTTTCTCTAGCCTTAGATTAGCTTTTAACGGTCCTCTATCTATAGATGAGCTTTCAGAGCTATTCCAGCTGTATAGGAATTTACAAAGATCATTCAGCTGTAGAGAAGCTTCTACATATCCTTCACCTGTAGAGCGGTCTTTGAAGATTCTCTGTCTTAAGAAGAACTTTTAAAGGTCCTCCAGCCATAGAGAACCATTTAAAGGTCCTCTATTATGTTGAGGAGCTTTTGCGCATTTTTCTACCTTTATTATCTCAATTTGTAAGGAATCTTCAAATCAAAAAATGTGGAATTTATTTTACATTATTTTACATTGAAAAATGTGGAATTTATTTTACAAGAAGAAGCATTAGGCAACATTTTATATTAAAAACGTTTGCGTGTCTTCTATCTTTAAGATAGTGATGGAAGGTATCATCTATATGACCGAGTGTTCAATTGCTTCAATGTATAAATGGGGATGCGAAGGTTTCACAGCTAAACTAGCTTTGAAAAGTCGTACATGTATTGATTACACTGTTTATGCATTCTACAGAAGAGCTTTCCGCAAGTTTTACAGAAACTTTTACGAGTCCCCTATTATAGAGGATTTTTTCTATCTGCGGAGAAGATTAAAAAGCTTTCAATCTTTCCAAGAAATTGTTGAAAATATTTTATCAGCTCATATGATAACTTCTATTTTCTACTTGCAGATAGAGAAAACCTTTTAGATTTAATGTTGTCACATAAATCCAAAAGTTAAGAGATCTAAAGGGGGGGAGGGGGGTTTGAAAAGGACAATTCATAAAGCTAAAAACATTTTGCTGTTTTTCCATCGATAGATGAATGGAGAGAGGTTTACTTAAAAATTCTGATTTTTATTTACTTCTTAAAATTCAGATTTCCCATCCCTGCTACATTCTCTCCCTTTTGATTCTTTGATCACTTCTCCTCTCTTTGCGCAAGCATTCGAATAAATGTCAGAGAGAAAGAGAGAGACTTTTCTCTGCGACTCTGTTTCGAAACCCTGTGATAAACACTTCTTTTTTGATGATGTTTCTCTCTTTTGCACTCTCTTGGTTTTTGGTTTGGTTTTGGTTTTTTTGTATTTTCTTTGAATATGGACAGTAGTATTTGAATTAAGCAATAATTTTGGTTTTCAATTGAAGCCATTGTTTTTTCTTTGGTTTTCTTTTTTTGTTTTTGCAAATTTTTGTAGAATATTTCTTTTTTGTTTTTCTTTTATTGCACAATTTTCTTCTCAATTTGAATTTTTTTGTTGCGATTTTTTCTATTTAGCTTTCTCTTAAGAATCTAAAGATAGCGTATCTACGTCAAATTTAAAACTTACTTGGCGTTTATGCTCTTGTGGCAGTTTTGGATAATCTAAATCTAGTTTCGAATATGGTGACAGATGATGCTGATGATGTGAGTGATGTGGTGTTGTCGAATATGAATGATGTGGTTGTGGGTGGTGGTGTTGCTGTTGTTGGCCTAACGTGCTCGGATGGTGCAGATGTGTGTGGTGGTGCGTGGGTGGATACAACATGGCGTCGTGATAGGCCGCCGAGCCGGTTAGTCCTGTCGCAGCCCCACCACCCATTGAACTGCGCACATCATGCAATGCACTGCTGGTCAGCGTGGCCGGGAATGGCGCCGTGGTGCTGGCCAATGCCGCCAGGGGATGCGTTTGCAAATGATTCTGTTGCTGATGTATGTGAAATTGATGATCCGGATTCAGTTGCTGCTGCACCGAGGCATGGATGTGAGCTGCTGAGGGATGTGCACTAACGGGCAATTGATGCTGTTGATGGGCATAATGATGCGTACCGGCGAATTGCTGTTGGATATTTTGGGCCAGCATCTGCTGGTAGGCCGAGGATTGCTGTTGCTGGGCAGCGGCAGCGGCGACGGCGGCTTGTTGCTGCTGTTGATAGAGTTGCGAAATGGCGGGATTTGAAGCGTGCAAAGAGGACATTAAGTTGCGCTGCTGCAGTAGACTTTGCAGATTGTAGGGCGACAGATCTGAGGGATTCGTATAGAGATTGTGGCCACCGTACTGGCTACCAGTCGTGGTCATGTAATTACTGCTACTCAGCGGGTATTGCTTGCTGCCGCCACCTAACGGATAATTCAGATAGTTCAGATTCGATACGGAATAGGCGGGTCTGAGACGCGATGCACCGACCGCCGTTTGCATTTGCGAGGGCGCAGGCGGCGGTGGCGGCTGTGCCTGGCCATACTGTTGGAAGTACATGTTCGGTTGCGACGAGAAACTCGCGGACATTTGCATTAGATTATCGTTCAGATAGGGCGGCGAGGTATCTCCCGGATGCAAAGTAGGATAGCTAGATACCACACGACCCGGATAGTGCGATAGGGGCGTCACCGTTTGGGCGGCAGCCTGCTGGGCCTGTTGTAGGCGGGCCTGTTGCGTCAGTATCTGTGACGATCTGGAAATTGACTTGTGGGCCTCGTTGAGCAAATTCAAAATATTCGAGGAGGAAGACTGGTGTATGGGGGCGGGACCCAACGGCTGTTGATAGCCATAGTAATCGTTCATCATTGAGGCCGAGGGCAGGCCAGCAATGCTATAACGCCGACGACGTATAGGCGAGGTCTGACCATAACCGCCATATGCGCCAATGCCTGCTGCCGCCGCTGCCAGTGTAGGATCATAGAGGTAGCCCGTTGACGTCGAGGGACCATACATGTCATAGCAAGGCAAATTGGCGGCAGCACCCGCCACGCCGCTGCCGTAACCACCTGTGTAATATTGTCCTATAATATCTGGTAATGGTGGGCTTCCAGCAGGTGGATAATTACCGTACATCTGAAATGGTCGATTTGAAATTGGTTTTTGGTTTTGTGGGTGCTTGGTTTGGTTTTATGATTTTTTTTTGTTTTTTTTTCTGAGGGGAGGAATTTGTTTTTGCTTTCTCTTTTTGTTGTTATTTTTTTATTATTGTTGCGTTGTTTATTTATTTAGTGAAAAAAATGTTTAACTGAATTTTAGAGAGAGAGAAAAGAGAGTGATGCGGTAACTTTTTCATTTGGTTTTCAATATCGACCTCTCTGTTTGTGAAAAGAAGATTTTCGTTTATTCTGAAGATTTCATTTTGATTGTGGTTTTGGTATTCATTATTTTATTGTTGTTAGATTTTGAAATACAAAACACACACACACATACAGAATTGAACACAAAGAGAAAAAAAATATTTCAATTGGCTACACAGTGCTACAAAATTAAATTAAAAATAAACGAAGATGTATTTGCGTAAAGTGACCTAGCCGACAATGTAGGAGCTATTGGTAGCTCTGCCTCAATATAGGGTGACATGTAAAAATGTTGATACATAGGAGGTTTTTACTTAACTTTTGGACTATAACAACTGCATTGGTTTCAAAGATTTAAGGGCTTGTTAATATATGATGCTACAAAAAGTGAACTCGAAAGAAAATCACCACTTCTCAGAGTATTTTTTAAAATTGAATAAAAATCTAAAAATTGAAAACTATGCAAGGAATGGCTGTTAAATTTTGTTGTCATAGAAAAACAGACCATCAATTTTAAATTTGATACAATTTAAAGGAAGGTACACTCGTTCTCTTGGGTAAAACGTCATTACATAATAACTGTGTACGATAACCCAATAATTTGAACAAATTATTACGAAATGTTGTTCGATAAACGAACGAGAGTCCAGCAAATGGAAGTGAGTAAAGAGAACAATATTGACAGTTCAGCTATTGAGAATATGTAAATTGTTACTTGAAACAATTCCGGTGAATAATTTCGCTTAAATCACCAAAATACCGAAAATAGGGAGGTACAATTATATGGGGGCTATACCAAAACGTGGACCTACATGGCCCATTTTCCTGTAGACATAATATACATTTGAGTAAAATTTATCAACCTACTTCATTTCGTTCGGAAGCTAGAGCGATTTCCACAGACGTTCAATTGACATAGAAATTTGTGCTGATCAAGAATATTTTACCTATCAAGGTGTTACAAACGGAATGACAAACTTAATGTACCCTCCATTCTAAGGTGGAGGGTATAAAAAGTTTCTAAAAATGACTTGATTTTTCAAGTTTTTGTTTTTAGAACAGTGTTGGCATTTTTGTTGGGGATACCGTATTTTTTGTTGATCCAAAATAGTTTGGCTTAATTCCATAATTGTTGTTTTTTAACCTTTATTTGCTAGTGGAGAAAGATGGGAATGTTTACCAGGGAGTAAGGCAGGGAATACCAATGTTTCGCAGGGAATACATTTTTTCCCTTATTTTTTTGTCTGGGACATTTTTCCCAGCAGTTGTTTTGTTGTCACATTTTTCATCGGAATTGTATCAAATTTGGTATTTGAAGTTCGTGATACTATTTCCTGTGACAGAAAATTGTTGCGCAGATCCACGTCTTTGTATAGCCCCCATATACCGGTACCTCTCATTATTCGGAATTTTGATGATTTGAGCTATATTTTTTAACAGAATTATCTTGAACTTGATATTTGGAGTTTGTTAAAAGCATTGCCCTCCCTGACAGATAATTGACTGTGAAGTAACACATGATATTCGGAATTTTAAAAAAGGTTCGCAACATTTTGCGAAGGTTCTTTTTAAAATTGTGCATATTCCTTCCAATTGGTGGAGGGTATTAAAGATTCGACCTGGCTGAACTTAACTTCTTTTGTGATTGTTCTTTTTCAGGATATGTTCATCATATGGACGAGATAACGGAGGAGATTCCACTAATTTAACGCTATAATCTAGAGATATAAGAGTTTTAAGGAGGATATTTTGAACGTAAGGACCTTTCGTGAAATGTCAACTCCACCGACTTCCATTGGGGTGATTCGCTTGTTTCCTACCACCAGTAGTCCCCCTCTAGGTTTAGTTGCAAAATTCTAAAATCAAATTACAAAAATATCTTTCGGTTGTCAGAACACTCCCAACAATTTGGAGATTTGGATTCTCCATACAACTCAAATGTCAAAATGACGAAAATGTCAAAATCAACCAAAACGACAACAAACCACACCACGCCGTATCCTTCTAGTTATTATTATGTTAAGTTTTTATTAATAATTTGTTTCTTTCTTTTCAGCTTTTTTTCAGTTATAGCACCCCCCCCCCCCCCCCCTCTTGATGAAATGCAGGAAACAGCAAACTGTCTCGATGGAAGTGAGAAATTTGGTAATTAAACATTACAAAAACCATAAATCACTAAGTGAGATATCTGGGATTGTTAGTAGAAGCCGATCTACAGTTCAGTTCAAAACAGATGGATGTGTAGAAAATAAGTCAAAAACGGCAAATAATAAAATATTTACCTTGAGGGATGAGGAGTATATTTTACGGCAGATCAATTTTTGAGTGCACCGAAGCTCGCAAAAATTGCTGAAAAGGATTTGGGAAAGGTATGTTGCGCTCAAACAATAATAAATATACTGCAAATTCGATTTACAATGGAAGAAGAGCTACACATAAATCTCTAATCAGCAAGCGAAATCAAGAAGTAAGATTTCGATTTGCCCAAGAGCACATATCAAAAGATTTTTTCATTTTGGAAGAATGTGCTGTTCACGGACGAGAGCAAATTCAATCTTTTTGTTTGAGATGGAGAAACTCAAAAAATATTAAGCCTACAGTGAAGCACGGTGGTGGGTAAGTAATGGTGTGGAGTTCATTTTCAGCTTCTGGACCTAGTGTATTGCATTTTATTAAGGGTATTATGGATCAGGCTATGAACCTTAACATTTTGAAAGAAAGTTTGCCACTCTGTAAGGGATAGTTCGGCCTTGGCGAAGATTATTATTTTTATCAAGACAATGATCCGAAACTCAAGACTTATAAAATGCGGTCATGGCAGAGTCCAGACATAAACCCCATAGAGAATTTATGAAGCTATCTCGATGGAAAAATTCGCCAGCATACATACTAAAGAAGATTTGAAGAAGGCTTTGTTGGAAGAATGGCAAAAAATTGAACTTGAAATTAAGCTCTTGCGAAAAACTGGTTGAAAGTATGCCAAATAGGCTACAAATTGTAAAAAAAGTAAAGGAATGCATACAAAATATTAATGTCTAGAAATACTTTAAATTACACGAAGTGTACGAGTTTGGCATTGAAATATGATCTCTTTTAAAGTTTATTATTTTTCTTATTTGGTTAATAGCTTGGCTTAAGGTCATTAAAAAACTATGTTTTTATTTTTGAATTTTTCCTTTTTTATTCATCCAATATTTCGATTTCCTCCGAAATGTTAAGTTTTTTTGCTCTGTAAATTATTTATAAACTACTAATGCAAAAAATATATAAATTTTGATTTTTGAAAAAATTGTAGGAGTTTCGTTTGGAGCTACTGTATGCTTTTCATAGCCAAATGTATTGGGATTAGGCCTGATAGCAGAATATAGGTAGTCGCATCGACACAGCTGCTGGGACAATGAATTGTCAAACCGATTTTGATATTGAAAATCGTGAATGAAAAATTATTGAAATTTGTAAAAATTGTTAAAAAATACAATCATTACAAATACATATCGTATAAGAAAATATATAAACATCGACTTATTTTTGACAAAGCACTTAAAAAATGTTGACATATCAATGTTCCCAAGCGTTGATGCATCTACCTGTATTCTTCTATCATGGGATTAGGCAATTATCATGTTGACCCAGATAAGGACTTGTATGTAAACGTACTTTAACATATTATTTAGTTTGTAAGAATTGGGATATTCCCCAAAAAGAATTGTTCCAATTTATACTTTTATTGGTGGGGGGCGGGGCTTTTAATCAATAATGTTTTATATACAATTTAATATTCGAAAAACTATATGTAAACAATTTGAAAATATTTTCAAATAAAAGTATATACGAATTGTGTAATTCGTATCATTTAATTTTTTTGTCTATTACAAAATGAATATAAAGAATCTAACGAATGTTCTATTTTACTACACATTTACTGAACCAAGTTTGGCGTTAACCTCACTTTTCAATGGGGTGAGTATTGAATTCTACAGACTACATTTTCGACTGGGCCACTTTACGAGTATGAAGTATTTTTTTTTTTTGAACAAAATAAGATAATTCAAACTTAGATTAATTATTAAAAACTAGTACTTGTAAATTACAATAACCCAAAATATATGAATAAAACTAAACAAAAACAAAACATAATGAAAATATAAAATACAAATCGTAGAAGAAAATTCTAAAATTTGATTAATTGCAGGATCAATTAGGAGTTAGGGTAAACTAAATATTATTAATGAATATAAGTTGGTTTTGTAGATTGGTTGTTTCAATGTCTTACTTTTTTGTGGTTTTACAAACAATTAAATCACATTTTTTTTAATATTTTTTTTTTTTTTTTGAAATAAAAGATTATCACCAAATGTAGATTAGATTTTTAACCAAACACTTACATACTATTGGCCCCATTAGAAATACAATTTCGTTTATATTGTTATTTATTGTTTAAACAAATGCTTTGTTTTTTTACATTTTGTTTGAAATTGTCTTAGTTTTGTTGTTTTTCTTAGTTGCATAATAACATTGGTTTTATTTCTTCATTTTCCCATGAAGAATCTGTATTGTGGTCCGCTGCTCCCTAGATAATTATATTTACAAAAAAATTCTTACATGACAAATCTTAAGAGGAAAAAAAGTTTTTGGCAAGCATTATTTTCTTAAAAAACGGTATGTGAATAAAAAATGAAAAACATTTGATATGTCGTCTTCAGCTGTTTGGATGTGTATCTGTGAATGAAGTTATGAATCTCAACTAGCAAATACATGTTTCCAAAAAAACAAATGTGTTCAAGAGATGTACTGAGAGTTATGAAAGTCCAGCTGATAGATATTTGTCTCCGGTTTCAATTTTTTATTATTAAAATCATAGTCGTTGTTGTTGAATTCACAGTTGGTCTGCAAATGATTCTCATGACTTCTTATTTGTTATAAAATTTGATTCGCTTTTTCCTCTTCATAAGATGAAATCAAAACAGAAATCTCATTTTTTATTAGTATTTTTATAAATATTTTCATAACTTTTGCAAGTTTCTTTCAAGTAGGTTCACTTTTGATTGTAAAAAAATAACACAAATAGTTATTTGAAAAAAAAAAGAAAATATTTTAAAAAATTACGTGCACATAAGAGATATATATTTATATATATATATATATGAAAAATAACAACAAAAAATAATTACAAACAACAAAAATTATACAAAACTGGTTTTGTTGTAGTTTTGAAAATGTAATTTCCTGTATTATGTGAAACAGTGAACACAACACACACATAAATTGTTTTTATGAACAAATACATAGCTTTTATGAACAGTCAGAGAGAAAGAGAGTGAGAAAATAGGCAGAGAGAACGTAAATATGGACAAACATCTTCAGATGTAAACATTTATATACATGGATTGTTTAAAACATACAATTTATACAAAAAGTGGGTCTATATTAAATATTTAAAAAAAATTGTGAATATAATTTTTTTTCTTTTTTCAACCTTTTTGTTATATTTCAATAAAACAAGTGTTCGAGCTGAAGGTATTTCTTGTTGTATTTATTTTACTCTCCAATATTTCGAAATTCGATGACTTTCATCTTCAGGGAAATGTTCTACAATAAAAAAAACACGAAATACGACTTATTAACTATATCACAATTATTCCTAATATTAACATGTAAATAAACACAGAAAAAAGATCGCTTACGTGTATTTAAATACTAAAAAAAATAATAGTTAACTTAAAGCTAGCGTAGCGTTTCTACTCCGGCAAGTTACGTTATTGCACTGATTAGTATTTATGTATTGCACGATCTCTAACCCGTGTGAGTTGCCTGTAGCTGCAGGCTGAGTTATCCGTGTCTGTTTTGCTGTTTATCTTTGTTGTTGTTCAGTTACTGTTTATGAGTAGCATCTCTGTTAGTGTTAGTATATTGTGGCAAACTGAGAACTATTACAACAAGAGACTAACATAAGAGATGCTCCACATAAACAGTCTCCCAACAACAACAAGAATAAAGAGCAAAACAAATACGGATAACACAGCCTACTGCTCCAGGCAACTCACACTGGTTAGAGATCGTGCAATACATAAATACTAATCTGTGTAATAACGTAACTTGACGGTGCAATAACGTAACGTTACGCTAGCTTTAAGTTCATTATTATTATACCCTCCACCATAGTATGGAGGGTATATTAAGTCTGTAATTCCGTTTGTAACACCTCGAAATATACATTTTAGACCGCACAAAGTATACATATTCTTGATAACATAAAATTCTATGTCGATTTAGTGATTTCCGTCCGTCTGTCTGTCTATCCGTCTGTGGAAATCACTCTAGCTTCCGAACAAAATGAAGTAGATTGATAAAAATTTACTCAAGTGTTTATTATGTGTGCAGGAATTTTGGTATTGAAAATGGGCCCTGTAGGTTCATGTTTTGGTATAGCCCCCATATTCACCGGAATTGTTTAAAATTTCATATTTAAAGTTCGAAATGGATACTATAGCCTAAGGCAGAAAGTTGTCTGTGTAGGTCCACTTATTCATATAGCCCCCATATAACGGTACCTCTCGATATTCGGTACTTTGTTGATTTTTTAGCGACATTATTCACCGGAATTGTTTCAAATTTGTATTTGAAGTTTGTAATGGATACTACAGCCTAAGAAAGAAAATTGTCTGTGCAGGTCCACGTCTTCGTGTATCCCCCATATAACGGTACCTCCCAATATTCGGCATTTTGATGATCTTAGCGACCGATTTTTTGTAAGTTTCGCATTTGAATATTATAATGGCTTGAGTTCGGTCCGACCGAACTTATCGCTTTTTTACTTGTAATTTATAGGGTAAGTGTACCAGTAGTCGGCACTTTTGAGGATTTTCGCGTCTGTAATCACTCACAATTCTGATTGGAACTTTTCAATTATTACAAAGTTAATTTATTCAGATTCGAAATTTTGCATAGTTTTTGCAATAATAAATAAAGTTTTAATAACTTGTTATTAAATTTCATAAATTTGTAGTTTTATTAAAACAATGCTTTTTTGCCAGTAGTCGGCACCACTTGCCAATTGTAGGTATGGCATGTTCCAACAGTCGGCATACCAATTTTTTTGTAAGAATAATTAATAATAATAATAAATTAATTCATTAAAATATAATATTTTTGTTTAGTTAAACTGATTCGACGTCTTTATTGTACTTTTCTTAAGAATATGGATTGTTGAGGACCTTCACAGACAAAAATTTAATTTTCATTAGAATAAATCATCTTTTTTTAGCGAAATTGTACACAAAGATAGCTGTCAATATATTTGAAGCAAACAAAATACATTTAGTTACAATAGTTTCATTTATTTGGGCTTAAAAATAAAAAGTGCCGACTACTGGGACATGCCGAACTTAGGCACACTTACCCTATACACGTAAGCGATTTTTTTTCTATGTTTATTTACCTGTTAGTATTAGAAATAACTGTGCTATAGCCAATAAGTCGTATTTTGTTTATTTTTATTGTAGAACATTTGACTGAAGATGAAATTCATCGAATATCGAAATATTGGAGAATTAAATAAATACAACAACAAAGACCTCAAGCTCGAACTATACTTGTTTTATATGTAAATATATATAATTATTCTTATTTTTAGTTTTTAAAGGCCTTTTATTTCCAACGAAACTTGTGAGAATCTTTATTGACTATATACATATGTATGTATGTAGGCATGTGGTGGTATGTTCAATGTGACACATTGGCATTGTTCTCAATGTTATGGACAGTGGGAGAAGTTGGTGAGAAAATTTATCATATATATACACGACCAAAGTCGATTTTAGCGGAGTTTTAGAATTTTGACCTTAAAAATACTAAGTGATGCCGAAATTGATCGAAAATCCAAATATTACGAACAAGATGTGGCGTATATCTTTGACAGTAATTAAAAATAATGATATATTCTGCCAATTAAAATCAGAAAAGTTATGTGCTATTCTAACAAGAGTTAGAGAAGATTTTCAGAAGAACAAATGTTAAAATGGGGCCTGGAGTTCTAATACAGATACTTAATAGATTGCGTGATCTCGTGATACCTATTTGAGAATTTCATAAAAATTTGGGCCATATGGAGGGCTCCAATTGTTATTTAAATTTAAAAAAAAAATTAAAAAAACATGGAGTGGCAATAACATAAACATATCTGTGATACTAGATTTTAAGTCGTTGTTTATTGTCTTTTTATATTATTTTAATGTAAAATCTATGTAAGGACGTCTTGAATAATAGTACGAAATCCATTGAAGAATTCACCAAAAAAGTGACGAAACTTGGAGAAAAATGCTATAAAACAAATCTTTTATTTGCAAAAACTTACAGGGGTCAGTAAGCTAAAAAAAATCAAATATAAAAAATGTGATTGTTTAAAAGTTTGGAGTGCTCCACTTGTTACAATTAAAAAAAAAACTCAGATGTTTAAACAACAAATTAGGAAAAAAAATTGAAGTTTCTTAAATTATGGAAATATTTTTCCTTATAGATGTTCCCTTAAATCCCCCAAAGGTCATGAAGTCGACAAATTGGACCTACAGTTGATGTCAGTGAATGTGCTATGGAAGTATGAAGGGTTTTCAAGCTCTTTATACTCAGGGTAGTTTTTTAGTTGACAAAATTGATTGACAAAATATACATACAATAGATTTGAGATTCCCTCCTTTACGTGAAGTTTTAAGTGAAGATTTTGTTTCAATTTTCTCCTTTGCCACCTCCAAGATACCAGATTCCTAGAATATCATAATATAGACACTATGTAAGTAAAATATAAGTAAAACGAAGCATTTCAATATCATGACTAAATGTCTCGATCACAAACCTTTTATATTCACCAGTAACTGATTGAATTGAATTAGATATTAAAAAAAATGTTCCACGTTATATGTTAAAAAAAAGAATCTCCAAATGCTATTTTTATACCCTCTACAGTAGTATGTATGCCATTTATTTTAGACCCCATAAAGTATATATAGTCTTGATAAGCATACAATTCTATGTCAAATCAGCGATGTCCGTCCGTCAGTGGAAATCACTCTAGCTCCGAGCGAAATTAAGTAGTTTGATAAAAATTATTCATATATGTTTTAGCTCTGCAGGACTTTTGGTATTGAAAATGATCCATATACAGGTTGAGATTAAAAAACTGCAACCAACTTCGGACTGCTGTCATTTCTAAGCAAATCGTTCGATAGCTGTTAAAATTATTCCAGTGTTTGTTTACAAGTATACAAAAGCATTTTGGTGAGAATTTTCCAGGAAAAAAGTTATTTCTGATGGAATTCAAGCGTGATAGTGTGAGTTCTTTATATTTGGCTGGAAAACAACACATGACTATCGTTACAGCACTCCAGCATTTAAATATGAATAAATCTGGCTCGTGAGCTGAACATATTGCAATATTCCATTCAGCAAATATTGAAAAATGAGCTCGGGGCAAATCCATTGAAATTCCAAAAAGTGCAAGAACTTAAACTCCAAAGAGCTAAAGAGTTGCTACGCTTGGCCGAAAGTGGTGAAATGCCGAATGGACATTACAACAGGACTCAGCACCATCGCACCCAGCACTCCCCACCCAAGAATGGTTACAAAATGAGGTTCCTCGCTTCATTTCCAGAGAAAAATGGCCACCAAAATCTAGGGATACCAATCCGTTGGACTATTGTGCCCAGAGTATTTTGGAAAGCAAGGTTGGCACTAAAAAATACCAAAGTGTCGATCACCTCAAGCAAGCGCTTCCCCGGGAATGGTCTAAAATACCGCAGAGCAACGTTCGGGCAACGTGTGGCGGTTACATTGGCCGTTTGAAGGCCGTAATTCGTGCCAAAGGTGACCAATTCGAACAAATCTAAACTTATTCTAAAATTTGATGCTATTTCTCTCAATTTTGATTTCATTCAATAAAATTTAAAGATAACCAGTAAAGAAAGTCCTAAAGTCGGGCGGGGCCGACTTTATGATACCATACACCACTTTGCTAATGTAGTAGAGCTGCGCATAACAATTAAAAGTTTTTATGGGAGAATTCAATCATACACGCTATGATTATAATTATAATTTAAAATTCAAAGGACTAAATATGCCGAAGCATTTGTATCTTTTAAATTCGGACTTGTATTACCCATTTGGTGCGAAATTAATTTGAAATCGGATAAAAATATATATGGGCACTATATCCAAACCTGAACCGATCTCGATAAAATTTGGCAAAGATATTTCTGAGCTGTATTTGATATATTTCCCTGAATATCGTTGTTACGTAGTGCATATTACGGCTGTGGGTAACAAATACAATAAATCGGATGAACAATATATATGGGAGCTATAACTATATCTCAATCGATCTTCACCAAATTTGGCATACTATCTTCTAGACTAAATTCGGTCGTAAGTGCCAAATTCCACCCCATTTGGATAAATATTAGACGTTTGGTGCACAATAAAAGGTAAATCGGACTAAGTTATATATGGGAGCTATATCCAAATCTGAACCGATCTCGATAAAATTTAGCAAAGGTATTTCTGAGCTGCATTTGATATATTTCCCCAAATATTGTTGTTACAGAGTGCATATTACGGTTGCGGAGGACAAAAATAACAAATCGGATGAACAATATATATGGGAGCTTAAGCTATATCTGAACCGATTTCGATAAAATTTGGCATACTTATTTTCAGGCCTAATTTGGTTGTATGTGCAAAATTCCATACTATTCGGACTGATATTACACGTCTGGTGCACAATAAAAGGCAAATCGGACGAAGATATGTATGGGAGCTATACCTAAATTTTTACCGATTATCTCCAAATTCAATAGGGTTCGTCCTTGGGCCAAACAAATGTTGTTTGCAAAATTTCATCTCAATCGGATAATAAATGCGACCTGCATTTTGTTCACTAGAATACATGGACAGACGGACGGACGGACGGACAGACGGACTGACATGCATAAATCAACTCAGAAAGTGATTCTATGCAGATCATCAAAAGGAACTATGGGTCTATCTCGTTTCCTTTTGCCTGTTACAAACAAATGCACAAAGACATAATACCACCTTGTGGTGTAGGGTATAAAAATGTAAAAATTATGGCGTTTGACTATGTTGCAATTTTTTTATCTCATCCTGTATTTAATTCTCTTTCTTTCATTACTCGAAAAAGATTTTTCTTCAGATTTAAACATCTTAATATTTCTGTCAATAGTAGGTATAGAGTAGAGATGAGATATAGCTAGCCACTCCTTATGGTACATCCCCTAGAAACATTAAGCAAACATGGAATGCATGTACAGACTCCGTAGGCTCCGAAGACTCCGATTTAATTCAAGATTCGTACACTTTTTGCATCACACGGAAGCCACGTATAAAAATTATGTGCCAATGTGAAATTGCCAGATAATAATATAATATTTAAGTTCAAACTTCGCACATTGTAATAAATGTATATCACACTAAAGGACATAACAGAACACACACTTTGATACGCAAACATTTTTGGAGAGGAAAATTTGATAGAACAATTTTCGGAATAGTCTGAAATAGTTGCCAATTCTTTTTATAGAAAATAGAAGCAGGAGTGCCAACTACTGTTTAGGTGACTGATTGCCATCGAATTTTGACCTTGTACTCGTTTTCGGTTCCCGAGAAAACAAAAATTCGATTGTTCTTTATATTTAATATTTATTTCAATTACAAAAAAAAAAAAAAAAAACAAGTTTAAAAGTATTAGTCGGTTTTGCCGACAAATATTTCGAATTCTGTTATGATTATTCAAACGAAGGGATGGGCCAGTATTGTCCATTTCATATCGGACCAAATTAAATATGATACAAAAATTGCGACGTGCAAGGTTCGGACTATATCGGTTACTTCCTTCACTTTATATGAGATATGTGATAATTTTTCGAAAATGTTAAAATGTGCGTGAGGTACCGAAGTATGAAGTATTCCATTTTCGTACTTCATCTAATACAGACAAGGATATTTGTATGGGAAAAATTACATGAAAATCGAACTTTTATATCCAATTTTATGCGAAATCATAAATACCATATTGATCCCAGGTTCCTGGTTGAGAGAAATATTTATTCGTAAAGAATCGCTGATTTGTTTCGCCAGTTATGAAAGATAAAATTATTGAAAATGGTGACCCTTTTTTTTTGGCAAAAATGTTTGTGTGTGTGTGAAATTTGAGGAGCGTTGGATGCTTATTTTGCTTTCTTTGAGTGTTAGGTTTTTGAAAATCTTGAACCTTATGTGGAGGAGTTACCAGAAATAATGGTCCGATCATTATCATCTTTATAGCAGATCTTGTGTTGATAGAAATATTGAGATGCATCAAGTCGGATGTTTATTTCGCGTTTTATGAGCTTCATGAATATTCAAAATTTTGTCCCTTTGTGGGAGAGGTACCCGATGGAGTAGACCGAAATATCCCATCTTCACAGCAGACCTTGGGTTAATAAAAATATTGTAATGTGGGTAATGTGAAGAGAATCGGAATCTTACATAACATTTTATAAGAGTTATAATTATTCAAAATGTTGACCCTTTGTGGTGGAGGTACCAGAAGGAGTGGATCGATATTGTCCATTTTCGCACCTGACCTAGCACTGATGCATATATTAGGATTTGCAAAGTTGGAGCAAAACCAAATTATCCTTTCTCTTTCTGTGCAGTAAAATTCTTTTATTTTAAATTTCGAGCTTTTGTGGGGTACCCATATTGCCCATCCCCGAACTCGATATAAGTTTGATAATAAAACATGGTAAATGTACCAAGTTTGTCGTGCGCACCAGCCAGCCAGACAGACAGGCGGACAGACATCGCTAGATCGATTCCAAATGTCCTGAAACGGATTTGGTGCAAAGAAAAAGAATTCAAATTTAGTTTCGATTTTCCCAACATTTTTAAAGGCATATATTGTTCGAAGCAACTGTATTTTTGCTGGATTTTACTGAATGTTGTCCGAAAACTGTTAGCAATATTCGAAAAGAAATTCTTTCAGTGTTACAGATGTTACAGAATTATTTTATGATGGCAAGCTACCGTACTCTCCTATTTTCGGTCCGTAATAACATTCTATTTCTTCTGTATATTACTAAATTTTCATTTAAATTTTTAATGGCATCAGCAATCAAACATTCACGAATTTAAAAGAAATATACATACATTTTTTACAACAACATCCCACTGTGCACAATTCAGGAACAATTACAACAAAAGTGAGAACTTTCAAACATTACAAATCATGGCTGCTGGTGTGGTAAAAGTGTATAGGTGTGTGTGTTTGTATGCAATAAAATAACTGTTCATGATTATTATATCTCTTTCAAAGAAATAAAAAAAAAAAAAAAACAAAAAATATTAAAGTTTTTGCTCTTGATTTGGTTTTAGAGAATGAGAATTGTGTTGTTGCTGGCTGGTTGCCGGGTTTGATTTGCTCTTTGCTGCCGAGAATGATGATTGGTCGATTGTTTGGAAAGTGCACTTTGTCTCCGGTTTTGTGTTTTTTCTCAGAGTGTTTTCTTTGAAATGAGGTGTGAAGTTGATGAGTGGTCGGTGTGTGGTTATGGGTGTGTGTGTGTGAATGGTGTCATGGGTACAACAGACTCAGGAAGTTTGAGTTGTGAGTAATGAATGGTAAGAATAGGAAATTGCTTTGTCTTTTGTAACTGACAATTGATTAATTAATCACTTCTTTGTTTTTTTTTCGTTTTATTCTCCTTTGGGATGGGGTTTTTTGTTGTTGGTTGAGTTATTTGTGACAAGGGGAGAGGGAGAGATTAGCCATTCATTTTAGCTGTTTTGATTAGGGAAGAGAAAACAATTTATGGCCAATTGTAAGACTGTTTTAGCGGGAAAATTTAATCACATTCCGTTTATGGTGCCCACCAACAATGGACAATGATATTGGTGAGAGTATGGCAAAAAGAGAGAAATAGATAAAGAGAAGTACAGGTGGAGACTGTGTGCGTGTTGCTATTTATTGTTATATAAATCAAGTAAGGGCTAGATATTGTTTATTATTTTTAAAATATTGGAAATATTTACACAATTTGTTGTTTTTATTTTCAAAGAAAAAATAAATGGTGAAATAACAAATGGAAAACTAATAAAAAGAAAAAAAAAAAATTATTATTTTTGTTTGAAATTATTTGTAATATTAAAAAAAAATAAAATTAAATAGTTCAAAAGAAAATACTAATGTTTTTCAATTATAGCCCCATTAAAAAACAAATTTATTTTGAAGAAAATTTTAGCTGCTCTGGCATAGATTTTCTTTAGGGAGTTTTCAATATTGGCATTTGGGGTTCGTTTTGGGTTGTTTATCAAATAGTTTGAAATAATTTTTATAATTGGCAACTGTTTTTCTTCTTGTTCTTTTAAACTCTTGTCTTCCTTTTTTGTTTGCTATTGGTATTTTTGTAATTTTTCTTATAGGTATTGAATAGATTTTGAGTTGATTTTTAACAATAAAATTCCATTTGTTTATACAAAAATAGTTTTTCTTGTTAATTTTTTTCATCATTTCATAACTTAATCTCTTCTTTCGTCTTGTTTTTATTTCCATTTCATGATTTTTCTTCATTTTTAAGAACAACAACAAAATTATAATTTCAATCCGTTTGTTAACAAAAAATCACAATTATGCCAATCAGGTCTTGGTTAGCTTTAGCGTTAACGTTTAGTTTTTTTTTTTACTTTTTCGTTTCATTTATTTTGTTCTTTGTTTTCTTGGAGCCATTTCGATCAATAAGTTTCGTGAAAAATCTAAATTCTTTGGCAATAAACTGACAAAAATTTGAGAATTAAATGAGTTTTTGTTTTTTTTTTTGGTTTTGTTTTCTTTGATTCATCTTAGTTAGAGAATAGTGATAATAATAACGTAAAAACTCAAGGCAAATGAAAAACTAAAAGTTAATTTTAATATATAGTATAGAGTATTGTCTTTAGCTATGTCGAACTACAGGTGAGGGGGAGTTGGAGTGGTGTTTGAATACTATATGTATGTATATTTAAGTATGACTGTGGTGGTGATATATTTCGGAATCTAGGGTATTGTAAAACGAAATAAAAAATTGCATGAACTACACAAATTCCAATATTATTTGGGGAGGTATTACTATGGAAAATTTCATAATTGTTTTGGATGCTACAATGTATATAACCTAGGAGTTATGGACAAAGTGCATACATTGCCCCAATGAAATTTTAGAAAGATTTAATTGTTTTGATTTATAAAAACGGTAGGATACGCTTTATGTTTCCTGGTGTTATCTTCCTTCCTTGCCTGTGTGAATTTTCCTTCATTCATAATTCAAAAAAAAAAAAAAAATAATAATAATAATAATTTCCCTAGATAACATAATGGCTTGCCAGCTTTGTGAAAAGTGAATATGGTGCCTTCCCGTGATATATTTTTTTGTATTCATGTGTTTATTTTTATGCGTACCATTTAAGGCAAATACCTTAAGGCTAACAAATTGTTATTTTTGTGTGTGTACAACGTATGTGTGTGTTTTGCACAAGGACGCGGGATATTCAGGGCCTTGAAGAGAAGATTCTTCTTGTAGATGGCAAAGATTTTTTCGTACGGAAATTGAGGTGTTCCGAAAGTGAATGTACAGAAATGGAATCTAATTGTTCACGGAAACCTGTTAAAGAATTCGGACAACAGGGGAGTAATTCAGAGTTAGACTGGAATTTCTGCACCCATGGAAACTGGAAAACTAAATTAAATAAAAGTTACAGGCGATACTGGGATAGGGACGAGAAATGTGACTGGCAATAAAGAGGTGAAAACGCTTAATACTCTCCACAACGTAGGTAAAAATAAAAGATTTACAAATATTGTATTGTGTGAAAAATTTTAATAATCTCAATTAGGATTTTGCTACTATATCAAACATCATATCACTATATCGCTATATATATGTCATACTTGAGTGTTTAATACGACATTTTTGACTATTTCAAGTATAACTGATTCCGAAGAGATTTTCAGTCATTGTTACGATGTTGAATATAATTTTCGGCTTATGCATATATAGGGTCTGAATTTTGCATGGGGATTTTTCAATATAACTGATTTTGAAGGGTTTCCATTATGTTCTCTGAATTTTTAGTCAGTTTTGCGATATTGGACCCAATTTTCTGCTTATCGACATATAGGCAGTGAATTTTGCATGGGTTTAAAGTTGATTTATGTTTAGTTCAATAATAAACCAGTAAGGAAAAGTCAAAAGTCGGACGGGGCCGTCTATATGATACCCTACACCACTATACATATTTAGTAAACAAAATAATTTATTTTAACTAGATCATACCACCTATCAACATTTAGAGCAGATATAGTTTGGTTTAGAGTGCCTGATAATAGCCATTATTTGCACAATAAACTTGAAATCGGATTAAGGATACATATGGGAGCTACATCTAAATCTTAGACCTTTTTTAATAACATTTGACAAAGGTATTTCTGAGCTTTATAAGATATCTGGTAAAAAAAATATAAATTTTGTCGAATGCATATTACGAATTTGATGGACTTAAACACCAAATCGGATGAACCAAATATATGGTTCGAATTCGATATGCTTGCTTCTAAATTGAATTCGGTCGGATATGCCAAAATTCAGGTCATTTGGACTGATATTGGCCAGTTGGTGCACAATTAACCCGAAATCGGTTGAAGATATATATTGGAGCAATATCTAAATCTGAACCGATCTTGACAAAATTTGATACACTTATTTTAGAGATGTATCTCATATCTGGTACCAAAGATCATTGTTGTCGAATGCATATTACGAATGTGAGGGACTTAAACACCAAATCGGATAAAACATATAGGTGGGAGCTATAGCTATATATGATTCGGTTTACGCAAAGTTTAAAGTATTCAGTCCATTTTGGCGGATCATAGCCATTTGGTGCACAATAAACCTGATATAGGATAAATATATATAGGGAAGCTATATCCTAATCTGAACAGATCTCTATAAAATTTGACAGAGGTATTTTCGAGCAGTATCTGGTGTCCGGTAACAAATATAATTCTTCTGGGGCACAAAGACATAATTCCCTTACAACTATGTGGTGTAGGGTATAAAAATACCAAGTCATTTAAAAAATCGAATACTTTTTTATACCCTCCACCAAAAAAAGTATGGAGGGTATATTAAGTTCGTCATTCCGTTTGTAACTCATCGAAATAATCATTTTAGACCCAAGAAAGTATATATATTCTTGATCAGCGTACAATTCTAAGACGATTTAGCCCTGTCCGCCCGTCTGTCCGTCTGTTGTAATCACGCTACAGTCTAAACGGATAACGGTAGGAAGCTAAAATTTTGCACAGATCTGTCTTTTGTCTGCAGGCAGGTCAAGTTCAAAGATAGGCTATATCGGTCCACGATATCCTACAGCCCCCATATAACTGTACCCCCCGATATTCGGTATTTTGATGATTTTAGCCACATTTTTCAACGGAATGGTCACAAGGGGTTCTTTGTACACAAGGGGTTCTTTGTGAGCAATATAGGTTAACGATAACGTATAGCTCCCATATAACGATACCCCGCGATTTTCGGTATTTTGAAAATCCACACAAGGAGTTCCTTGTGAGTACTTTACACGCAGACATAGATTTGTCTTTATAGGTCCACAATATCGTATATCCCCACATATCGGCACCTTTTTATATTAGATATTTTAAAGATTTTAAAAGAATTTTTAATGGACTTTATCTTTTTTGAAAATTTTCTAATTCGTTCCAAATGGTGGAGGGAACTTACTGGTTTTTTACATGTTTTTGATTTATTGGGTAAGAATTCACAATCTAAAAGATCAGAAAAATTTAGGATTTTTTGCAATTTTGTCAGGAAGTGGAAGAAATCATGTTTTCAAAAATAAAAACCTATAAAGTTTTGTTGTTTTAACAGATGCATTTATTGTTTATTAATATTTAAAGAAATTTCAGTCTTTCCCAAGAAAGTCGAGGCTGAAAATTTGAAAATAGTTTTTCCCAAATAGGCAATTGGCACAAGAAACTTTCCTATCAGAAATACAACTGAATTCACACCTTAATTATATATATATAAAGAACAAAAACGGCATTTTTGTCGCTCACACCTGAGTTGCTGCCAAATCGGTGTATGAATGCATTGCCAGAACTTGTAAAAACCCAATATCTGAGCAAAATTCTTTTAATGGTTTAAAACTCAAATTTCCCAATAACTTCAGTCAGATTTTTTAAGTTATGTCCACTCTCACTTAGGAGTTATATCCGTAAGAGTTAAACTCTAACCCTGCATTTGTAAAAAATAACATAACTGAGTTCAAACAATACAACTCTGGTTTAAAGTTCTACTCGTTGAACCTGAAATTTGCAACAATTGCAGAAAATTTTTACTGGAAGTCATCTGTTAACACAAAAGCTCTCCGAAAGAGAGCTATTCGGAAAAAATGGTGACGGGGCTTCGTGCAATTATCAAATCCTTGTCTTCTTTTGTTGGGTTCCCATAATTTTACATTTGCTCTGAGAGAACAGTTTTGTCCAGAAGGTACGGAAACGGAAATTTATTAAGAATGTCAAAATTAGATGCATTTTTTCAAAATCAAAACTTCTGCCAATCAGAAAGTGGAAACCATGTCAAATACGACTTGTATCAAGTTAAAAAGTATTAGTCGGCTTAGCCGACAGATTTATAACCTCAGCCAATGTTCGATTAGCTAAATAAATTTTGACTTCTGTTAAGATTATTCAAATTGTTGACCCTCTATGGAATAGGTTCCGAAGTAATGGGCTAATATTGTCCATTTCGAATCGGACCTAAATAAGTATGATATAAATGTTGTGACGTGTCAGGTTTGGAATATATTGTGTACTTCCTTCACTTTATATGAGATATGTGATAATTTTTAGAAAATGTTAAAATGTGTGTGAGGTACCACATACAGTACCACATAAAATATTGGTATTGGCAAAATTACAAGAAAATCGCAGGTGTCTGGTTGAGAGAAACATTTAGATATAGCAAGTTGAAAGGAATTGCTAACTTGTTTCGCAAGTTATGACGGATAAAAGTATTGAAAACTGTGACGCTTTGTGGGTTATGGTACCAGATGGTGTAAGCAGATATAAATGATCATCTTCACAACAGATCTTGTGGTAGCAAAATGTTTGTATGTGTGAAATTTTAAGAGATTTGGATGCGTATTTCGTTCCTTTGAGCGTTTTGTTTTTCAAAATCTTGAACCCTATATGTGGGAGGTCCCAGAAGAAATAGTCCAATCTCTACGATTGGATCATGTGTTGATGGAAATATTAAGATGTAGCAAGTCTGAATGGAATGGGACGTAAATTTTACGTTTTATAGATATTCAAAAGGTTGATCCTCTGTTGCAGAACGAGTGAATCGATATATCCCATTTTCACAACAGAAAATGGATTAATAAAAATATTGTGATATGTATAATGTGAAGACATGGAGACTCTTTCATTACATTTTATAAGAGTTATAATTATTCAAAATGTTGACCCTCTGTGGGTGAGGTACATGATGGAGTGGACCGATTGTTCATTTTTGCACTTAACCTATCACTGATGCAAATATTGGGATTTGCAAAGTTGAAGCAAAATCGGATTATCCTTTCTCTTTCTGTGCAGTAAAATATTTTGTTAATTGTGACCTTTTGTGGGAGAGGTACCAGAAGGAGTGGATCGATATTACCTATCTCCCAACTTGATGTAAGTTACGATATACCAAGTTTGGAATAAATCTGATATTCCCTTCGAGAGTTAGCATGCGCACCAGATTGACAGACGGACACCTCTAGATCGACTCCAAATGTCCTGAAACGGATTTGATACAAAGATACCTAAGATACCTAAGGTCTAAGGCCGTTATTTCGATAAGGCACGTTTTAGATTTGTGTTGCCAAGCTAAATTCTTAAAAATTTTAAATAAAATTTGCCATTAATTTTTGCCGAGAACTACAATCTAAGATTTGCATCAACATTTTTCTTAGTTTTTCGACAAAAATATTTGGAATGATTATTATGGAAATTTTCAAAATCCTGTCATTTGCCTACGAATGACTATATTTTCTATCCCTTCTCCCATTCTCAAGTCCCATCAACATTTAAGTTACCGTAAACTTTGTTATGCCTTTTGTACTTATTCATTTTGGGACACCCTGTACAAGAGATGCGTCATTTTCTCCCACAATCTCGTTAATCATATGGTTTTTTTTACTGCCATCATTTCAATTGTGAAGGTACAATGCGGGACATCTATCTACATTATCCTATGATGTTTATTCCTTCTCCACCCTCCTTCCGCTCCTTTCAGCTTTTCCTACTATTTCCCATTTTGCAGAAAAACAAATATCGTTCGCTAAAATGCCAGATGGCAACCCCCCCATATAACATAATTTGACCTTGTCAAATAATGCCAAGGGATTTTGGGGCATTATTATTTTGTTGTTGTTGTTTAGTTTGTAGTTGTAGTTTCTTTTAAATTTCCGTTGTTAAGTAAGACAGATACAAAGGTAAATGCTTTGAGTCTTCGTTTTACATTTTATCACTTGTGTTTTGTTGTTGTTGCTGGATTTTTTTCTTTCTTTTTGGTGGCTTAGTTTCTGCTTAGAACAGCATCTTGAAATTTAATTTGTTTTCTTTTTTCTTGTTTTTTTTTGCGTTTTCTTTCTTTGCTTTGTAATACCAAAAAAAGAAGACATCGATACATTTACAACCAAACTAAGGAAAAAACAAATACATTGGTAAAATAAATGAGGAGACCGATGATGGGTGTTAATAGTAAAGATTTGGCAAAAGGAGAAAGACCGGGAGAAGGAAGGGTCGTTCTCAATACAAAATTTTAGCCAAAACAATTAATGTAACACAAGCAACTAAATGGAAGAAAATTCAACGAAAACAAAAAACAAATACAACAATACAGAGATATACTGTTAATTTGAGAGCAATGTGATGAGTGAGAGAGAGGAGCTGGTATATTGTGTTGGAGAGGATATTATACAACGTCACACTTCAACATAAAAACACAGCCTTAGAGAGGTGGATGTATTCTCATCTAAAGATAATAAAGAGAATAGGGGACTCTATGTATTATATTATTTAGCCATAAAGAAAGAGAGAGCTAGAGAGTACAGAGTTGAGAGATGAGAACAAGACTAACAAGAGCCTAAAAAAAGGAAGAAAAAGCTTTATTTTGCAATGAATAGAAAAAAAGGGGAAAAACAAATACCTAAAATAAACATCAAATAGAATGGAAAGGAAAATAGTATCGGAAATGCGAAAAACTTGTACACACTCACACAAAAAAAAAAAACACACTCACACTCACACACTAAGAAACAAATACACATACATACAAATATTTAGTTGAATAAAAGTATCTCTCAAATCAACACAAAAGGAAATGAATAAAAGAAATAAAGGAACGTTGAAGAAAAAAAAAAACAAATTATTTGCAAAAGTTTATTCAATGAAATGATGAGTAGTGTTGTTATTCTACTTCATGTTGTTGTTTATTTAAAGAATATGTAGCTGTGCGTGTATGTGTGCCTGTATATTTGTCTAACATCTTCTATTTCTATTAAAAAAATGCACAATGGTGATAATATTTTCTTTGATCTATTATGGTCTATAGGTAAGTGAGTGTGTGTGAGTGTGAGTGATTGTCTGATAGTTTGAATAATGACATGTAATTGCTTTAATGCCATTCTATTAAACGGAACTAGATAAATAATTCAATAAACTATTAAATGCTAAATGAGTACGACTTTTCAATGGAATAATGCGGTTTGAGAAAAATCTAAAATTGAAAAAATGTCTTACTCTCCCATATTTTAATAAATAATGCATGTAATGTGAAAGAATCTATTATTCAAGCTGAGAAAAATATTACATTTCAAAATGCCTAACAATGAAAATTTATATGGAAATTTTACGGTTTCATGGGTGGGAATGAACTAGACCAAAAAAAAAAAAGAGCTAACAATTCAGGGCAGTCTTTCAAGTTGATTATTTTTTTTTTTGGAAGATAAATATTTCGGTAGAAGGCTTAAAAGTGGTCGAGTGCGTATAAGAAGATCCATGGAATGACCGATACATCTCCGGGAAACCCCTATAGAAACCAGAGAAAGCTTAGAAAATTGTTTAAAGCTTTTATTCAGCTATTGAAAGGAAGAGATGCTACAGTGTAAATGAAGCCCATTTTTAAAGGGGACTGAAGCTCAACTGAGGCTAAAATATATACGTCTCAAGAAAAAAAATCAAAATCGACGGTCTTCGTGAGAGAATATATTTGAACCGTTTCTCCTAGAATACCTCGTTGGAATAACGGATTAAGATCTTGGATCTTTTTGAACGTATTCCGTTTTAGAAAATTTGAAGTACGTCTTTTTATTTGTGCGCAGCATCCGATTCGGTCTAAACGTGGTATTTGATATTATTTTTACGAAACTTAAATAAAGTTAAGAGTCGTACAAAATTTAAACATTTTGCAAAAGGAAAGACAAATGTAATATCGCCTGATAGGAGTACCTAATATAGTTAAAAATTTGACACATGGTGATATTTAGATAAGACTTAGTTTAGGCGTGTAAATGGTTAAGCTTGCTTCTCTCCTTCTTATACTTCTCCCACAATAATACAAATTCTGAATAATAACTCTTATGAAATGTGAAATCAGTGTCCGATTTTGATCAAACGCAGCAAATCTTTATATTTTTGCCAATGTTAGAACCAGGGTGAGCATTAAATATATCGGTACACTCTTTCTGATATCTCCTCCACAAAAGTTTAAAAATTACGTGAATACGATTATATATATCTGACTGACACCCAGGCGAAATTGCTGAAATTAAAATCTTAGAATTTTGCATGTGAGAAAACTCAAAGCTATAAGTGTGGCTAGATATCTGAAATTTGGAATAAGGGTCGCCCATGCATACTGGATTTACCAAAGTTACCTCCACCCAATACCACTTTTAGTACTGATCCAAATTTAGTACTACTTAGTACTTTCTGTACTATCATAGAACACATTTGCAAAACCGCCAACAGAGCTCAACACCAGTACTTTTCAAACAATTATAGTATATATTTCGAAACCACCTCCATATCACAATTCCAGAAATCAACAGAGACCTTAATATGAGACCTCATCCATTTATCCATAACCTAATTCGAATCACTTAGTACGTTTCGAACAATTATAGTACATATTTCGAAACCACCTCTATATCCCAATTCCAGAAATCAACAGAACCCTCAATATTAAATTTCGGCATTCTGGTTCTAACTCTTTAGCCTATACCCAAATTATAATCACTTAGTATTTTTCGAAGAATTATAGCACCCATTTCCAAAGACACATCCATATCTCAATTCCAGATACCAACAGAGAACAGAGAATTTGTGGATTCACCCAATTCAAAATTTAATACCATTTAGTACTTTTCGTACAAATATAGGATTTCAAGATTTCAGCTCTTTTTCTTCACCGAATGCCAAATTTAGTATTTTTCGTACAAATATAGGACACATTTTCAAACCATCGCCAAGTCTCAAACACAGATACCATCAGTTATCTAAATATCTAATTTCAGATTTTTTCTCTACCTCTTCATCCAAAACCAAATTTAGTACCTTTCGGTACTTTTGCTACAATTATAGTACATAGTTCGGAAACCACCTCCATATGTCCATACCGAAATTCAATTTTCAATCACTATCTGTACACACAATAACAAATTGTACCAAAACCAGTTCTTTATCACAAACCTACCAGCAACAGGGACCCCAATACAAAATCCGTTTAGTACAGTTCGCACATTTAGTACACATTTCCAAATCCATTTTTATGTATCAATCTTACTGTCCAACATTGATTCTCATACCAAATTTCAACTTATAATCTCTATCCGTTTACATAATACCAAATAGCACAAATTTCAAAGGTTTAGTACAATTTTAGAACTTTTCTTAACCTTAAAGTTTGAATTTCCCAAAAATCTTTGATACATCTATCCTGCACTCCTTCAGTGACTCTCATTTAGAATTCTAGCTCATTCCGTTTGTCCTATACAAAATATTCAAGTTTTAGTTCATTTAGAACTCCAAAACCCTCGTGCTAAGTTTCAAGATTCTACATTCAGCCGCCTTGTTTGGGCGTTGACAGTCATCTATTACGGTATTTCACTACTAGCCGTACGATCCATAAAAAACTTACATCCGTACATTGAAAAGCCGATGCACCCAAAACCAGTCACTGTTTGGTGCGAATTTTGGAATTGAGACATAATTGGGCAATTCGCAACATTTGGCTTTAATAGGACAGCGTAACGTGCCACACAATATCTGATACATTCGATTTTCAAAAAAGAAAAAATATTTTGCGGACCCTTTACTTATCGAAAGTTGCCATTTCACATTCTACTCTATGCGGCAAGTAACAATAATATGTGTTTTCAGTTGATTAATAAAAAACGTCGGCAATGACATGACTACGGTGGCGTATACGTTTCATCAACACTTTCAAAGCATACGTATACGCCACCCACCACCTTAAGTGATTGTCTCTTGGTTTAAGAGGAATTTACTACATTTGTGCTGCTCTTTAAGAATTATTTTTTGTGATCCCGTTTAATTACTTAGCTTACTTAAAATTATTACAAAGACACCTATAACCCTAGCCTAACGAACTGCCTTTAAAGCCATGTAATTGTCTTCCCTTGTTGTTATTAGCCTAAAATAATGGCTTTCTGTAGCTGACATGGCTCCTTTCCTGATATATGAAAAAAAAAAACAAGACAAAACACTCGTACCCCTAGATATTTTTGCCAACTCTGCAGAATTACATTTTTGGGTTAATTCGTAAATCACAGCAGAATCAAAAAAAGAAAATATTTGTAAACATGACTACATTATTTCTCCATTTGAATATAAATATATATGTATATGGCAAATGACAGTTAGCTTGTCTTTTTTGGGTCACATGGCGCCCAAATAGAAAAACCCATTTCTATTTATACAATGTAAAACAATTGCAGACAAGATGTCGCCAATTCGTTTTAGGTTTTTTTGAAGTTTGTATTGTAAGACAATCTAACACAGAGACAGTTTGAAACTGGCGACAAATTTATAAATCGTAAAGTTAAGAATATATGAAGAACTGTAGTTATGTTCCAGACATTATTCTATGCCAGTTATTTGCTGGAGATAAGTGTCATTGCAGAAATGGGATTGGTCTTGACATGACGATGCTAAAAATTTAGATAATATCGGAGTGGAATTTAGTTAGATCATCAAAATGTAGTATGTTTGTATTTCGTCGGGAAGGGAGAAATAAAAGTGTTTCGGCAACTTATTTATGATTGTCTGAATAGAAGACATTCGCAGGTTTTCTAGTTCTACAAATACCAAAAGAAAACTCTTATAGGTCTTTTAACAATGAAGACCTCCTAAAAATCTTGACTAGTAGACCGAAGGTTATTTCCTACAAAAAAAAAAAAAAAAAAAAAAAAAAAAACGCCTGAAAGTCTTCTATGCATAGAAGACTGAATAAGAGCCTTCTATACACAGAACTCCTCCTTCTTAAATCTCCTATATTTAAAAGATATGCTAAGGGTCTCCTGTACACAGAAGTTCTTCTAATGGTCTCCCATACTTATAAGATCTGCTAAAGGTCTTCTATACGCAGAAGACCTGTTAAAGGTCTTCTATACGTAGAAGATCAAATAAGGGTCTTCTACACAAAGAAGACCTCCTAAAAGTCTTTAATACATAGAGCACCTCCTACAGTTATTCTGTAGATAGACAAACTCCTAAAGGTCTTCCTTACATAGAAGACCTCCTAACGGTCTTCTATTCATAGATACCTCCTAAAGATCTCCTATGCATAGAATATCTTCTAACGGTCTTCTATATATATATATAAGACCTTTTAACGGTTTTCTATACACAGAAGACCTCCTAACGATCTTCTACTCATAGAATACCTCCTAAAGGTCATCTATACATAGAAGACCTCAAAAAGATCATCTATACATAGAAGACCTCCAAAAGGTCATCTATACATAGAAGACCTCCAAAAGGTCATCTATACATAGAAGACCTCCAAAAGGTCATCTTTACATAGAAAACCTCCAAAAGGTCATCTATACATAGAAAACCTCCAAAAGGTCATCTATACATAGAAGACCTCAAAAAGGTCATCTATACATAGAAGAACTCCAAAAGGTCATCTATACATAGAAGACCTCTTGAAGGTCTTCTCTACATAGGAGACCACCTGAATGGCTTCTATACATCGAATAGATCTTGAAAGTCTTCTACTCTTAGAATCCCCACTAAAGATCTTCTACTCATAGAAGAACTCATAAGACGCTTTAGAGGTCGTCTATATGTAATATATCTCGCAGAAGTCTTCTCTCCATTGAAGACCTCCTTAATATTTCCTATTGACTTTATTTCCCTACTTTATTAGATCATAAGTATGCACTCCATTTGCCATTACTTGCCAAGCAGGTTTTAGTTTTTTTTTCTGGCATTTCTCCCTTCATTTAAATGGAAAACTTCACCAGCAGAATCTCTTCTCTTTTTTTTGTTTCTCCCATGGAAAATCGTTTTTTTTATGGCATAGTGACTCCATGAAAAAGTGAGTCTGCAAATGATTCATAATTTTCAAATCATGAGTTCCACTTCCAGTGCACAATAATGGAGTTAAATTAACATTTCACTTTCATGGAACAATAAAAAGGTCCGTGGAGATGCTGGAGCTGATGGTGGTGGCATAGATTTCATTAGAAGTTAGCATTTTTCTCGCACAACTTTGTAATGAGTATTGAGGGAGTCATTTAGGGTTGTCTTCATTGCAATGCCCATTCCATTGACATTCCATATTATGCAGTCGCATAAAACCAAGCTGCAATGACTCAATGTTTGGCTGGCTGAATGACACTGATATAACCAACAATAATTTATCGGTCTGTCATCATTGAATAGTGTTCTTCTCTCCCCCCCAACATCATGGACATTGATGAGAGAATGTTGATCATAAAACTGGGTATAGAAATTAAATTTACAAGGACTTCAATGTCCTTTTTATGGCAATAGAAAGAGGATATTGTCCATTGCTGGCGCTGCTGCACAAGCAACAGCATTTAAATAGATGTTGCCTTGGGGATCAATTAGACACCCTTCACACTCACACTCATCCATGCAATGAAAAAAATATTAAAAATTGTATGCATTTAGCATTGGACCAACAATAACAATCATCCACAAAACACCCAAGCCATCATTATCCTCTAAATGGCTAAGAACAATTCAGATGGATATAGAGAGACGGACAACAGAAGGATGCAAAAACGCTTCGCCATATCATTCATCCTAGACATCTTCCATTTGGGGGTCTATATTTAACACCAAAAAAAAAATAAAGCGTGAATATATATGTGTTGAAAATAATGAGGCCATATTTCATATTACTGCTTGTTTTTCCATAAGGCCATTATCACAGCGCGAGTTTTCTGCTCGCGCATGTTGTAGAACTTTTTTAATTAAACTTGTCATTAAGGTCTTAGTCTGAGATGTTCTTTTTTTTGGGGGAGAATATCTTTATAATAATGAATATTCATGGTTTAATGTTTTGTAAAATTCTTAAAAGTTGATATGCAAATCAAGTAATAAACACATTTCGGAGGAGGGACCATTTTTTCTAGTTTGAGCTAATATTTATTGGCAGAAAAAGGTGCAAAAACAATCAAATGAAAAATCACATTGAAATGAAGGTTCGTATATACAACTGCATTTGGAAACCATATCGGGGTGATTGGGACTGTAAAAATTAACCATTCCCTATAACATGTACATAAATTGTCAGAAAAGTAAAATTTTGGAGGACTCGTGGCTCAAGACTGCAAGGAGAATATACAGGGTGAGATGAAAAAATTGTAACCAACTTCAGACTGCTGTGATTTCTAAGCCACTCGTCCCGCAGCTATTAAATTTATTCCATTGACAGCTCATTATCTTGTTTACAAGTGTTCAAAAGCATTTTGAGAATTGAGTGAGTGTTTTCCAGGAAAAAAGTTATTCGTGATGGAATTCAAGCGTGATTTCTTTATATTTGGCTGGAAAACCACAAGCGGCTATCGTTAGAGCACTCCAGCATTTAAATGTAAATAAATCGTTTGTGTCTCATACCATCGCTCATTGCCGTGATACTGGTAGCGTAGCCCGACGTTAAGGAAGTGGACGGAAGAAAACTGCCACATCCGCAGAAATGATTCGAAAAGTAAGGAAGCGACTTGATCGAAACCTGCGTCACAGTAGTCGAAAAATGGCTCGTGAGCTGAACATATCGCAATATTCCATTCGGCAAATATTGAAAAATAAACTCGGGGTAAAACCATTGAAATTCCAAAAAGTGCAAGAACTTACACCGCAATGGAAAGAACAGAAAATAGACTTAAAAGAGCTAAAAAGTTGCTTCGCTTGGCCGAAAGTTGTGAACTGGCGAATTCGTTTTCTCCGATGAGAAAACATTCGTTGTCCAACAGGTTGTAAACAAAAAATATGATCGTGTTTACTTGCCAAAGAGGTCAGTTAAAAATGTGTTCCTACCGTTGGTCACCTGAACTCAAGCGCCGGTCATGATGGTGTGGGTCGTGGCATCAAAATAAATGCCGAATATTATCGCGAAAATATTCTGGAGGGTTTCGTGAGTTTGAGTACGTGGATACCTGCCTCTTTGGCCTAACCCCACGGTGCTCTAAACACTGGGTGAATACTATGCGTCTACCGACGCCCCCACATAAGTGAGTACCAATTGTTTACACGTATTTGGACGTGATCACCCCCTTGGTTAGGGGCGGAGCCTATCTAAACTCCTGCATTTCTATGGGTCAGGCACCCGGTTGAAAATGCAACTCCACATTCGAGTTATACTCTACCCGCGATTTGGGTACAAACCACAGCCACCGCGAAGCTCCCACAAGGGGGCCAACACCAACTGCCAGGCTAGGTCCAAGGGCCTAGGGGCACCTGGCACCCGCGGTACCAGAATATAGCCTCCGGTTAGGCTTCGTAACCGAAGTTACTACCAGTTGGACTCCAAACAATCCTGGATTCTGGAGGGTGTATTAAAGCCTTGCACACGCAAACATTTTGGCCGCAGACCTTGGACATTCCAACAGGAGTCAGCACCATCGCACTCAGCACGCGCCACCCAAGAATGGTAAAAATATGAAGTTGCTCGCTTAATTTCCCGCGCACAATGGCCACCAAAATCTCCGGATACCAATCCGTTGGACTATTGTGTCTGGAGTATTTTAGAAAGCAAGATTGGCACTAAAAAATACCAAAGTGTCGATCACCTCAAGCAAGTGCTTTACCAGGAATGGACCAAAATACCGCAGAGCAACATCAGGGCAGCGTGTGACGGTTTCATTCTTCGTTTGAAGGCCATAATTAGTAGCAAAGGTGATCAATTCGAACAAATCTATATTTATTATGCTATTTCCGACATTTTTTGCTTTCATTCAATAAAATTAAAAAAAAAATAATAGAAATTATGGCGTTTGAGTTCGTTGCAGTTTTTTTATCTCTAAAGTAATATATACTTTATTACCATTTAATACTTTTCGTACAATTATAGGACGCATTTCTAACCCATCGCCAAATTTTAAGTTTTAAATAATCTAAATATCAAATTTCAGAATTTCACCTCTATCACCAAATTTCAGATTTCAAGCACTTTCTATTTACCCAATACCAAATTGTACCAAATATAGTACTATTTAGAAATTGTTGTACACTTGTAGTACACATTTTCATAGCCATATCTTTATCACAAAATTGCCACCAAATTCCACTTCATCCGTTCACCCAAAACAAACTGTTCCAAATTTAGTACATTTCGCACACTTAGTACAAATATCAAAAAAAAAAAAAAAAAAAAAAAAAAAAAAAAAAAAAAAAACACAAATTTCTTATCCGTTTCTGTAATACCAAATAGTATCATTTTGTAAGTTTTAGAAAATTTCGTATGCTAAAAGATCGAATTTTCAAAAATACCCATCCTGTAATTTTATTGCAAATTCTAGCTTATTCCAATTGTCCAACACAAAGTATTCTATTTTTAATATATTTTTTAACTTTTTTGTACGAATTTTCAAAACACCATCTTTATCAACCGCCTACCCACCAACATTGATCCTCAAGGTGCTAGGTTCAGCCGTTTCGTCTTAGCAGTCGTTCAGCTATTTCACTACTCTTTCATGTATATAAATAAGATTGTAGGATATGTTGACTTGCTACGATCTCGTTTAAAGGGGAGATTTTAATCATATGTTCAATAAAGGACCGAAAATACCCCTTTGTTGACTTGCCTCAGGGTTAAAATAATCCACGTGTTCTTATTTGCAAAATACCTAAAATCAACGGATTTCAAGGCAAAATTTCAAGGATAATTTGTATGTAGAAGGTTAGTTTGCGGGGACTATTGTGTCTGGAAAGCAAAGTTGAAACTAAAAAATACCAAAGTCGTTCACCTCAAGCAAACGCTTCGCCGGGAATGGGCTAAGATACTGCAGAGCAACGTTCGGGCAACGTGTGACGGTTACATTGGCCGTTTGAAGGCCGTAATTCGTGCCAAAGGTGACCAATTCGAAAAAATCTAAACTTATTCTAAAATTTGATGCTATTTCCGACATTTTTATACCCTCCACCTTGGAAAGGAGATTCGTCGTAGACCCCATATATTCATGATCAGCATAAAATTCTAAGTCGATATAGATTAATATAGCCCACATTATTTCATATGGAGCTTCCAAATTTTGGCAGAACAATTTGTATTGAATCTAGGGATGGTGGGCATTGAAAATGTTTGAAATATATCAGTCCGTTTTGGTATAGCCGCCATATATCGATACCTCCCGATATTCGGTATTTTTATGATTTTGGCCACACTTTTCCACATATTTAGTATTGGTATTTATTATTTCATAATGTATACTAATCCGGTGGCGAAACATTGTATGCATAGGTCCACGTTTTTCTATAACCTACATATAACAGTTTCTGCCGATATTCGGTATTTTGATGATTTTACCAAATTCTCCCACAGATTAGTCTAAAAAATAGATATTTGTTGGTCATAATGGGTTCTAGCTCCGAAACATTGTATGCATAGGTCCATAGATCCCCATAGAAGGGTGCCTCCTGATATTCGGTATTTTGATAATTTTTGTCACATTTTTCCACGGATTTGCCTAAAAGATAGTTTTTGTTGTTCGAAATGGGTTCTAGCTCCCCTGAAGAAAAATGGTATATATAGGTCCACGTTTTGGTATTTAGGATTTAGAATTTAGAATTTGTCCTAAATTGGAACTATACCATGGCGAAACATGGTATAGGCCTCACATAATGGTATCTCCAGGTATTCAGTATTTTAATGATTTTTGACACATTTTTTCCGCGGATTTGTCTAAAAGTTGGTATTTGTAGTTCGAAATGGGTTCTAGCTCCGGTAGAGGAAAATGGTATATATAGGTCCACGTTTTGGAATTTAGGATTTAGAATTTAGGATTTGTCAAAAAATTGGTATTTGTAGTTCATAATGGTCTCTAGTTCCGGTGGCGAAACATGGTATATTTAGGTCCACTTTTTAGTAAAGCCCCCACATAATGGTAGCTCCAGGTATTCAGTATTTTAATGATTTTTGCCACATTTTTCCACGGATTTGTCTAAAAGTTGGTATTTGTAGTTCGAAATGGGTTCTAGCTCCGGTGGCGGAAAATGGTATATATAGGTCCACGTTTTGGTATTTGGGATTCGTCAAAAAATTGGTATTTGTAGTTCATAATGGGCACTAGATCCGGTGGCAGAACATTGACTATTTAAGTCCATGCACATATGAAAATACCCAGTACCCGGTATTTTGATAATCCTAGTCACATTTACCCACGAAATTTTTTCAAGTTTTGTATTTAAGAAGATTCTGCACATGAAAATCCTTGAGGTATAAAATTGTCCATGAAGTTTCCAGTTTTGGTACGGCCCTCATACAAAGGCTTCAACCACTTTATGGTTTTTAATTAAAAAGTTTAGCAGCATTATCCAAACCGTCTTACTGTTAAAGTGGAATACGTTTGAATTCTGATAGTTTTATATAAAAATATTTTCATTAACCATTAGTGAAGGGTATGAAAAGTTCGGCCCGGGCGAACGTTATGTTTTCTTAATTGTTACTTCTATTTTCATAATCTGCTGTATTTTACCGTAATTATTAAAAAAATCGAATCGTGTCGCACATTGTTGTGGTGTAAGTTTTAAAAATGTATATGAAGGACTTCTAAAGTCATCGATAAACAGACGGACAAACATGACCCAACCACAAACATTCGAAAATTGATTGGATATATTGGTTTTTTTCGATTTATTTATTGTTCTGACTATATATTGGCATGATACTAAAAGTATTTGTCATTTTGAATTGATAAATTTCAAAATCCCACATTTTCAATCGCTCCCTTCTACTGCCACAAATAATAGACTATGTTATATGACAACATGAGTAACAGGTTCACACCATGTGCAATTGTCTGACAATGGATGTAGTTGTGACCAGTTAGGGGGAAGGCAGAAATATGTGTGACCTGCACACTTCTTGTTAAAGGAGGAAGGAACTATTTATATATTACACACTATATTATATACATATATGCTTAACATGTAAAAAAGTCCGTCTCCATGGCACATTTGCAATTACCTTGAAAATTTACATGCAGCTGCCTACCAACCTTCCTTACACCTAATTAACAGCTAACGATGTGTGTGTGTGAGCAATTTAACTTTTGCAATTGTAGTTTTAAAAATAAAATTCAACAAAAAAAACAGAGAAAACCGATATTATAATAAATGCTGTTGCAAAGAATGTAACAAAAAACTGAGTTTTAATATGTTGAAAAATTAACAAACAATGGACTATTTAGAAGAGGTTTTTTTTTGGTATGAAATTTTTTTTAATTTACGCTTGAAGAATATTCTAGAGGTTTTAAAAAATACAGAAATTTATAATATTCCAAAGGTTTTAAATAATGTTTTATTTTAATTTCTTGAAGGATAAACCGCGAACTTTTACAAAATTAATATTGGAATGACTGATCCCAAAATTTTCCAAAGAGTTTCTATAAAGGTACATATAAATAAAATGTCTGCTTCTAACTCAAAGCTATGGGTTTCAGACTCAAAAACCCCCAAATTGAGATCTTTTTTTATTGGTGTTTAGGTAAAGTTTATTCATTTCCTCAATAATTCCCAAGAATTCAAGGACAATTTATGACTCTAACCCATATTCCCTTTCGTGCTTCCTTCCCCCCATCCCTCTTTGTCATACTTATAAAAATTTACAAATTGTTTGTAGTTTTTTTTCCCTATGGGAGTAATTCATTTTTTTTCTCAATCCATAAATGTTTAATTTAGAGATACAACAACGATAAACAATTTTTCATAAATTATTAAAGATAAATGAAGGAGATACGTGTGGAACAACAATAAAAATGAATAATAAATATCAACGGAAAAATGAAAATAAATCTTAAATATTCATATTGGTTGTGCGAGAGCTCTGTATCCGCGAGAGGGAGAGAGTGTGAGCATTTTTATGTGGCTTAATACAAAAAATATCTACCCCCAAAATTGCTAGCAATAATAGTAACAACAACATAAAAATAATCAAAATTTATGTCCATCATTATCGGAAGCAATTAGAACCGCAATCATTGTGGTGGCCTTTGGCTAAAATACAGCATCATATCAGGGATACATAGAGTGAAATAAGGGATAATATGATGTTGGGATTTTTTTGACAAAAAGTAATTGGAGCCTTTAGGGATGTTGTCAATGGCACATCAGAACTAAACTGGCTGTAATATTGAATATTGTTTAAAGGATTATTAGATTTTTCGTGAGTTTGAGAATATTTCTCAAATGACATCAAGGGAAGGTCTCCAAGAGTAATAGAGAGATACGGCCAAAACGTACATCGTAATATTACTATCACGCCTTCTGGTACCTACCCATTAAAGGTCGACATTAAAAAAAATACAAGTAAAAAGCTATAAGTTCGGCCGGGCCGAACATTGAATACCCTCCACCACTTTGAACGAATTTGGCAATATTCAAAAAAATAAAATCCGTTAAAAATTCTAGTAAAATCTTAAAAATACCGAATGTAGCCGTTATATTAGGGTTTATAGGACGACGTGGACCTGCTTCATCAAAATACCGAATATAGGGAGGTACTATTATATGGGGCTATACCAAAACGTAGATCTGCACAGACAATTTTCTCTCATAGACTGTAGTATCCATTACAAACATCAAATATCAATATGAAAAAATTCCGGTGTATTATGTCATTAAAATCATAAAAATACCGAATATCGGGAGGTGCCGCTATATGGGGGCTATACGAAGACGTAGACCTACACAGAGAATTTTCTGTGTTAGGATGTAGTATCCATTACGAACTTCAAATACCAAATTTGAAACATTTCCGGCGAATATCATCGCTAAGATCATGAAATTACTGAATATCGGGAGGTACCGCTATAATGGGGGCTATACGAAGACGTGCACCTACACAGATAATTTTCTGTCATAGGCTGTAGTATTCATTACAAGTTTCAAATAACAAATTTGAAACTATTCTGGTGAATAATGTCGCTAAAATCATTAAAATGCCGAATATCGGGAGGTACCGTTATATGGGGGCTGTACCGTTATATGGGGGCCCATTTTCAATACCAAAAGTCCTGCAGACATAATACCTAGTTAAGTAAAATTTTATTAACCAACTACATTTCGTTCGGAAGCTAGATTGATTTCCTCAAACGGACGGACGGACGGACATCGCTAAATCGATATAGAATTTTATGCTGGTCAAGAATGTATATACTTTGTGGCGTCTAAAATGTATATTTCGAGGTGTTACAAACGAAATGACAACTTTAATATACCCTCCATACTATGGTGGAGGGTATAAAAAATTACTGCGTAGAAAGAGAAAGGATGATCCGATTTGGCTCCAACTTTCCACATCCAAAGATTTGCATCAGTACTAGGTCGGGTGTGAAGAACACGAAATTAATATCTGATTTCATTCAGACGTGGTACACCTCAATATTTCTATAAACACAAGATCTGTTATAAAGATGATATAGATCGGTCCACTTCTTCTGGTACCTCCCCCACAAAGGGTCAAAATTTTAAATATCCATGACGCTCAAAAAACGCGAAATTCTATTTAGACTTGGTAAATCTCAATATTTTCATCAACATAAGTTATGTTGTAAAGATCAGACCATTTCCCCTGGTACCTCCCCCACACAGGGTTCAAGATTTAAAGCATCCAACTCTCTTCAAATTTCACGCACACAAACATTTTTGTTAACACAAGATTTGTTGTGAAGATGATATATATCTGCAAACCCCTTCTAGTACCTCACCCACCAAGAATAAAAATTTTCAGTACTTTTATCTGTCATAACTTGGGAAACAAGTGAGCGATTCTTAACAACGGACTATATCCAAATATTTCTCTCAACCAGAATATGTAATTCATGATTTCGGATAAAATTGGATATAAATGTTCGATTTTCTTGTAAATTTGCCCATATCAACATTTTTATCTGTATGAGTTAAAGTATGAAAATGGAATACTTCGCTCAACTAGATTTGGTACCTCAATCACTTTTTAACATTTTCTAACATTTTTATTATAATAGGTTAATATAGTCCAAACCTAGCACGTCGCAATAGTTATTTCATATTTATTTAGGTCTCATACGAAATGGACAATATTGACCCATTCCTTCGGAACCTACTCCAGAGAGGGTCAAATAATTGAATAACCATAACAGAAGTCAGAATATATTTAAATAATCGATAATTGCCTGAGGGTATACATCTGTCGACAAACCTGACTGATACTTTTTAACTTGTTAGCCACAAAATTTGACTTTTGTAAATTATTTCGCTAAGAGAAAAATTTTTTTTGCACTTTATGAATTTTAAGCAATATTTTGCATGAAAGTGGATTTTTGAGGAGTATTTCATAAACCATATTTTACTGAGCACTTTAAATAACCCAAACTGAAAAACTTCTTTGTGTTACAATTAAATCGTGGATATTTCCGTTTTTTGTGACTTTAGACATCCGTCTATTTTCTTTTTGCTAGGTTTTTATTAAGAAAATGTAGTCAAGCTTCGTTCTTCGTTCATTGCTGTTTTACAAAGGACCCAACAAATGACAGAAGTATGTGAGTGGGAGTGTGTGTGTGTGTGCGAACGATAAGTGGCACTCGGAGTCTGTTTACTTAGCATGTTGACATACTTAAGTTGTCTAAAATCTAGCTGTAGAGACTGTCAAAAACGTTTTGTCCTTGACCTACTACTACACACACACACACACAACCATCACCGAAATCAGCACAACAGCCACCCGCTTACGCACACACACACACACATATATGGCATGCATATTATGGCAGTTTAAAATGGGGGACAACTGGAAGTTGTTTGAAAGTCCTAAATGAAAGAACATTAAAAAAAAATAATTCATTACAATTGTCAAATATTTAATGGCAAAGCATGTTTGGTCAACTTCTGTTTGTTTTGTATTTTAGATTTTAACAAAATTTTCTTTCTAATCCAGTTTTTTTCCAATTTTCCATTTCTATGTTTTGTTCTTTTTGTTGTTGTTAGTCAGCTAGTGATGCAACCAATGTTTAAATATTAAAATTCTGCCATGATCTGTGAGTACAGATTTATTGCCGATTATATGTTGTTTTTGTTGTTGAAATTTCCATTTAAGTGTTTGTGTTTGTTTTCCCTCCTCCACGCTGCCACCCTGCCTCTCTGTCGCTATTCTAATATAAGGCTTGTTATGTATGTTAATGTTGAAATATTACACACTCTGTATGGATGTTTGTTTTGTTTGCAATGGGTGGGTGGAGGAGATGAGCGTAACTGTGCTAAGCCCAATGTGGGGGATGGGAGGTGGTGGCTTTTCTGTTGGCTGGTGACGATGTCAATGAGGTGGTGGCGGTCGGTCGGTCGTTGCATGTCGTCTTCGTGGTATTATTGTCGTCACAGTCGTACCATCATCATCGCCATCATCCACATTTTGTGCTGCTGTTATGTTTTGCAGGCTTTTTCTGTCAATGAGAGGAGCCGGTGGCTGCTCTTGCTTTGTTAGCTAAAGTTCTGGGTATGTGTGAGTATGTGTGCGATGAAAGCTCTATGATAGAGATGAAAATTCGGTGGAATTTATGTTACATGTTTTAGAGAATACCGAGAACGTGTCAGCTTATACCACTAAATCGGAAAAATTATGAGAAAAAGTAAAGTTTTCATAGAATTGTCTGAGATCTTCAGATATACAGGTTGAGATTAATAAACTGCAACAAATTTCAGACTGCTGTCATTTCTAAGCCACTCATCCGACAGTTGTTAAAATTATTCCAGTGACAGCTCATTATACGTTTCTCAGAATTTTCCAAAACAAAAAGTTATTCGTGATGGAATTTAAGCGTGATAGTGTGATTTCTTTATATTTGGCTGGAAAACCACAAGCAGAAATGGTTCGAATAGTAAAGAAGCGAATTGATCAAAACTCGCGTCGAAGTGGCCGAAAAATGGCTCGTGAGCTGAACGTAAGGCAATATTCCATTCAGCAAATATTAAAAAATGAGCTCGGGGTAGATCCACTGAAATTCCAAAAAGTGCAAGAACTTACACCGCAACGGAATGAAAAGAATTGCTTCGCTTGGCTGAAAGTGTTAAACTGCCGAATTAGTTGTCCAGCAGTTTGTAAACAAACCAAATGATCGTGTTTACTTGCCAAAGGGGTCAGCTGAAAATGTGCTCCTTCGGTTGGTCACCAGAACTCAAGCGCCGGCCATGGTGATGGTGTGGACCGCCATAACAGCCGATGGTCGCTCTCCGCTCGCATTAATCGACCGTGGCATCAAAATAAAAAATACTAAAGTGTCGATCACCTCAAGAAAGCGCTTCGCCGGGAATGGGCCGAAATATCGCAGAGCAACATTCGGGCAGCGTGTAACGGTTTCATTGGCCGTTTGAAGGCCACAATTCGAGCCAAAGGTTGGCTTGCCTAGCCAGGGAATAGCTTTAGCAAATTTGTAAATGATAATGCAAACCTTAAAACTTGCATCAGTCAGGTCTCAGGTCAGGTGAGAAAATGAACAATATTTTCCCATCCCCATCCCCGTCAACATTTTGAACTATTATAAATCTTATATAATGTGATATATGAGTTCGATTGTGCCAAAGGTGACCAATTCGAACAAATCTAAACTTATTCTAAAATTTGATGATATTTTCGACAGTTTTTGCTTTCATTCAATAAAATTTAAAAAAATGTACAAATTATGGCGTTTGACTTTGTTGCAGTTTTTTTATCTCACTCTGTAAAATTCGTTAAATATGTAGGAAGTCGCAGCTATATTAGGAAGACCTGAAGCAGCATAGGTAACTTTTGTCATAGGTCATTACAATATTCAAACACGAAACTTAAAAAAACATCCGGTGAATAATGTCGCTAAAATTATCAAAATACGGAATATTGGGAGGTACCGCTGTAATGGGGTGGGATACAATTCCATTGAAGAATTTGGACTGCGCATAGAGTACAGAAAACGAAAGCCAACAGATCCAAGAAAGTCGTCTCATTGTGAATCGTTATTTTTATTGGGGGCAGAGAGGTCCCTCTAATAAAGAATCAGAAATTGTCTATTGTAACGGATATATGAACAATTATGCCTTACTTATGCCTACCATTTATGCCTACCATTTAAATTACTGAAGGATCTTAATGTACCGATGTATCTTAATTATACCTTACACCACAAGCTGGTCAGGGTATTATGTCTTTGTGCATTTGTTTGTAACAGGCAAAAGGAAACGACATAGACCCATAGTTCCTTTTGATGATCTGCATAGAATCACTTTCTGAGTTGATTTATGCATGTCAGTCCGTCCGTCCGTCCGTCTGTCCATGTATTCTTGTGAACAAAATGCAGGTCGCATTTATTATCCGATTGAGATGAAATTTTGCAAACAACATTTGTTTGACCCAAGGACGAACCCTATTGAAATTGGAGATAATCGGTAAAAATTTAGATATAGCTTCCATATATATCTTCGTCCGATTTGCCTTTATTGTGCACCAAATGTGTAATATCAGCCCGAATAGTATGGAATTTTGCACATACAACCAAATTATGCCTGAAAATTTGATCGAAATCAGTTCAGATATAGCTATAGCTCCCATATATATTGTTCATCCGATTTGTTATTTTTGTCCTCCGCAGCCGTAATATGCACTCTGTAACAACAATATTTGGGGAAATATATCAAATGCAGCTCAGAAATACCTTTGCTAAATTTTATCGAGATCGGTTCAGATTTGGATATAGCTCCCTATATAACTTCGTCCGATTTACCTTTTATTGTGCACCAAACGTCAAATATTTGCCTAAATGGGATGGAATTTGGCACATACGTCCGAATTTAGTCTTGAAGGTAGTATGCCAAATTTGGTGAAGATCGGTTCAGATATAGCTATAGCTCCCATATATATTGTTCATCCGATTTGTTGTATTTTTTACCTACAGCCGTAATATGCACCCCGTAACAACGATATTCAGGGAAATATATCAAATACAGCTCAGAAATATCTTTGCAAAATTTTATCGGGATCGGTTAAGATTTGGATATAGCTCCCATATATATCTTTATCTGATTTCAAATTAATTTTGCACCAAATGGGCAATACAAGTCCGAATTTAAAAAATACAAATGCTTCGGCATATTTAGTCCTCTGAGTTTTAAATTATAATTATAATCATAGCGTGTATGATTGAATTCTCCCATAAAAATTTTTAATTATTAAGTAAAGCTCAACTAAATTAGCAAAGTGGTGAAGGGTATCATAAAATCGGCCCCGCCGGACTTTAGGAGTTTCTTTACTGGTTTTAACCTTCAAGAAGAGGATCCACTTGGATTGAGTTGTGCCAATTTAATTCGATCGGATGAACAAGTTCTTTGTCTTGCTCCATGGACTCCGGTTGTTCGTATGAAAACTCTGCGTATGAGTAATATGAAATATATTAAATTTATGAAATCACTTATACGTCTTGGAACTGGTGTACTGAAATATGAACTTGATTGGTCCAACTCTACACTAAGATGATTTTTCAGTCTTCTGACGACTATTTCAATCCTCATTAGAAGTATATTTTTAGTCCTCTGCATTAGATTTGTGTAAGTCTTTGAGGGGAATAAATTCCCGATACTATTATTAGTCTCTTTAGAAGCACATTTTCAGTTCTCTATCTTACAATAATTGCCAACGTCAATAAGATAGATTTTTGGCCTTCTATGAGAAGATATACAGCATATATCCTTTGAAGTCCGTTTTTAAAATTATATTTTTAAAATATTTGTCATATCCACAGGAGGATAGAATGATTTTTTCAGTTCTCAATATTACAATATTTATAGGACTCCATATGAGATCCTTCTATTCTATAAAAATGTCTTTTTGTCCATTTGAAATAAAAGAATGCCTTGCAGATCTTTATGTTTTTTATCAGCCCTGCCCAGAGCCGTGTGCTAGCACGTGAGTCCGCAAAAGAGAACATTAAAGAGAAAATTGATATTCTGCTTTTCTATGTATTCTACGATTTATAAAATCACCTTTAAGGCTTTATCTTGAGCCTTTTTTAGCCTATTCGGTTACGGTTCTTGTAACAAAAGGATTTTAGGGTCAGTCTTGTAAAGGTTTTTCGGTCTGTCGTTAGAAGATTTTTTATCTTCTTTGAAAAGGATTTTCAGTCGTTTTGTTGGGTTTGATTTAAAAAATGTGGCAAATATCATCAAATTACCGAATATCGGGAGGTACAATATATAAGGCAAATAAGGCTATACCAAAACGTGGTCCTATAATTACAATGACTCGCCACACGAACTAGGACCCATTATGACCTACAAATACCAATTTTTAGACAAATTAGTGAAAAAATGTGGCAAAAATAATAAAAATACCTAATATCGAGAGGTACCGTTATATGGGGGCTATACCAAATCGTGGACCCATACATGCAATGTTTCGCTACAGGAGCTGGAACCCATTATGACCAACAAATACCAATTTTTAGACAAATCCGTGAAAAAATGTGGCAAAAATAATCAAAATACCGAATATCGGGAGGTACCTTTATATGGGGGCTATACCAAAACGTGGACTTATACATGCAATGTTTTGCCATACGTACAGGAACCCGTTATGACCTACAAATACCAATTTTCAGACAAATCCGTGAAAAAATGTGGCAATAACCATCAAAATACCGAATATCGGGAGGTACCGTTATATGGGGACTACACCAGAACGTGGACCGATATATCTCATTTTCAATACCAACCATCCTAGACACAATACAAATAGCTCTGCTAAATTTTGGCGCTCTACGTCAAATAATGTGGGCTGTATCGTGATTTCAACAGACAGACGGACTGACCGACGGACATCGTTAAATCGACTTAGAATTTTATGCTGATTATGAATATATATACTTTATGGGGTCTACGACGAATATTTATGTATGTTACAAACGGAATGACAAAGTAAATATACCCTCCTTTCCAAGGTGGAGGGTATAAAAAAGATTTGTAGAGAGAAGTGTTGTTAGGAATGTGGTTTTCCTAGCCAGGGAATAGCTTTAGCAAATTTTGTAAATGATAATGCAAACCTTAAAACTTGCATCAGTGCTAGGTCAGGTGAGAAAATATATAGGGGGTACAGTTATATGGGGTATATAAAATATCGGGGACCTATATAGACAATTCTCTTCCAGGGAGTAAAGTACTCAGAAGGAACTCCTTGTGTAGATTTTCTGAAAATTGCATTGAAAAATGTGGCTAAAATGATCAAAAAACGGAATATCGGAAGGTACCGTTATATGGGGGCTATACGACATCGTGAACCTATGTAAACAATTTTCTTCCAGGGTGTACTCTTTTTGTGGATTTTCAGACAATTCCATTGAAAAATGTGGCTAATATGTGTTTCAAAATAACAACACCTTTTCGACAATTGAGGGAAAACACTTTGGAAAGGTCCAATGAAAGATATTTCTGGATTTTAGAAATAAACTTGGCTCCCTTTTAAAAATATATTTTTAATATTATACCGGAGAAAAGTTTGGGCTCCTATGGGAAGATCTCTTCTAGATAGTATATTCTATCGACTTGTTTTCTGATCTGTCGAAGAAGGATCAAAATCTTGGCAAAGAAGCCCTCTGGACTATGAAATCACTTATTACCAAAAAAAGAGATCTTTACTTTGTCCTGAAAAGATTTTCAGTTGACATCTCTTGTTTTATGTTGTGCGAGTTATATACCCCACAATACACAATACACAATTTCTTATTGTGGTTGTTGCTTTTTGTATTGTTTTTGTTGCTGTTATTGTTGTTCGTGTTCTTGGTCTGTAGCAATGATATGGTCGGCTGCCATAATGTCGTTCGTTGAATACGTTCTCGTTTTGGGTGTTTTTTCACAGACTATTTTTAGGAATAAAATGTGAATGTGTTGGTTGGTTGCTTCGTTGGTTTGAAAACGAACAAGCTCGCTACGGACATTGTACTCGTCATTATGTGAGTTTCAGAAGGTTTAGAAGCCTTAACCCAGCAAACAGTCTCACGCACACACACACAGATACACATTGCCTGCTTTGTATTATTTTGCCATGGGGGGCTATTATGTGTTGTTGGTGTCTCAGTTTGTATGAAAGGATATTTTGTTGTTGTTGTTGCTGTTGGTGCTTCTTATTTTGTCTGTTGAGACCAAGTATTGCCTGCAAGTATATTCATAAAACATGGGAGTGTGTGTGCGTGTCGTTGTTGTTTTTGTTGTTTAATTTTATGTTGCGTTGAAGGTTGTTAAGTGTCAATGCGTGCTTTTTTGGACAATTCACACAGAGCTAAAAATGCGGGTATGTGTTAATGTGTGTGTGTGTGAAGTTCTGAACTAAGAATGCCGACAACAACATTTCAATTCATATTCTAAGCATAGAGACGAACACACACACACACTCGCACTTACGCACAGACAACACATTGTAGATCAAAGTCTCAAAGATGTTCATCGTCATAGCAGGTTGCTTTTTATACCATCCACCACAAATTAGAGGGTTATTCAGTTTGTGATTCTGTTTGTAACTTCTTGAAATATATGCCAAATACCCCATAAAGTATGTATATTCGAGATAAGCATAAAATCCATTTATCTTTCGCTGAAAGTTACTCTAGCTTCGGGACGGAATAAAGTAGGTTTCATAAGAAAGGCTTTAGGTCTTAGTTCTTTTATTAGAAGTCTTCTGAGGCATTTTGTTAGTAGCCTTTTCAGGACCCCTCTTGGAGTACCTGTAAAGGCATTATTTAGAGATTTCGAGGATAACCCATTTGGCCATACATCAAGTTTTCACATGACGAAGGGCATTGAAATTTCAAGAGTGCCCAACATAATGTTGTTTTTACTTGTATCTGAACAGTTATTTTTTTCTTTACCTTCTCCATCTCCCCTGTTTTTTTTTTTTTGGTTTTTTTCCTCTCCTCTCCTCTCCTCTCCTCTCCTCTCCTCTCCTCTCCTCTCCTCTCCTCTCCTCTCCTCTCCTCTCTCCCCTCCCTTCCTCGTGCTTCGTATGAGTATGTTAATATTGTTTGTGGGCAATACCCATTTGCTTTGCCTTCTTGGCTTCTGGGCAACATAAGTACGTGTTTACGTGTTTTGCCTTGCATTATCTTCCATTTCATTCCGAATAACTGACTCTATGACAATGTATGTCCCTGCACGTTGTCATTGTATTATATTTCAAGTTGAGCGCCCTACACTGTTCACCCACACCCCCGCACCGGCAGAAAAAAATTAACAATGAAAAACGCCAGCAACAACAACATCCAGACCATTGACAAAAAGCTGAATATGTTTAAACATGTCTTCTCATATTTCGTTGCCATAGACATTTTTCCATACGAAAAAGGAAAAAAAGAGAGAAAACAAAATCTGTCTGTCATTACTTTAAAGTTAACATTTTTGTAGAGATTTGAGAGCTCGTGTTACTGGGGCTTCTTCCTCTGTCATCTTTACATTTTTCCTTCGTTTAAGTAATATTAAATACAAGAGTTGACTGTCAGGGCTACTTACGGTTCCAGCTATAGGCTTTCTGACTATACAAAATATTGTACAATTTTTAAGTTTTGCACCCTTCAACATTTTTTATAATTTTCGAATTAAGATTTTTTGGCTTTGAAGGGCATAATATTGATTTTTTAATAATTTATTTGAAGGAACAATCAAGTTTTTTTTTAATTTATTTGAAGGACTCTTCATTAAAATTTCTCAATTATTACAGGAAAGTCCAGCATATATGAATGTAGAGATAAAAATAGAAGACACGTGTATTGATGTTTGAAAATCACCTAGTAACCTAACTAGACGCAGGGCAGTTTCTCCCCTATTCCACATTGTAGAAATTTTCGAATTAAGATTCCTTTGAATCAGTTAATTTTATGTTCATAGTGCCCTTAGCAAAATTACTGATAACAAAAGGAGGATTATTTTGGTCGCAAATGTTAAACTTCAAAAAAGTCACTGAAGGGGTCTTTCTGATCCTTTTTTCAAAATTAAATTCAAAACTCCCTTAAAACGGTGTTGTAGCAATTTTTTGGCCGACTATATGATACCCTGCACCACTATGCATATTTAGTAGAGCTCCCGCAACAAAATAATTTATTTTAAGTGGATCATACCACCTATCAACATTTTGCTTTAGATCAGTTATAGTTTGCATGATATCACTTGGAGCAGAATTATATAAACAAATATATATATATCGGAGCCGAGTTGCAAAAATTGATTCGTACGTCCCGAAATTCTCTCCATTTGGGCCAATATTAGCCATTTTTTGCACAATGAACTTGAAATCGGATTAAGGATATATATGGGAGCTACATCCAAATCTTAGCCGTTCTTGATAAAATTTGGCAAAGGTATATTCGAGCTTTATAAGATGTCTGGTACCAAATATCATTGTTGTGAAGTGCATATTACGCATGTGAGGGACTTAAAATCCCAAATCGGATAAAACATATATATATGGGAGCTTTAGCTATATCTGAACCTATTTTCTACACATTTGATGTATTTTCTTCTAGACTTAATTCGGTCGGATGTACCAAAAATTTAGGATTTTTTGAGAAATATTGGCCATTTGGTGCAACTTTAACGCGAAATCGGATGAGGATGTATATGGGACCTATATCCAAATCTTAGCCTCTCTCGATATAATTTGGCAGATGTATTTCCGAGCTCTATAAGATGTCTGGTAGCAAATATCTTTGTTGTCGAATACAGATTACGAATTAGAGGGATTTTAATATCAAATCGGATGAAACATATATATGGGAGCTATAGCTATATCTGAATCGATTTTTGCGAATTCGATGTACTTGCTACTAGACAGAATTCGGTCGGATGTACCAAAATACAGAATTTTTGGACTGATATTGGCCATTTGGTGTACAATTAACCCTAAATCCGTTGAGTATATATATGGGAGCTGTATCTAAATTTGAACCGATTCTCACCAATTTCAATAGGGTTTGTCTTTGGAAAATTTCATTTCAAGCGGATTAAAAACTATTTTGAATTGCATTCTTTACAGCCCAGAATATTTATTGGCCAGTTAAAAATACAGGGTTGCCCATATTCGACGGACCCATCTGGCAACGCCATAACTTTTGACAGAGATGTCACATCGCTTAATGACATACCGCGTTTGAAGCGTCAGTCCAAGCAGATTTTTACCATGAACCAATACACGCCACGCGAGCGCTCTGAAATTTACATTCAGCAGAAGAAGTCAATTGTGAAAACTCAACGTGCTTTTAAAACATTAAAAAATGTGAGAAGTGCGCCTTCTAAGAACACCTTTAAGCGTTTATACGATGAAGCCCACATTGAATGGGACCGTAAATAAGCAAAATTGCCGTTTTTACGCCACTGAAAATCCTCAGGAGATTTAAGAAGTGCCTCTTCATGACGAAAAAGTCACAGTTTGGTTCGGCGTTAGTTCGAAAACGGTCATTGGGCCGTTTTTCTTCCAAAATGAAAATGGCCATGCTGTCACCATCAATCAGGAGCGTTATCGCGACATGATGACCAATTTTGTGAGCCAATTATTCGTCGAAAGCGTATGAGGCGGTTCTGAGGCAGACGGCGCTCCACAGCACACAAGTCGCATAACAATCGATTTTCTGAAGAAATTTTTTCCGGGCCGTTTGATGTCGAAAAGTGGTGATTTGGACTGGCCACCCCGTTCGCCAGATTTGACTCCGCCTGACTTCTTCTTGTGGGGATATTTGAAGTCAAAGGTTTACGTTAACAAGCCAAGGACCGTAGAAGAGCTCAAGGACAACATTCGTGAAGAAATAGCCGCTATTCCGGCCGAAATTTTGGCAAAAACGATGGAAAATGCAGCAAAAAGGGCACAATACGCCATCAAAGCCAGAGGCGCCCATTTGTGAGATATCATATTCAAAAATTGATGTAAACAAATCTACTTGGAACAAATTAAATGATTAACATTGCCAACTGCCAAATTTTTATTTTTTTCTTTGATTTTTTAAAAAAAAGCATGGGTCCGTCGAATATGGGTAAACCTGTATAGATAGAAGACACTTTATATATAGAGGTCATCGCTAGATTTCTTCGTTTATTGTAAATGAAATGACATGATTATGGGAGAACTCCTATGGAGGAATTATACACCTTCTATGTACCAAAGACACTTCATAGGTAGAAAATCTGTTAGTAAACTACTTTAGAAAGGAATAGCAGTCTTTAGAAAGAAAAAGCAATCGTTTTATAGATTTTCCATTGAAAGATGTATAACTGTGAGATCTTTCTATAAAAAGAAAGCTTATATGGCTTTTTTAATACAATAGAAAATTGACCAAAAATGATATTCTTCCAACTTAAATTCAATTCCTCGCCATAGCTGAAACCACTATATGCATAAAATTTTGTATATAAAGCTAGCTGAACCCGGTGCGCTTCGCTACCCCTTTTGATTTTATATGCATTGAAAATTTTATTGGTTGGTTAAAAAAAGACAAATTCAAAAATATAAAAAACGTTATTATTGTAATACATATATGAGTACACAAACAAATACCTCGGTCTACCAACGCGTGAATATGCCAGAAACAGCTGACCTCGAGAAAAGAAGGAATATGCCAAATTTAGTCCGCATACCCAAGGGGTTTGTCCTTGGGATTGATTAATTTTATAGCAAATGCCAAGAGTGCTGGAAATTGCAATCTTTTGAAGTTGAGTGGCATTTCTGTTGCAAATAGAGAATTCGAGGAAGCAACATACTTCCCCGTAATAATCCGTTCCTCAGTAAAATTGTTACGTCGTTTTTTACTGTTAGCCTTATACCATTGCAAAGGCTTTCTTAATAAAATTATATCCCTACTGAGCCGATTTCAATACAATTTGAAAAAAATTTACATTTACACCAAATTTCATCAAACCATCCATATTTCATTGAAATTGGAGATATATACCGTGTTTGGTGCATCAAATGTGTGAATACGGCCGAGAGTATATATATGAGAGCTATATCCAAATCTTAAGAGATTTCTAATTAATTTGTCAATGTTATTATTGTAACCACATTCCGCCAGACATACAGAATTTCATTGGAATCGAACATACATATCGTGTTTGGTGCATACCATGCATGAAATCGACAGAAATATATGTGTGGGAGATACACCCAAACCTCAACCGATTTCAATATAATTTGGCAATTTTTTTTTGTATCAAATTTCGTCTCTCTGTCCGAATTTCATTGGAATCGCACATATGTATGGTGTTGGTGCATCAAATATATGTGATCGGCCGAAAATATATATGGGAGCTATATCCAAATCTACCCAGATTTCAATATAATTTGACAAATTTATTTTCGTATCAAATCCCGTTACACATTCCAAATTTCATTGGAATCGGACATAAACATCGGGTTCGAGGCATGAAATAAACGAAATCGGTCGAAAATATATGTGGGAGCTATATCCAAATCTTTACCGATAATTTTGCAAATTTATTTTTGTACCAAATATAACCACTCAAGCCGAATTTCATTGGAATCGAACATATATCCTATTTTACTTTCAGGCGATGTTGTAGTATGCATGGAAATTTTCAGGAAAATCTGTTCAGCGGTTTTCGAGTCCATAAATTACAAACAATCATATAAACATTTTCCTCTTTTATAGATATAGAAGAAGAGGAAGAAACAATCAAATTTATACTTATTAAACCCTAAGTTATAAATTGTTGCCAAATGATGGGTTGCATCATAATTTTTCCTTTCACAAATTAACTGAAATACATTCGAAGACAATAAATTACTGCGAAATGATTATCGTCAATATAAAAAGTAAATGGCATCGTCAAAACAATATGAGTTAAAGAAAATTGGTTTCATTGTTATTTAGAAACGTAAAGAATTGCAGTACATAAAAGTAAAAACAAAAAAAAAAAAATTAATGATTTTTTCATGGAACGCACATTTTATAGATGAAACAATCAAATATTTATACAACAATCCCTGGGGTACGCATGGACATAGAATAGAGATATTCACGTTATTATATCCAATTTAATTTTTAAATAAAATAATATGGTCCATTTATTTAAGAGAAGATCGTTGGAAAAAATAGGGAAAACTCATCAATGGGGAAAATATGATGATACATTTTTATAAGCACAGTTAAATAAGGTCTTTCAAAATATTAGCCCTGTGAAGCTACTGATGTTAGCTTGAAGGTAAGGCAAAGATATGAAGCCAAAATTAATTTCAGGTTAAGTCGATGGTTTGACATAGCCCTCCTATATAGGTAAATCAGAATTAACTGTAGTTTGGAATTTTGTGTTGCTGCATATAGGAACCTTGCTCATAGGCTCTATATATCAGCACAGACCGATTTGCTTTTGATTTATTTTGTTTGAGAATTTGTCATTTTAGCTTTCAATTGATAGAAAACTTTTTGGAACAGTGTTTGGCTTGCTTGTTTGGGATACCATAGTATTTTGTTGTTGCAAAAATCGTCAGGCAAAATCCCATTATTGTTGTTTTTATAAAAAAAACTTTTTGTGAAAAATTGTCAAGATTTTATAAAGTTTTGAGATGGATTTTCTCTTAAGTAAATAAAAAATTGTTGAAACCTGACTCTATTCCCAAAAATCTTGCTATTTTTATGAAGCATTTATCGCCATAATATAAAGAATAAGAATAGTGTTAAAATCAAATTCAAGAGATGACTCCATGCCAATTTCAATAAAATGTTCGTAACCTTCTGGTTAGTCTTGACTACCATGGATTTGGACTGAATGTTTCAACAAGGAGATTTTAGCCGGTAAAATTACCATCAGATATTGCCACAAACGTTGGTGCAGAATCGTTATTCCTGGTCGAAATTTTGCAACTTTTGAATGGTTGAGTGATTGTTGAGGAATTTAAGGTCAAATTGTACATTTTTCATTTGTTCTTAAATTTTGCAATATCATGGGGGATTTTGTTAGTTTTTTAGGGTAAGGGTATTATGCCTTTGTGCATTTGTTTGTAAATGGAGAAGACCTATTGTTATTTTTGAAGATCTTCATATAATAATTTTCTGAGTCGTTTTATGCAGGTCCGTTCGTCCATACGTCTGTCCATGGATAAAATGGACAAGATGCAGGTCGCATTTATTATTCGATTGGGGTGAAATTTTTCAGAAAATATTTGTTTGGCTCAAGGACGAACCCTATTGAAATTGGTGACAATCGGTTAAAATTTAGATGTAGCTCCCATATATATTTTCAACCGATTTCGAACTAATTGTGCATCAAATGACCAATATCAGTCCAAATTACCTGAATTTTCTAGAAGCAAGTACTTAAAATTTGGTGAAAATCGGTTCAGATATAGCTATAGCTTCCATATATATGTTTCAAACGAGTTGGTGTTAAAGACCTTCACATTCGTAATATGCACCCCACAATAATGATATTTGGTATCAGATACCAGATACTGCTCGAAAATAACCCTGCAATATTTTGTCAAGATCGGTTTATATTTGGATCCCATGTATAACTTCAACCAATTTTGGGTTAATTGTGCATTAAATGGCCAATATGCGTCCAAATTCTGGTCTAGAAGCAAGTGCAATAAATTTGGTGAGAATCCGTTCAGATATGCCAAGAGTTCCTATATACATGCCTCATCCGATTTAGTGTTAAAGACCCTCACATTGGTAATATGCACCCCACCAGAATGATATTTGATTCCAGATAACATATACTGTTCGAAAATAACTCAGCCAAATTTTATCAAGATCGGTACATACTTGGATATAGCTCTGATATATATCTTCACCGATTTCAGGTTAATTTGAACCAAATATCAGTCCAAATAACCTGAATTTTGGCACATCCGTCTGGAAGTAAGCACAGAAATAGCTATAGCTCCCATGCATATGTTTCATCCGATTTGATGTTTAAGACCCTCACATTTCAAATATGCACTCCACAACAATGATATTTGGTACATGAGATTTGGAGATAGCTCTCATATATGTTCTTAATCCGATTTCATGTTTATTGTGGAAATAATGGCTAATAAAATCCGTTAAAAATTCTGCTAAAATGTTAAAAATATCGAATGTAGCCATTATTATATATCGAATGTAGCCATTATATTCGGACCTGCATAGGCAACTTATGTCATAAGCCATTTCAATATACAAATTCGAAACTTGAAAAAAAATCGGTAAATAGTGTAGCTAAAATCATCAAAATACCGAATATAGGGAGGTACCATTACCATTATATGAGGGCTATACCAAAACGTAAACCTGCAAAGACAGGTTTCTGTCATAGGCTGTAGTATCCATTACGAACTTCAAATACCAAATTTTAAACAATACCGGTGAATAATGTCGCTAAAATCGTTAAAATACCTAAAAAAGGGAAGTGCAGTTGTATGGGGGCTATACGAAGATTTGGACCCGCACTGAAAATTTTCTGTCATAGGCTGCAGCATCCATTAAGAACTTCAAATACCAAATTTGAAACAATTGCGGTGAATAATCTCGTTTGAATCTTCAAAATACCGAAAATAGGGAGTTACCATTATATGGGGGCTATACCAAAACGTGGACCTACCGGACCCATTTTCAATACCAAAAGTCCTGCTGACATAGTATACATTTGAGTTAAATTTTATCAAACTTTGATTTCCACAGACGGACGGACATCGCTAAATCGACATAGAATTTTACGAATTCTGAATTCTTAAATTAGAGCAGCTATCTAAAAATTAGCAAAATAATCAGAATAAATATATAAAATTATCAAAAACGAAACATTAGTATGACACCGGTGATATTGGAGAGGATACTATTGTTTAGCCCATTCAAGATGACCTCAATTCGGCTTTAGGTATTTTTAAAGAACTTCAACACGTAAATAAAACTTGAAATTAGCTTCGATTTTGAAATAAAAATCTTTATGTGGTACATGATCGTATTATGTTTAATTAAAAGGAATTTGAAATTTTGAAAGGCTTCTAGTAAGAAAAAAACTGGCAGCCGTTATACAACTAGCTAATTATAATAATCATAGTAGGTAATAGATTTCTAACACTTGGCTTCGAAAATAATGCAACAATAAGAGAACCCAAATAACATTGTGGCAATTATATCCGTTTAATTGCAACTTTCTTTATGTCTATCAAAGAGGTTCCTGAAAATCACAATTATATATTTTTTAAGTTTTCTTAAATGTCATTATTAAGGTAAAATTGTTTATCAATGTGTGTGTGTGTTTTCTTTATACGAATATGTATAAATGAGCCTGTCTGTCTGTTTGTGTATGTGTGTGCAATTCTGTTGTGAATGAAAATAATGATTCGATTGCTTCATTAATTTTCTACTTGCTCTGCTCTTGTGTGAGTGTTTGAATGTGTGTGTGTGTGTGTAAATATTTTTCATTTGCTTGTTAAGATTTTTTTACATAATTTATTTTGTTGTTGCTGATGCTGTCGATTTTTGTTAATGAATTTTTGTAGCTATTAAATGTTGCCGTTGTTTAGGTCGTTTGTTGTTTTTGTTTCTCTCTCTTGTTCAAGAGATAATGTCGTCGTCTGGTTTATGGATGAAAAAATAAGGATGAATCTTATTGTCGATGTCGGGTATGATGATGAACGATAAACAAAGGTGAACAACGATGAACGGATGATGAGAATGCCTCATCACCATCACCGTTGACGGTGGCAACATCATGGCGATAAAGATAGAGATTCAAGATAGAGCAATGAATAGGTTTAAAGATGCTGATTAATACGTTCCGTTCGTAAGAGATGTCATTTTAGAAAATACTCATGGCGAAGATGATGATGGTGATGTTAGTGAAGATCATGTGGTTACAAAATAGGTAACTGTTTATTCGAATACCTTATAGTAGACGTAGGCATTGTCCATAAGTTTTGTTTGCTAGGAGGGTCTAGAGTTAAAGGCTGATGTGATTAATCCTCAGTGGGGGTGGGGAGAGGTTTGGTTTATCGAAATTTATTTTTTTAATGCCGTGTATTTGTCTTTCTCTGGAAGCTGGCTCCTAGGCCCCAGTTGTGACTCTTGTAGTTATCTTCGTCGTCGTAGTAGTAGTAGTGGTTGTGGTGGTGGTTGGAGAAGTGATGGCGGTCGTGATGTGTAGTGTTTTTTTTGTTGAATAGTAGTTGTAGTGTAGAGTAGTCGTAGTAGTGACCAAATGTTTAAAGGTCACTATACAAAAGCTATACTTTCCTGCTGTTGTTGTTGTTGTTTTTTTGTTCTGTTCTATGCTTATTTTTATGTTTGCTCAGCTTATGCTCGGAGAGAACACAGTTCTTGTTCTCTTATTTCGGTTTTCTCGATATCTTATGTTGCCTGTGTGCTCGTGTGCGTAACAAACAACCACTGCGTATGAGTGCTTTTATGCTCTCTCTCTCCCTCTTTGGGCTTTGATTTTGCCAAACTTCTCTCTCCGTCGTTTCTTTGCCGTTTTTTCCTAGTTTCGTTTCGTCATTAAAGTTTGTTGCTTGTTTGCTGGCTGGCTTTCGTGTTCTGCTTATTGTTCTGTTTGGAGGTAATGTGATAGCTTCGTCTGCTCCTCTACTGCTTCACTTAATATGATGTTTCCTTGTTATTATCTTTTATGTTATTATTGTTGTTGTTGGCATTATTGCTTTATAAATTATTCACCGAATCGAAGTGAAGCGAATCTTGCGGAAAAGGGCCTCAGAATAACCCAAATGCGGGTGTATGTGTGTATTTCTTCAGTCAGTGAGCCAGCCAGTCTGTCTGCCTGCCTACTAGCCCGTCTAATGCCTTTTGTGGTTGTCCTGCTCTTGGACAACGTCTACCCCTAAAACAAAATTTCTTTAAAAATATTTAACGTGTTGTTGTTTTTTTTTTGCTTTGCTGGTTTTCCTATATTTATTGTTATTGTTTCAACGTTGACGTAGGGTTGTTGTTGTTCTTAGCTAGGCGAAAAGAGATTTTTTCGCCCCTTTTTGTAATTCGTTGTTGGTAATTTTGCTCTTTTGGTTGTTGGGTATTTTTGCTGGGGCTGTTATTGTTGGTGTTCCTGTCGACGTCGTTTCGTCGCAGTTGTCGTCTACTTGCAAATGTTTTGTTTTCTTTCTCCCGATTTCGTTGTTTTTGTCGCAGTTTTAGCTTTTGGTTTTTTTCTTGTTGGTGTTGTTGTTGGTTTCAGGCCCACCAGCCTTTGGGCTGTTTTAGTTGTGGGGTGTTGGTGGCCTGGCTTGTTTGGGGGGATATTTTAATGCTTCTGAACGTTGTCGTCGTTGTTGTTGTTGCTGTTTCTGCTGCTGTTGGAAATTATTGATTTTATATTTTCTTCTTGGTCGTCCCCGGGCTTAACAAGAAACAATCCAGGGAATTAACACTTCTCGAAGAAAACAAACACCGAGAATTAAAAAAAAAATGTTTTTCTTGTGTGTTTTGCGGTTTTACGTTGTAGAATGCTTGTAATTGCTTTTTGTTGTTGTTGTTGTGAAGGCACCAAGGTTTTCTTATGAAAAGACGCACTCACGCAAAAAAAAAATCACCGAAACTTAAGCCAAGAAATTATGTGTATATCCTTTTCAAAACAAGAATATTTGGTTTCAGATATTTTTTTCGTATTTTTTTTCGCAAATTATTGCAACCTGCACTTCCTGTGTGATAGGTGGGGAGGGAACGAAAAAACACACACAAAGAAAGCTAATACATATATTTTTTTTCCTGTGATTTTTTTTCACGCGCGTTTTTCCAACATTTTTTTTGCTACACGAGCAAAAAGGGATTTTTTTGCTTTCTCGTTGGGTTGGCTTTTGATTTCTTCTTCTGCTTTTTTTTCAAAACCAAATTATTTCTTTTTTTAATTTTTTCCTTTTGAAGAAATTTTTTTTTATTTTTCCTTCTTTCTTTTTTTCTGGTATTTTTTTTTCTTTAAATCAAACAAAAAAATTAGGAAAACGGCACTCTCGCGCGTTGCTTCGTTTTCGTGTTTCAAAACCTTTAACGTTGCTTATACAACTGGCCTAACATACGTAGCTTTTATGCTCCAAAGGCCTTCAAAAACTGCATTCCAATGCATTATGGCCGAAAAGCTTTTCGACATTTTCATTGGCCAAGAGCTTGGTGTTTTGAGGCAAAAACGGCACTCTCAAGTGCAATGCACATTAGTTGTCACATGGCGTGAAAGCTTTAGAGAGCACAGGACCAACACACATGATTCATGAGAGAGAGTGAGAGAATTCAATGTACAATTTTTGAAACACATTTGCAAGAGCAGATTGAGAGCAAGTGTGATAAAAACCATTTTACAGAGAGCAAACATCATATGTGCCTCAACATCTCATCACATGAGCCAATAACAAAGCTTTGGTCATATTTCTACATTGCTTAACATGAAAGCTTGACCCCAACAGTTTTCTGTTAACAGTTTCAAGCTTTTTATGCTGGCCACCATCTTTGACAACATTTCCTGTGAACGACAGCAAAAACAGTGTTTGTTTTCGCTGCTTTCGTCACATCACCAGTTTGCTGCAACTGCTAATGTTGTTATTATTGTTGTTCTTGCTGCTGCCATTCTTATATCCTTGTTCTCATTTAAGCACATTTAGTATTGTAGTTTATGCGGTATCTCGTTTGTGTAGATGTGTGAATGTGTTTGCATTTTTTATATGTTGTTTTTTTTTTCTCTTCTCGTTTTGCATTTTAATCGAGAAGTTTAGTAGGGACGAGAACGAACTCGTTTCTCTAGATGGACCTATATCATATGTATATACATATGTGTATATGTACATTGGTAAATATTATGTAGGCATGTGTGTGTATATATGTAATGATATTGTGTTTTCATATATTAGGATGCCAATATAGAGGTGATGCTTGAAAGATATGGGTTTCCAAAAGGGACATTCGCCTGGGGCTTGTATTTATGTTGATTAAACAAAAAATTGAAAAATACCAAAATTTTAATTTTTGAATTTTTTTTTATAGATTTTTTTCAAAACTAATCAATAATTTGAAAAATATACAGCAGTCATGGGTTTTATGTTGGCATTCACTTTCCAATCGATGTTTCTTTTGATAAGTGAGTAATTTTCAATAGACATTTTTTAAAATACGCCTATACTATATGAAAAAAGTCTCAGTTAAATAAAAAAATACATAAATTCATTGACTTGTGCTTGTAAAGTCAAGGTATATTTCGACCAAATGGAAGCTATTCTGATTTTAGAATATTAAAACACAGTCTTGTCGACTGGAAATTCTGGAAAGGATTTTAAGCACACCTATTTCTTTTAATATGCTGGCTTGACTTATTTTTAATATTTCTTAATTGAGAGTCGTTTTTAAGACTCATTGCATAGTGAATATAAAGATCCACGATGGTGGACAATTAAGATAACAATATTATATGTAAACCCGTAAGGGAAGGTCAAAAGTAGGGCAGTGCTCATAGTACCAACTATTAACCTTATTTTAATGTCTATCATTGCTTTAGAATAGTCACAATTTGGGAACTGTATCCAACTGTGAATCGATTTTCAACAAATTTGACGGAGGCCATTGTACATCTAGTACCAAATAACATTCCTTATAGTGCATGATATGACTTCGATAAGAATTATATTATAACAGTAAGGAAAAGTCAAAAGTCGGGCGGGCCGACTTTATGTTACCCTACACCACTATGCATATTTAGTAGAGCTCCCGTAACAAAATAATTTATTTGAAGAAGATCATACCAACATTTGGCTTTAGAGCAGTTATAGTTTGTTTTCAAAGGGAACTAATATAGGCAGAGAGAACTAATAATATAATACATATAGGCGGCATATCCAATTCTGAACCGATTTTCACTAAATTTGATGGAGACATTTTAATCTTTTATATCAAATAACATTGCTATAGAGTGTATGATATCACTTCGAGAAGGCGAGTTCCACAAAACGGAAACGTACATCCCGAAATTCACTCCATTTGGGCTGATATTAGCCATTATTTGCACAATAAACCTGAAATCGGATGAGGGATATATATGGGAGCTATATCCAAATCTGATCCAATCTTGATAAAATTTGGCAAAGTTATTTCGGAGCTCTATAAGATATCTGGTACCAAATATCATTGTTGTCGAATGCATATTACGAATGTGAGGGACTTAAAAACCAAATCGAATGAAACATATATGTGGGAGCTATAGCTATATCTGAACCGATTTTCACCAAGTTTGATGTACTTGCTGATAGAGTTGGCTTATATTGGCTATTTGGTGCACAAATAACCCGAAATCGTTTGAAGATATATATGGGAGCTATATTTGACAGAGGTATTTTCGAGCTGTATCTGATGTCCTGATGTGTCAAATATCCTCATTGTGAAGTGCATGAAACATATATGTGGGAGCTATAGCTATATCTGAACGGATTTTAACAAAAATTTAAGTACTTGTTTCTAGGATGAATTGGGTCGGAGGTGCTGAAATGCATGTCATTTCGACTAATATTGGCCATTTGGTACACAAATAATCCTAATATCGGATAAAGATATTTACGTGAGCTATATCAAAATTTGAACCGATTCCCACCACATTGTATAGGGTTCGTCTTTGGGCCAAACAAATATTGTTTGAAAAATTTCATCTCAATCGGCTAATAATTGGGACCTGCATTTTGTGATCAGGGTGGGATTCTTTGAAGATTCCCAAAAATAACTGTGATTCTATCTCGCTTCCTTGTCCATGTTACAAGCAAATGCACAAAGACATAATAGCCTTAATACTACACATAGGCCTTCGTGTTGTATCTTTATTACTTCTGGAAGGAAAATTGATTTAAGCGGTTTTACTGTCTCTCTTGAAAAGTTCTCAACCAGGACAAGGCAGAGAATGTCACAATTATTTTCTGTTAGTGTTTCTTTTTTTTAATATAAACAAATTTAAAAGTATCAGTCGGTTTTGCGACGTGCCAGGTTTGGAGTACTTCCTTCACTTTATATGAGATATGTGGTAATTTATACAAATGTTGTTTTATAAAAACAGCAATAATGGGATTAAGCCTGACGATTTTTGCAACAACAAAATTTATAAAAAATGTGCGACCGAAGTATTCCATTTTACTTCATACTTTATCTAACGCATCTAAAAATATTCTGCAAGAATATCGAACATTTATATCCAATATTATGCGAAATCATAAATTCAGATAAAATGCATATTCATCTCAGGTTTCTGGTTAAGAGAAATATTTTGATATTACAAGTTGTAAAGAATCACTGACCTGTTTCGCAAGTTATGACAGATAAAAGTACTGAAAATTATGACCCTTTGTGGGTGAGGTATCAGAAGGGGTTCGCAGATATATGTCATTTGGACAACAGATCTTGTGTTAGCAAAAATGATGTTATGTGTGAAATTTAAAGAGAGTTGAGTTTTTCAAAATCTTGAACCCAATGTGAGGAAGATATCGATTCGATCCCCACCATCTTTATAACAGATCTAGTTTTGAGAGAAATATTGGAATGTGTCAAGTATGAATGGAATCGGATGTTAATTCCGCGTTTCATGAGCTTCACGAGCATTCAAAATGTTGACCCATTGTGGATAGGTACCAGAAGGAAATGGACCGATATATACCATCTTCACAGCAGATCTTGTGTTAGTAGAAATAATGGGGTGTGTAAAATATGAAGATAACCGGATGCTTATTTCGGATTATATCATCGCTTTGTTTATTCAAAATTGTTACCTTTTGTGAGGGAAGTACCAGAATAAATGGTCCGACCTCTTCTATCTTGTGTTGCTAAAAATATTGAGATGTGTAAACTCTGAATGGAATCGGATGTTAAATTCGTGTTTTATGAGCTTCGTGAATATTCTGAATGTTGATCCTTTGTGAGGGAGGTACCAGAACGACTCGACCAATATATTCTATCTTCACACCAAACGGTGGTTTAATAAAAATATTGTAATGTGCGTAATTTGAAGACAATCGGACTCTTGCATAACATTATTCAAAATGTTGACCCTTTGTGGGGGAGGTACTTGATGGAGTGCACCGATATTATCCATTTTTGCACCTGACCTAGCACTGAGGCAAATATTAGGATTTGCAGTGGTGGAGAAAAATAGGATTCTCGTTTCTCTTTCGGTGCAGACAATTATTTTCTTGGAAAATGTTGACATTTTGTGGGAGGGGGGGGTTGCATTGGAAGGAGTGGACCGCTATTGCCCATCTCCGAACTCGATCTAAGTTTGACAATAATATTACGATGTACCAAGTTTGGACTACATCGGATACGGACGGTCGACAGACGGACGGACATCGCTATATCGACTCCAATGTCCTGAAACGGATTTGCTTTGAAAAGACCTAGGGTCTATAACCGTTATATCGGTTATATCTAGGGTCTATAACTCGTTATCTTTAGCTTTATGGCTGGGTGTATAAAGATACATGTCTACAATTTAAAGTTTTACAATTAAGCAAATAATTTCTAAATATTGTAGTTATATCTATGAACTTCAGTATTTCTAACGTTGTATTCTTTAAAATATCGCAAATATTATCAATTTTTGTGTTTCACATTCATTAATAAATAAAGTTAATTTGGAAAGCCCAAAGTTTCATCTATCAGTTTTTTTTAGTTTTTTAAAACTGCTTTGTATTTTATTAAATTTAAAATGGTTTTTTAAAAATCAGGTCATTGTACTTTGTTCTGGAGAGCACATATTTGATTATTGATGACTTGTTGTGGTATCGTGTGGTGAATGGTATATTCTCCATAAATTTCTGCTTATACGCACCACATTATTCTTCCATTTTTTTTGTTGTTTCCGTTCAGGGTGGCGTATGCACAACGAGAGTGCTATAAATAGCGTATACGCCACATTGTATAATTCCGTTTGTTTTGGCAACAGTTTTGATATCTCTAATTGTTTTTGTATTATTATTATTACTATTTGCCTTATATAGTTCATTGGCATCGATTCAGAAGAATGTGTGTTTCTTTAAAAATTTTTAAAATTTATGACTTTGCAGACAATGATTTTTATTTTATTTGGGGCATTTTGTGGCAATAGTTTCCTTTTCATATAAGAAATTATATTAATGTACACAGAATAATGAAAACTGACATTCTAAAGAATGTTTAACTATTATGGTGATAACGATAGAAATGATGGTTTTTTTCAGTCTTATTTTAAAGCTTCAAATGGTTAATTGTAATATTAAACAGGAATAATATATCGTGCACATTTTAAGGATATTTCTTTTTTGATTTTAACCCCATATTTATTGTGTGCTGTAGCTGGTTCCGAAAATGTTTTCCAAATCACTGGCAAATAGTTGCATGTAGTTGTTCTGTCTTTAAAGCAATGTGAAACATTTCTATATCACACTGCTGACGTCATCACTAATGACATATTATCTCAGTTTGTTGCTTGTTTATTGTTCATAAAAATGCCTTTCTCCGTTTGGCATTTCCATGGCATAGAACTATTTTCAACAAGCCCATTTCAGCAGCATTCTTTTGGTCTACATTGAAGACTTAAATAGCACGATTTCATTGACAATATTTCTGTTAGAGATGAAATCTCAACTTGATGATGCAAGTTTATGTATTGTTTGCTTTTGTTGTTATTTTTGACTGACCAACAGAATTTTTTTTTTTTTTTTTTTTTTTTTTTTTTTTTTGGGAGGATGACACAAAAATTGAAATGCGGCCAATGGAAAGAAAAAGAAAATGTGGGTGAAGTTAGACGTTTAAATAGTATTCAGCCTAGATAGATTAGGAAAACGGTTGCAGTTTTTGTGACATAAGAAGTTTACCTGATGTTTTTTTTTACTCTGCGGGAAAACGAGAATGGAAAGTGAAAAAAAAAAAAACACAATGCGACAAAATGTATTGTTTTCAATAATTTCGGGGAAAATCCAGCAGATTGTGAAAGTAGAGCTACAAACAGAAGACACGTGTAACGGCATTTTGAAAGATTGCATCGATAAGTAAACAAAAAAGAGAGGAAAGTTCCCCCCCCCCCCCCCCCATCCACACGTTGGGAATTTTTCGGATAAAGTTTCCACGGATATTTTTTGTTTATAATTTTAACCTTCAACAAATTTGAATAGTTTGGTATTAATTTTAAATTTGACTAAAAAAGAAAAAAATATATTTTTCATAAAATTCTACTATATACTACTATAGGATCTGGAAGACGTCAAGAGTGTATGGTCAAAACCTTGGGTATTGTCAAAGCTTTATAAGGGCCCTAACAATGTTTTACCTGGAAATTTTCACAACCCATTTTTATACCCTACGCCACATAGTAGTAGTGGAGAAGGACGCGAGATAAAATCTTGTAGAATTTATTATCCGATTGAAATGAAAATTTGCAAACAATATTTGTTTGGCCCAAGGACGAACCCTATTGAAATTGGTCATAATCGGATTAGATTTTGATATAGCTCCCATATATCTACAACCGATTTCGTGTTAATTGTGCTCCAAGTGGTCAATATAAGTCCTAGTGACCTGAATTTTGTTACATCCCATCGATTTCAGTCTAAAAGCAGCTAAACCAAATTTGGAGAAAATCGGTTCAGATATAGCTATAGCTCTCACATAGATGTTTCATCCGATTTGGGATTTTAAGTCCCTCTCATGAGTAATATGCACTGCACAAAAATGATATTTGGTACCGAACATTAGATACTGTTCAAAAATACCACTGTCAAATTTTATTGAGATCGGTTCAGATTAGGATATAGCTTCCATGTATATATTTATCCGATATCAGGTTTATTGTGCACCAAATGACCAATATCCGCCAAAATCGACTGAATTTTGGCAATTACGACTGAATTCATCCTAGAAATCAATACTTCAAATTTGATGTAAATCAATTCAGATAAAGCTATAGCTCCCATATATATGTTTTATACGATTTGGGGTTTAAATTCCCTCACACGGGTAATATGCATTCCACAACAATGGTCTTTGGTACCAGATATCAGATACAGCACTGAAATAAGTGTATCAAATTTTGTCAGGATCAGTTCAGATAGGGATATAGCTTCAATATATATCTTCAACAGATTTAGGGTTAATTGTGCACCAAATAGCCAATATAAGTTTTAATGACCTGAATTTTGATACATCTGACCGAATGGAGAAATTCAGATATAGCTCTCGCTCCCATATATATGTTTCATACGATTTGATTTTAACTCCCTCGTAATATGCATTCGACAACAATGATTTTTGGTACCAGATATGTTATAGAGTTCGGAAATACCTTTGCCAAATTTCATCAAGATCGGTTCTGATTTGGATATATGTCCCACATATATCTTCAACCGGGTTTTTGTTAATTGTGCACCAAATGACCAATATAAGTCCTAGTGACCTGAAATTTGATACATCCGACCGAATTTAGTCTAGAAACAAGTACATCAAATTTGGAGAAATTCGGTTCAGATATAGCTATCGCTGCCATATATATGTTTCATACGATTTGATTTTAAGTCCCTCGTAATATGCATTCGACAACAATGATTTTTGGTACCAGATATGTTATAGAGCTCGGAAATACCTTTGCCAAATTTCATCAAGATCGGTTCTGATTTGGATATATGTCCCACATATATCTTCAACCGGGTTTTTGTGTTAATTGTGCACCAAATGACCAATATCAATCCAAAAGTCCTGAATTTTGATACATCCGACAGAATTTAGTTTAGAAGCAAGCACAACGAATTCAGAGAAAATCGGTTCAGATATATCCATAGCTCCCATATATATGTATGTTTCATCCGACTTGGTGTTTAAGTCCCCCACATTCGTAATACATATGCATTCGACTGCAATGATATTTGGTACAGATATCTTATAAAGCCCGGAAATATTTTTGCCAAATTTGATCGAGAATGGCTAATATTTGGATATAGTTCCCATGTATATCCTTAATCGGATTTCAAGTTTATTGTGCATATAATGACTAACATAAACCCAAATGGAATGAATTTTGGGACGTACATTTCCATTTTCTGCAACTCGGCTCCGATATATATTTCTTTTTATATAATCCTCCGCTAAGTGATATCATGCACTCTATTGGAAACTATAACTGCTCTAAAGTCATTCCAATTGTAAAATATTTCGTACTTTTAAGTACTTTCCGTATACTTTTAGTAAAAATCTCCAAAATTTATTCTCGTGCATCTATTTGAACTCTTTCCTTTTAATATGAAGTTTCACGATTGTAGCTTCAGGCGATTTGTTTTTATCTTTATGATCGCATTAGAAGGGTTCGAAAAGTCTTTTTTAATTGATCAAAAATTCATAAAAAAAGGTACCTGAAAACCTTGGAAAGAATATACATCAGAAACAAGTAAAAAAGCAGCTAAGTTCGACCGGGCCGAATTTTTAATACCCTCCACCATTTGGAAGAAACTTGAAAAATTAAAAAAAAATCCGGAAACTACCACTTAAATGAAAACCGTTATATGGGGAAAATACGAAAGCGTGAACCTGCATTCGATTTTTTTTTAGATTGTCTTCGAATTTTACGATGATTCGGAATATATATACTTTGTAGGGTCTATTATAAATATTTCGAGGAGTTACAAACGGCATGACAAAGCTAATATACCCTAAGTAGAATGGTGGGAGGTTTAAAAAATCCAAAAATATTGTAGGGAACACTTAAGCATTACACCGACGATATGTTGCATGGAAAAAGCATCACTATGATAAGACGTGGCTACGAAATGGCGCCTTTTTCCATTGGCGCTTTTCTCCGTTTATGCCCAGAATTACAGCAAAGCTTAACAATGCACACCCTGTAGTGTCCATTGGACCTAACCTAATTGGAACAGATTGGTGAAAGTCTTTTTGGATTTTTTTTTGCTTTTCGTTAAGCAAAGCACTACCATTCATTGAGTTAATTTGGAGATTTGCAATGATTTTTACGCTTAAAAAGAGCCACAGCAGTCACCCAGTTCTTAGCAGCAAATGATGACAGCATCATGACAGGCGTCGTATTCAAAAAAAAAAAAAAAAAAAAAAACAAGTTTCCTTGAACTCTCGTAAAAGCAGCAAGAGGAAGACAGTGATGGGTGTTGTAGGGCAGGCCAAAATGAATGAACGAAACGAAAAAGTCGCAATGAAAATCGGAGCAACATTTAAACGACGACAAATACAGTTGGCATCCCTGATTTTTTCTTTCTTTTTCCATTTTTTTTTTTTTTGGTACAAGTTGAATTTTGACATCGTCTTTCTCTTAGCTACAAACACAAAAACAGGCACACACATACACACACTGTAACATACTGATAAACTTTGTTAAAAAACAAAACTAGTACACCGAGTACTAGTTTGGCAAATCTTATGCCAACTTTGAATATGTGTGTGTGCATGTGTGTCCCGTTGTGTGTGTGTGTGCGCGCGCCAGAGTCTGTGTGGTTATGGTTGGGTATTATAAAATCCTTTTAGGATTGACTTTTATTTAATGTGTACAAGGATTACAGCAACGAGTTTATAAATGTATAAGTGTGAAGTACTTTAAATGAATGTTTGTCGCACACAAACACACACTCACATGTATTCTTCACTACTACAACAGCAGTGTTTGGCATTATTGTGTCTCAGATTTTTTTGTATTTTTCTCTGCTACTATTTTTGAAATATCTCACATATTTTCTGTTGCTGTTGTTGTTGTTGTTATGACCCGTTTTATTGGGTTAATTAAAGTTTATTTTTCTAAAATTAAATTGTTAATACTGACAATAACTCAAATAACAACAATAACAGCTAAAGACAATAGCTGTCTTCTACGTTAAACAAAGGCAGTGGCATCAGCAGCATCTGTGTTGTGTCTCAGGAAAATAGTTTAAAATAAGAAGATGGCAGAAGAGAGGCAGAAGAGCCCGAGTAAACACGCCCAAGATGTGATGGCATTTAAAAAAAAGGAAGAAGAATTCCCACGTCTTTTGTTCTATTCGGCGAATTTCTTCCCCTACTAAATGTAACAAATTATTTATAAGACTATCTGTTAAGGGCCATATGATCGTCGTAATAACAACAGAGGTTGAATATACACACACACATTCGATTATGCTCCCAGAGTGGGCCATAAAACACACACGTGTATATTGTCCAGGCAACAAGGTAAGTAAGGTTTTTAATATTGTTACAAATGGGCAGTGGAATACAGTAGCTAAGACTGTTTAAAATGGATGAATCTAGTTTTATTTTAAGAAACCATTATATAGAATTTAAGAGGAACTAGTCTTTATAGGTCATATATAAAGTTTCGTCAATAACACAGTGCAACACAAAAAAAGTAAAAAAAAACCGAACTCTGTATCCTCCACAATGTGGAATTTAAATTTGGAAATTTTCAAAAAAATAAAATCCGTTTAAAATTCTGTTAAAATCTTAAAAATACCCTACATAGCCATTATATTGTGGTCTATAGGAAAACATGGACCTGCATAGGTAACCTGTGTCATAAGCCATGACAATATTCAAAAACGAAACTTGAAAAAAAAAATCCCGTGAATATTGTAGCTAAAATCATCAAAATATAGAAAATAGGGAGGTACCGTTATATCGGGGTTATACGAAGAACTGGACCTGCATAAACAATTTTTTTTATCACAGGCTGTAATACCTATTATAAAATTCAAATGCGAAATTTCAAACAATTTCGAATATTGTAGCTAAAATCGTCCAAATACCGAAATTGGCAGGACCTAGAGAGACAATTTTCTGTCATAGACTGTAGTTCTCATTACGAACTCTAAATACGAAATTTGAAACAACTCCGGTGAATAATGTTCCTACAATCGTCAAAATATCATGTATCGGGGGGTACCGTTGTATCGTGGACCCATATAGACATTTTTATTCCAGTCGGTAGAATGCTTAGAACGGAAATATCCATTGAAAATATAGCTAAAATCATCAAAATACCGAATATCGGGGGGTACCGTTGTATGGGGGCTATATGATATCGTGGACCGGTATGGCCCATCCTCGAACTTGACTTGCCTGCAGACGAAACACTGATCTATGCAAAATTACCGTTATTCGTTTTGACTCTAGCGTTATTACCGACGGACAGAGGGACAGGGCTAAATCGTCTTAGAATTTTACGCTGATCCAAAATATATATATGTACTTTGTTAGGTCCAAAATTATAATTTCGATGAGATACAAACGGAAATAATATACCCTCCATACTATGTATGGTAGAGGGTATAAAAAACGGTGTGTATATTTCTATACCCTCAACTATACGGCTAGGTATATAGAGGGTGTATATAATTTAATACGGCCAAAACGTGCCGCATCGAAAAAACGTTTTTAGACCCTAGGTCTCTTTGGACCAAACCCGTTTTAGGACATTTGAAGTCGATGTGTCCCTCTGTTTGTCTGACTGACTGGTGCGCACGATAACTCTCGAAACGAGCATTCGATTTGGTCCAAACTTGTTTCATCGTAATATTTTTGTAAAACTTAGCTCGAGTTCGGAGATAAGCAATATCGGTCCACTTCTTCAGGTACCTCCCCCACAAAAAGTCAAAGTTTTCAGGAATATATATTTTCTGCACAGAAAGTGCTTTGCAAATCCTAATATTTGCGTCAGTCCTATGTCAGGTGCAGAAAGGATAAAAATTGTAAATAATTACAACTACAGTTCACGAAGCTCATAACATCCAATTCCATTCAGACTTGGTACATCTCAATATTTCTGTCAACACAAGATCTGTTACAAATGATGGTAAATATCGGACAATCCCTTCTGGTACCTCCCCCACAAAGAGTCAAAATTTTGAATAACCAAAACGATTATAAAATCCGAAATAAGCATAAAATCATGAAGCTTACAAAACGCGAAATTAACATCCGATTCCATTCAGACTTGGCATATTTCAATATTTTCATCAGTACAAGATTTGTAGCAAAGTTTTTGAGATCGGACAATTTCTTCTGGTGCCTCTCCCACAAAGAGTCAACGTTTTGAATAACCAAAACGATTATAAAATCATGAAGCTTAAAAACGCGAAATTAACATCCGATTCCATTCAGACTTGGCATATTTCAATATTTTCATGAGATATGTTACAAAGATTGTAGAGATCGGACAATCCCTTCTGGTACCTTCCCCACAAAGAGTCAAACTTTTGAATAACCAAAACGATTATAAAATCCGAAATAAGCATTCGGTTCTCTTCACATTTCACAAATCCTATTATTTCCACTAACACAAGAACTGTTGTGAAGATGGAAGATATCGGTCCACTACTTCTGGTACCTCCCCACAAGGGGTAAACATTTTGAATATCCGTGAAGCTTACAAAACGCGAAATTAACATCCGATTCCATTTAGACTTGGCACATTTCAATATTTTCAGTAGTACAAGATATGCTACAAAGATTGTAGAGATCGGACAATTTCATCTGGTGCCTCTCCCACAAAGGGTCAACGTTTTGAATAACCAAAACGAATATAAGATCCGAAATAAGCATCCACCTCTCTTCAAATTTCACACATACAAACATTTTTGCTAACACAAGATCTGTTCTAAAGATAATATATATCTGCGAACCCCTTCTTATACCTCAGCCACAAGGGGTTGCAATTTTCAATACTTCTTCATACCCTCCACCAAAAAAAGTATGGAGGGTATATTAAGTTCGTCATTCCGTTTGTAACTCATCGAAATAATCATTTTAGACCCAACAAAGTATATATATTCTTGATCAGCGATAAGACGATTTAGCCCTGTCCGTCCGTCTGTCCGTCTGTCCGTCTGTCCGTCTGTTGTAATCACGCTACAGTCTAAACGGATAACGGTAGGAAGCTAAAATTTTGCACAGATCTCTCTTTTGTCTGCAGGCAGGTCAAGTTCGAAGATGGGGTATATCGGTTCACGATATCGTATAGCCCTCATATAACGGTACCCCCGATATTCGGTATTTTGATGATGTTAGCCACATTTTTCAATGGAATTGTCTGAAAATCCACACAAGTAATTCCTTGTGGGTACTTTATACCTCGGCAGAGAATTATCTATATAGGTCCACATTATCGTATGGCCTCCATAGAGCGGTACCCCCCGGTATTCGGCATTTTGATGATTTTAGCCACATTTTTCAACGGAATTGTCTGAAAATCCACACAAGGAGTTCCTTGTGGGTGCTTTATACCTCGGCAGAGAATTATCGATATAGGTCCACGATATCGTATAGCCCCCATATAACGGTACCCCCGTTATTCGGTATTTTGATGATTTAAGCTATATATTCCAATGGTATTCTCTGAAAATCCACACAAGGATTTCTTTGTGAGCACTTTAACCCCTGAAAGGTATTCGTCTATATAGGTCCACAATATCGTATATCCCCCATATAACGGTACCCCCGATATCGGCACCTTCCGATATCATGCATTTTAAAGATTTTAACAGAATTTTCAATGGATTTTATTTTTTTTGAATATTTTCTAATTCGTTCCAAATTGTGGAGGGTATTCAAAATTCGGCCCGGCCGAACTTACTGCTTTTTTACACGTTTTTTCATAAATTGCGAATCAAGTCGGCGATACTTTAGAACTTGTTATAGCTAAAAATTTCTCTCAATCTGAAATTTGAGATAAATTTGTCATTTTTGATTTCTCTTTAAATTTAAAATAAATGTTAGATTTTCTTGTAATTTTGCTTATATCAATATTATAAGCTGTATTAGATGAAGTATGAAAATGGAATACTTCGGTCGACTATATCTGGCACATCACGCACATTTTAATATTTTGAAGGAAGTAGTCGATATAGTCCAAACCGTGCACGTCGCAATATTTATATCATATTTATTTATGTCCGATACGAAATGGTCAATATAGGCCCATTCCTTCGAAACCTACGCCACAGAGGGTCAATAGTTTGAATTATAACGGAAGACAATATATATTTAAATAAACGAACATTGGCTGAGGGTATACATCTGTCGGTAAAACCGACTGATACTTTCTTACTTGTTTTTAAACTGATTTACTTCAGTCGAGTCATTAAAGGGGTCCTTTAGATGATTTTCTTCAAACACGTTTACAAATTAAATTAAAATATGACCGTACCAGATCAAAATATATTTTTTATTGGAAAATATGAGATTGCACTTATGTCTTGTTTAAATACAAATGTATGTATATTCAAATCCATAGGACAACTAGAATTAATTTAAATCAACAACTTTCTAAAGGATCTGATCTGTGATCTTTTACAAATGCCAAGTTTCAGCCAAATTTGATGTAGTGTAGTTTCCAAACACTGTGCCCCACATTGTACTGCGGTCATTTCGTTTTTGTCCAAGTGCTTAACTTTGGAAAATATTTTCCTTTTAAACAATCACTTGAGTGGGTGTGTAAATAATTTCATATAAGCCTTTTTGCAAACATCCTTGCACACATGCCCACACACATCCAATACACACACACACATTTAGTATTAGTTTGTAAGAACCAAAAGTGTAATCAAAATTTTCTATACTTTGGTGTATTGTAACACTTAAAGAGATTTTGTTTTGGGTCCATCTACTCCAATGAGAATTTATTGTTTATTTTCGTTAGATTGTTGTCTAGCGAGGTTGTTGTTGTATTCATTTTCTTGTTTTTTTTTATTAAAAATCTATCTATCGACAAGGGTATTTCCCATAAAATTCATGTAATTTTATTTATTCAAGGAGAGAGCAGAAGTGATGAGAAGTGAAATATTTTTGTAGAAAGTTTATTGATTTTGAGAAAATAAAACTTGACATTTTAAAGGCAAAGTAATAGAATTGATATAAGTTAATAATTTTTCGTTGCCTTTGAGAAATTTTGAATTATGTTTAACGACAGGATATTATTTAATTTCTTTAAATTTTGCTAAAGGACGAACAAGAAAATGTTGCATAGATTCAAAAACAAACCAAACATGAATTGTTATTATGTCTGAATTTCAAGTAAAGGTGAAAAATTAGAATAATTTCTATTTTTTCTACAAATCTTATTTCATTATACCCTCCACCATAGTATGGAGGGCACATTAGATTAGTCATTCCGTTTGCAACACCTCGAAAGTAAATATATCCACCTGTCTGTCTGTCTGTGGAAATTACTATAGCTTACGGACGAAATAAAGTATTTTGATGAAAATTTACTTAAATGTATTTTATGTCTGCAGGACTTTTGGGATTGAGAATGGGTCAAGTAGGTCCACGTTTTGGTATAGCCCCATATAATTGTATCGCCAGATTTAATATGTTTTGGTTGTTTGAGCCAAAGTTGTTACCTGAATTTTTTAAAAATTGGCAGTTTGTGTACCCAGGATGTGGAAAACATTCCAACATGGCTGTAGCTCCAGATATTCAGTATTTTGATGATTTGTATCGCACTCTTCACTTGAATTGTTTTAAATTTGGTATTTGGAATTCGAAATGGGTACTACCTCCTTTGACAGAATACGTCCTGCCCAAATTCACGCCTTCTAATATCCTCCTCCCAATATTCGGTATTTTGATTATTTTAGCTCTACTTTTCAACAGAATTATCTTAAAGTTGGCGTTTGGAATTTGCAAACGGTACCATCATCTCTGGAAGATAATTGGCATTGTTAGGAATGTAGCGGCATCTTCTCAATATTTTTCATTTTGCAATTTCCTTGCAAATAGTGGGGGAATTAAAAGTTCGGATCGCCCAAACTATGGTAGTTTTTTACTTTATTTTCTTTCAGAGTTTCAGGTTTTTTACTTGGAGCTTGGCATAAATCGAAAATGCTAGAGAGGGTATATACCGTTGGATAAGGCCAAAACGTGCCTCATTGAAATAACGGTTTTAGACCCTAGCTCTCTTTGGACCAAATTCGTTTCAGGACATTTAGAGTCGATCCAACGATGTTCGTCCATCCGTCCGTCTGTCTGGAACGATAACTCTCGAAGGGAGTACCAGATTTGGTCCAAACTTGGTACATCGTAACATTTTAGGTGCAAAAAGGACAATGTCGATCCACTCCATCAAGTACCTCCCCCACAAAGGATCAACCTTTTGAATAATTTTTACTCAATTTGATGTAAGAGTCTGACTGTCTTCAAGTTGTACACATCACAATATTTCTATTAACTTAAAGTTTGAAGCGAAGGTGGAATATATCGGTCCACTATTGCTGGTACCTCCCCCATAAAGGGCCAACATTTTGAATATCCATGAAACTCATAAAACGCGAAATTATCATCCGATTCCATTCAGACTTGGTTCATCTCAATACCTCCATCAACGCAAGATCTGTTATGAAGATGGTAGAGATCGATCCATTCCTTCTGGTATCTCCGGCACAAAGTGTCAATCTTTTGAATAAGCAAACCGGTTATACAATCTTAAATAAGCATCCGTTCTCTTTATATTTCACACATCCCATTATTTCTACTAATACAATATCTGCTATGATGATGGGATATACTCCTTCTGGTACCTCCCCTACAAATGGTCGAAATTGTGAATATCCATGAAGCTCATAACTTACGAAATTAACATCCACTTCTATTCAGATTTGGCACATATCAATATTTCCATGAGCACAGGATCTATTATAAAGATGGTAGAGATCGAACCATTCCTTCTAGTACCTCTCCCATACATAGGGTTCAGCGATCATTTACAACTTGCTATTTCTAAATATTTCTCTCAACCAGATACCTGAGATAAATTTTAAATTTATGATTTCGCATAAAATTAGATATAAATTTTCGATTTTCTTGTAATTTTTCCCATGTCAATATTTTTATCTGTATCAGAAGAAGTATGAAAATGGAATACTTCGGTCTCACGGAATACTGGTATCTCACGGACATTTTAGCATTTTCTAAAAATTATCACATATCTCATTTAAAGGGAAGGGAGGAACCGAGCAATACTTTTTAGCTCGTTTTTATTAAAATTAGGCGGGATCGGTATCATGAAATGATAACCAGTTTTTTTTGGCCTAGAATTTAAAAAATGATTGTGGAGGGCATGTGGTTTTAACAAGGCGGCGCTAACTGACATAAAGCCAGCAAAACAATTCAATTGTTGCATCAGACATTTCGTGGTTTACCCGAAGATGACTCTAGCAAACCGGTCATTGACAATTTCATTAATCGCGTGAATGCCAGCAAAACCGCGGCGATCATCTGCATGATTTTTGATTTCTTATTCCATACATAACTTTTACGGTATATTAAAGTATCACGTTTTTTTAATTCTTAAGTTTCTTTGTTTTACTTAAAATTTGAAAATTTTGTTCTAGTTGGGACACCCTTTACTTTTTTACATGTTTTTTTTTTTTCAATATTGGTACTCATTTTGACACAGTACTTTACGGGTCGATTTGACCACCACAAGGTGGTCAGGGTATTATGTCTTTGTGCATTTGTATGTAACAGGCAAAAGGAAACGAGATGGACCCATAGTTCCTTTTGGTGATCTGCATAGAATCACTTTCTGAGTTGATTTATGCATGTCAGTCCGTCTGTCCGCCCGTCTGTCCATGTATTCTTGTGAACAAAATGCAGGTCGCATTTACTATCCGATTAAGATGAAATTTTGCAAACAACATTTGTTTGGCCCAAGGATGAACCCTATTGAAATTGGAGATAATCGGTAAAAAATTTAGATATGGCTCCCATATATATCTTCGTCCGATTTGCCTTTTATTGTGCACCAAACGTGTAATATCAGCCCGAATATTATGGAATTTTGCACATACAACCAAATTAGGCCTGAAAATAAGTATGCCAAATGTTATCGAAATCGGTTCAGATTTGGATATAGGTCCCATATATATTGTTCATCCGATTTGTTATTTTTGTCCTCCGCAGCCGTAATATGCACTCTGTAACAACAATATTTGGGGAAATATATCAAATGCAGCTCAGAAATACCTTTGCTAAATTTTACCGAGATCGGTTCAGATTTGGATATAGCTCCCATATATAACTTCGTCCGATTTATTTTTTATTGTGCACCAAACGTCTAATATTTGTCCAAATGGGATGGAATTTGGCACATACGGCCGAATTTAGTCTGGAAGGTAGTATGCCAAATTTGGTGAAGATCAGTTCAGATATAGTTATAGCTCCCATATATATTGTTCATCCGATTTATTGTATTTGTTACCCACATCCTTAATATGCACTCCGTAACAACGATATTCAGGGAAATATAACAAATACAGCTCAGAAGTAACTATGCAAATTTTATCGAGATCGGTTCAGATTTGGATATAGTTCCCATATATATTTTTATCCGATTTCAAATTAATTTCGCACCAAATGGGCAATACAAGTCCGAATTTAAAAGATAAAAATGCTTCGGCATATTTAGTCTTTTGAATTTTAAATTATAATTATAATCATAGCGTGTAAGGTTGAATTCTCCCATAAAAACTTTTAATTATTAAGTGGAGCTCAACTAAATTAGCAAAGTGGTTTAGGGTATCATAAAATCGGCCCCGCCCGACTTTAGGACTTTCTTTACTGGTTTTATTAAATGCTGTTTTGAATTATCGAATCCCTGGAGATATGTAGCCGAAATACCCATAGACTCTATCTAATTTATACAATAGTTTTGTCTATTGTTCTGTTAAGATTCCAATTTTTAAAGTTTTATTAAATTGATTTCAGAACTCGAAGTTTTAACACCAAAGTTCGTGCTGTTGTTCTTGTGTTTGTTCTTAAAATGTCAATCAAGTTAAAATAATTTCTTTTAATGCACTTATGAGTTTAATGTAACTTTTATGTCTTAACCACGCACGCACACCCACCCATCAACGTGCAATCATATTTATATTTCCGTGGAAAGGACATCGTTATGTTAACAAGTGCAAACCCACACACACCCCAACACATTTACAAAATTTTCTTTTGCACTTGTGTGTGTGTCTTAAGTGGATTTTCTGGCTAGCCTACTTTTCAAAAACTGACGAAAGCCGAACTCACGGCAAATTCACCCATTTACAAGAATATTTCTTCGAATCAAACTGACATTGTATGCCTTTTATGTGTTTGTTCAATACATTGTAGTCATACTTACACACGTCTCTGTGTGTGTGTGTGTGTTTGTTACAACCGCAATAAAGTAGCAAAAATAATTAAATTGATTATTTGAAAATTTAATTGAACATTGTCAAACTTTCAAAACCACAAACACACTCTTTGGTACCATTGAGAGGGCTTTTGTTTTGTAAATTGAATGGCATGAGATTGTGTCGGTGTCGTTGTGAGCATGTGTTTGTAGTTGTATAGAATCTTTAGAAGACCATGGCAGAGTGATGGATTATTTAAGAAAAGTACTTGGTAGAGTGATAGGTATTCAGATCCAAAAGTTAGGGCTTTTTTGGTCTAATGGAATGATGGAGGAGTGATTAAGAAGATTTAAAGTAATCAGTTTGGAACTCATATGGCACCAGATTTACAACTATATCTAATATAATTTAAAAAAAAAAAACATAAAGAAAAAGTCAAAAGTCGGGCGGGGCCTACTATATGATACACTACACTACTATGCATATTTAGTAGAGCTCCCGTAACAAAAGAATTTATTTGAAATTGATCATACCACCTATCAACATTTGGCTTTAGAGCAGTTGTAATTTGGTTTAAGGAGGAACTAATATATAGGAGGCATATCCAATTCTGAATCGATTTTTACTTAATTTGACGAAGACATTTTTATCTTATATACCAAATAAAATTGCTATAGAGTTCATGATATCACTTCGAGAAGGATTATATTAATAACCAGTAAAGAAAGTCTTAAAGTCGGGCGGGCCGACTTTATGATACCCTACACCACTTTGCTAATTTAGTAGAGCTGCGCATAACAATTAAAAGTTTTTATGGGAGAATTCAATCATACACGCCATGATTATACTTATAATTTAAAGTTCAAAGGACTAAATATGTCGAAGCATTTGTATCTTTTAAATTCGGACTTGTAATGCCCATTTGGTGCACAATTAATTTGAAATCGGATAAATATATATATGGGAGCTATATCCAAATCGGAACCGATCTCGATAAAATTTGGCAAAAATATTTCTGAGCTCTATTTGATATATTTCCCTGAATATCGTTGTTACGGAGTGCATATTACGGCTGTGGGTAACAAATATGACAAATCGGATGAACAGTATATATGGGAGCTATAGCTATATCTGAACCGATCTTCACCAAATTTGACATACTAGCTTCTAGACTCAATTCAGTCGTAAGTGCCAATTTGGGCAAATATTAGACGTTTGGTGCACAATCAAAGGTAAATCGGACGAAGTTATATATGGGACCTATATCCAAATCTGAACCGATCTCGATAAAATTTAGCAAAGGTATTTCTGAGCTGTATTTGATATATTTCCCCAAATATTATTGTTACAGAGTGCATATTACGGCTGCGGAGGACAAAAATAACAAATCGGATGAACAATATATATGGGAGCTATAGCTATATCTGAACCGATTTCGATCAAATTAGGCATACTTATTTTCAGGTCCAAAATTCCATATTATTCGGGCTGATATAACACGTTTGGTGCACAATAAAAAGCAAATTGGACGAAGATATATATGGGAGCTATATCTAAATTTTTACCGATCATCACCAATTTCAATAGGGTTGGTCCTTGGGCTAAACAAATGATTTGTGCAAAATTTCATCTGGATAGGACAATAAATGCGATCTGTACTTTGTTTACAAAAATACATGGACAGACGGACAGACGAACGGACATGCATAAATCGACTCAGAATGTGATTCTATGCAGATCATCAATTTTCTTAAAATTTGATGAACTTGTTTCTAGACTCAATTCGGTCGGATACACCAAAATTCAGGACTTTTGGACTGATATTGGCCATTTAATTAATTCGAAATCGGTTGAAGATATATATGGGAGCTAAATAAATTTTCTTGGGCCAAACAAATATTGTTTGAAAAATTTCATCTCAACCGGATACTAAATGCGACCTGAATTTTGACATGCATAAATATACTCAGGAAGATATTCTACGAAAATACTCAAAATTAACTATGGGTCTATCTCGCATCCTTCTCCATGTTACAAACAAATGCACAAAGACGTAATACCCTTACCACTCTATGGTGGTATATCAAAAAATAAAAAATTGTCACCATAAAGTGAAAAAAGTGTTGGTAGAAAAAGTATATAACCAACGGAATTAAAGGACTATCTAAAACAAAAGGGGCTTTTACATAGATCGTTTATTCCAAATTTTATTCTCCTAAAGATTCTACCCAAAATGATAAGCGTCTTAAATTTCACCATAGTCCAATTAATAAAGTATTGTACGCCGAGTAAAATTTCAACAGCCTCTCCTCCCCCCAACCTTAATTGAATTCATGAGAATACCTTAACCGAGTTGCAAAGAAAAGCAGAACAATCGATGGTGTGACACACAAAAGATAAGTGCCTTTCGATTTAACTTCAATTACTTATAATGACAATGGGGGCAACAACAACAACTGAGTAATGAACTTTGGCTTACAATAGCCAGGCGTTTACTATTGTCATCTACATTGTCTGCCAGGTTCACATTTCGACCAGAATGTATATTAGTGTGGATGAGCCATAAGAGGACTGAATACCAGCCGATGAGGATGTAAATGGGAAACGACTTCAGTCAATTATATAACCTATATAAGCTGTACTATAAGAGGTGAAGGGGAATTTTTGAATTTTAGTCACAATATCAACGGGATTAAGAGAATTTTTAATATTTGGGGTCTTTGAAGGTTCCAGAGGAATTTTTAAACCACATTGGTCAATATGGTTCATACAGATATCGTATATCCCCCATATACCGGTATATCCTTATATTTGGTATTTTTATTGTCGGAATTGTCTAAAAATACATACTAGAAGTTCTTTCTAAGCATTTCCCCCTGGAAGAGAAATGTCTGTATAGGTCCACGTTATCGTATATCCCACATATAATGGTACACCGCGATATTCGATATTTTGACGATTTTAGGGACATTATTCACTGGAGTTGTTTCAAATTTCGTATTTAGAATTGGTGGTAGGTACAACAGCCTATGACAAAAAATTGCGTATGCAGGCCTACGTCCTCGTATAGCCCCAATATAACGGTATCCCCCAATATTCCGTATTTTGATGATTTTATGGACATTATTCGCCGGAGTTGTTTTACATTTCGTTTTTAGGTTTTGTAATGGGAACTACAGTCCGTGGCTGAACTTTTTTTGCAGGTTCATTTATTCGTATGGGCCTCACATGTATATCAGTACCTTCCTAAATTCGGTATTTTGACGATTTTAGGTACAATATTCACCAAAATTGTTTGAAATTTCGTATTTGAAGTTCCCAATAGGTACAACAGCCTGTGACGGAATTTTGTCTATGCAGGTCCACGTCTTCGTATAGACCCCAACATAAGCGTTATATTTGGTATTTTTGGATTTTTTGAAATTTTCCAAATTCTTTCCATATGGTGGATGGTATTCAAATTTTGGCCTGGCCGAACTTACTGTTTTTTTATACCCTACACCACATAGTGGCCCAAGGACGAACCCCATTGAAATTGAGATAATCGGTAAAAAATTAGATATAGCTCCCATATATATCTTTGTCCGATTTGCCTTTTATTGTGCACCAAACGTGTAATATCAGCCCGAACAGTATGGAATTTTGCACATACAACCAAATTAGGCCTGAAAATAAGCATGCTAAATTTGATAGAAATCGGTTCAGATATAGCTATAGCTCCCATATATATTGTTCATCCGATTTGTTATTTTTGTCCTCTGCAGCCGAAATATGCATTCTGTAACAACAATATTTGGGGAAATATATCAAATACAGCTCAGAAATACATTTGCTAAAGTTTATCCAGATCGATTCAGATTTGGATATAGGTCCCATATATAACTTCGTCCGATTTACCTTTGATTGTGCACCAAACGTCTAATATTTGCCCAAATTGGATGAAATTTGGCACTTACGACCGAATTGAGTCTAGAAGCTAGTATGTCAAATTTGGTGGAGATCGGTTCAGATATAGCTATAGCTCTCATATATACTGTTCATCCGATTTGTCATATTTGTTACCAAAGCCGTAATAAGCACTCCGTAGCAACGATATTCAGGGAAATATATCAAATACAGCTCAGAAATATCTTTGCTAAATTTTATCGAGATCGGCTCCGATTTGGATATAGCTCCCATATATATCTTTATCTGATTTCAAATTAATTTTGCACCAAATGGGCAATACAAGCCCGAATCTAAAAGATACAAATGCTGCGGCATATTTAGTCCTTTGAACTTTAAATTACAATTATAATCATAGCGTGTATGATTAAATTCTCCCATCAAATCTTTTAATTGTTATGTTGAGCTCTACTAAATTAGCAAAGTAGTGTAGGGTATCATAAAGTCGGTCCCGCCCGACTTTTGGATTTTATTTACTTTTTGATATACATGCATTCCTGGCGGTTAGGCAAGCTTTTGACTTTTGACGTCGTCTATGACCTATAGCAGAATTTTATGACGAATTTTTTATAGAATATTTGACTTCTTACGATCCTGTTTAAAGTAAGTTTTTAACTATATTTCTTGGCTCGCTTGAAGTTTAAAAATGTCTTCCAAAATAATTACCGTATTTGCAATATTGCCGAAGATACGATATATCTAAAATGAATGGATTCCGAGGAATATTAATCCGAGAATTTCGAAAAGTGTGCTGGAGGGGGGAATATTTGGTTACTTGTCGATGTAAACTTACAATACGCCTTTTTTAGCTCTAATTTCATAATCTGCTGGCTTTTCCCCGTAATTATTGAAAAACAATTAATTTTATCGCACAGTGTAACAGAACTGCGATATCTGAAAAAATATGCAAATCCTGCCCCACTTCCCCTTATAGCACAGGTTTAAAATAATCCCCATCCATTCGAGTTTAATATCATTTCTATAAATACATTTCGTTGTTCTTTTTTCATTTCATCTACATAACCCATGTTTGTATATTTAATTTCCAATGTTTATACAACACGAACGAAACCTCAATAGACATCACCTATACGTATCTATCCACACGGGCATCTTCTCCTGCCCATTTACGTTTAAATTAAATTTCAGGTTTCTGCAGACTCAATGCAATTTCCGCTCTGAGCCAATTATTATTTATCATTTCCTGGTCCAACCCAGTGACTTTTCACATAGTCGTACTTATGTTGTCACAGCGCTATAATTGAAAGTGTAGACTTTGTACAATGTTGTTGTTCCCACACACACATACACTCCGAGAGATGGCAACATTTCTTAATTGTTTTGTTATTTTGTTGTTGTTGTTGTTGTTTGCAACAATTTCTACTACAACGTACTAGTAAAAATGCTCGTAATACTACAACGTTTATACATACATATGAGAGACATTGTATGACTTTGTATGGATGTAAGAAAAACGTACATATGTGGTGTATAAATGCATGTATGTGCTTACCGTTTTTGACCATTTGTAGGTCTAGGTTTTTACCTGGTTTTATTTTTATGAATCAATTTTGATATATAACCATTCGTTTTTGCTGTTGTTGTTGTTGCTATCTTTGTTTCTTGCTCCCACAAGAGCAAGAGACTGGATTTACCCACACACATACATCGTTTTTGTTGGATTCATTGTTGCTCGGTTTGATTGGCTGACAAAGCTTCATGACCCACACACATGATTGTTGGTTTTCTTTGTTTTTTTTTTTACATTTTAACCTGGAGCCCAGATCTGTCGTTGAAATGAAATGAACCATAGACAACAAAATCCTTTCAATAGCTAGCAACAACTGGCTGGCAACAGGCACACTTGCGACCGCACACGTACATTGATATTTGCAATAAACACAAACATCACAATGCACTATGGCCACAAATATGATTTTCTTGTTGACAAAATGGTTTTTGTCTAATTTTTGGTTTTTGAATAACCTGTTAATAAACATCGATTGTGCATTATTAATTTTTTTTAGACTTTGTTCTGAACCGCTAGAACCCTTTGAATAGGGACCCCAACGAGCATAACCTAACAAACAATGGGAGCAAAAGGTAATATAAACAAACTACCTTCTGCATTACCAGTAGCAAAATAACTTATTTTCCTCATTACCAAGTAATGAGTGTCGTCGGCAAACAGCGTGAGCGTCCGACTACAAAACCTAAGGTTGTGAGTTCAAAAAAGGAAAGCAAGTAAAAAGTAGCTTAATTCTAAACCAAGTTTTAATACCCTCCCCCAGTTGGAAGGAACTTGCACAATCTAAAACAAGTAAAACCAGTAAAGAAAGTCCTAAAGTCGGGCGGGCCGACTTTATGATACCCTACACCACTTTGCCAATTTAGTAGAGCAAAGAGGAGAATTTAATCATACACGCTATGATTATAATTATTATTTAAAGTTCAAAGGACTAAATATGCCAAAGCATTTGTATCTTTTAAATTCGGACTTGTATTGCCCATTTGGTGCAAAAATAATTTGAAATCGGATAAAAATATATATGGGAGCTATATCTAAATCTGAACCGATCTCGATAAAATTTGGCAAAGATATTTCTGAGCTGCATTTGATATATTTCCCTGAATATCGTTGTTAAGGAGTGCGTATTACGGCTGTGGGTAACAAATACAACAAATCGGATGAACAATATATATGGGAGCTATAGCTATATCTGAACCGATCTTCACCAAATTTGGCATACTACCTCAATTCTAGGCTCAATTCGGTCGTATGTGCCAAATTTCCGATCTCGATAAAATTTAGCAAAGGTATTTCTGAGCTGCATTTGATATGTGTCCCCAAATATTGCTGTTACAGAGTGCATATTACGGCTGCGGAGGACAAAAATAACAAATCGGATGAACAATATATATATATGGGAGCTATAGCTATATTTGAACCGATTTCGATCAAATTTGGCATACTTATTTTCAGGCCTAATTTGGTCGTATGTGCAAAATTCCACACTATTCGGGCTGATATTACACGTTTGGTGCACAATAAAATGCAAATGGGAGCTATATCTAATTTTTTACCGATTATCTCCAATTTCAATAGGGTTCGTCCTTGGGTCAAACAAATTATTTCTGCAAAATTTAATCTGGATCGGATAATAAATGCGACCCGTACTTTGTTTACAAAAATACATGGACAAACGGACGACTCAGAAAGTGATTCTATGCAGATCATCAAAAGGAACTATGGGTCTATTTCGTTTCCTTTTGCCTGTTATAAACAAATGCACAATCATCTTGTGGCGAAGGCATAAAAATCCGATGATCTTACTTTTGGGTAATATATTGAAATGTGCGCAGTTTATAGAAAATCGGCCACACATTTCTCATTATTATACACTCCACCATACATAGCATGGAGGGTATATTAAATTCGTCATTTCAGTTCCAACTGCTCGAAATTGTAATTTTTATACCCTTCGTTATAGTATGGAGGGTATATTAAGTTTGTCATTCCGTTTGTAACAGCTCGAAATATACATTTTAAAACCCACACTATATATATATATATATATATATATACTTGATCGGCATAAAATTCTATGCCGATTAAGTGAAGTCCGTCCATCTATCCGTCTGTGGAAAACACTCTAGCCTCCGAACGAAATGAAACAGATTGATAAAATTTTACTCAAATGTGTATTATGTCTGCAGGACTTTTGGTACTTAAAATGGGTCATGTAGATCCACGTTTTGGAAAAGCCCCGATATAATGGTACCTTCCGATATTCGGTAATTTAATTATTTTAGCGACATTATTCACCGGAATTGTTTAAAATTCGGTATTAGAAGTTCGTAATGGATAGTACAGCCTAAGATAGAAAATTATCTGTGCAGGTCCACGTCTTCGTATAGCCCCCATATAACGGTACCTCCCGATATTCGGTATTTCAATTATGTTATCGACATTATTCACCGGAATCTTTTCAAATTTATTATTTGAAGTTCGTAATGGATATTACAGCCTATGACAAAAAATTGTCTGTGCAGGTCCAAGTCTTCGTATAGCCCCCATATAATAGTACCTCCCGATATTCGGTATTTCAATGATTTTAGTGACATTATTAACAGGAATTGTTTCAAGTTTCGCATTTGTATATTGTAATGAGTTATGACGGAAGGTGTCTATGCAGGTCCACATCGCCGTATATACCCTAATATCACGGCTGCATTCGATATTTTTAAGATTTTAACAGAAATTTTAACGGATTTTTTGTTGAAGGGTATTCAAAGATCGGTCCGGCCGAAGTTACAGTTTTTTACTTGTTAATATTGCATAAGTATTTTCCATGTATACTTTTTGTATATTCTCGCATCTATACAACACCAAGTATATATTTTATATAACATAATCAGTTTTATTTTATAGCATAATGTTTGACACTGCATTAACTACGGCGTAGAAAGTACTAAAAAATAAACTTAAAAAATGGTTTCCCCAAAAATGTCGTGATTGGGACCATTGTGCATATCTGACACCAGCGCCATAATATGTGAATGTTGTTTGTGTTTCTGGTTTTCCGCCATACACATTTGAAGTAAAATGTACTACAAACATACAATTTAATTAAAAATAAAAATGAAAAAAAAACTTTGTAAAAACATTATAAAGGCCCTGCGACAATATTACAAATGCAATTAGAGAGAAATGTCCGGAACTTTAATACACTCACGCAATCTTTATAATACTGCGCTCCTCGCAACGGCCATCCGTCCGGTAAGAGCACATTTAAGCGTTGCGAATCCACCTACATTCTTTGTGCCATTGAGAGACATCGAGATGTAGGTCCTACCACTACATTAAGGATTTTAGGAGAGTCAAGTGCCTGTGTGCCTATGTCAGTGTGTTTGTGTGTGTGTGTGCGTTTGTGTATTAATCAAGTCTAGCAGCATAAGAGAGGATGTTAAATTTATTATTAGTTTCAAACCTGGTCACAATGGGCACACATAATCTCGAAAACTCACTTAAACACACTAACATGTTTTCATTATTACATATGCATTTGGGTTTTTGCATATACACATACATGTATACAAAATATATGTATAAATTAATTTCTCCACATGATATGTTGCATATTTGTAGGCGTAGGTGGTGTAAACATGGTATGCTGCTTGCCTTATGGGATTGTGGATGATACATGTGGTTGTATCTATCTATCTATGTGCCTGAGAGTGTGGGTGTGTGAGAAAATGAGTGAATTTAAAAATATAATCAGCTCATTGTATAGTCTGTGGTCTGAGGTAATTGCTGTCATCCGCTTCAATAGTCCCAGTCAGGTGTATGCTTATGTGTGTGTACATGTATGATTACGCCTAGAAATCAAATGACAATGGGAGCTTAAACAAGTAAATTCGGCTTAATGTTCTGTCGGAGGGTAATGCTTTTCATCCATTAAAAATGAGAAAAGCCGTAAATCTTCGGTGGAAGTAAAATCGGACATAACTCGCATATCATCATATCATATTGACCTTGACTCCATGCGTGATGAAAACTATGCTAGGAATGAAATGGTAATCCTTTATTGACATTTGTAATTCATTCCAATATTGGTATTTAGAGTTCGTTATGGGTTCTACATCTTATGGCTGCAAATTATCTTTTTCCTATAGCCCTTATATAACGAAACTCCTGGCGTTCAGTATTTTAATTTCTTAGTAGAAGTGTTTCAAAACTGGTATTAAATGTTCAGAAATAACACTGTGCAACACAAAAAATAATTGCAGAAAAAATCTAGTAGATTATGAAAATAGAGTTAAAAATATATATCACGTGTTTCAGCGTTTTGAAAGTTGACATCGCAAAGTAACCTAAATAGAGGGGCAACTGACCCCCCTTCTACACTTTAGCAAATTTTTAGATTAAGATTCCTTATAATCCGTTTATACTAGGTATATAGAGTCTTCGGAAATATCGTTGAAAAAAACAGGAATATTTTGACCGAAATTGTTAACACTTAAGCGAGTCAACAAAGGTGTCGGTTTGGCCCTTCTTCAAAATGTGTTTGTAATCTCGCATTAAACAGGTCCCAGAATATGTCAAAAGCCCAAATCTTACCTAAACGCCAGGAATTCTTAAAAATTAACAACACATTTTAGGGCTAAGGCAGTATTTCATGTGAATTTATGTAAAAATCTCCTACAAAGCATAATTTTAGAAGAATGACGCCAAAGACAAAATAATTCATCATCAAATTTCACTTTGAGTCTTCAGAGATACGAAATCTCTATTTTCATTGTACAGAGTGAGATGAAAAAATAGCAACCATTTTCAGACTGCTGGCATTTCTAAGCCACACGTCCGACAGCTGTTAACATTATTGCAGTGACTGCTCATTATATTGTTTACAAGCGTAGAAAAGCATTTTGGTGAGAATTTTCCAGCAAAAAAGTTATTCGTGATGGAATTCAAGCGTAATAGTGTGATTTCATTATACTTGGCAGGGAAACCACAAGTGGCTATCGTTAGAGCACTACAGCATTCAATTGTGAATAAATCTTTTGTGTATCGTACCATCGCTCGTTACCGTGATACTGGTAGCGTAGTCCGACTTCAAGGAAGTGGACGGCAGAAATGGTTCGAAAAGTAAAGAAGCGACTTGATCAAAACCCGCGTCATAGTGGCCGAAAAATGGCTCGTGAGCTGAATATATATCGCAATATTCCATTCGACAAATATTGAAAAATGAGTTGGGGGTAAAGCCATTGAAATTCCAAAATGTACAAGAACTTATACCACAACATAAAGAAAATAGACTCAAAAGTGCTAAAGAGTTGCTTCGCTTGGCCGAAAGTGGTGAACTGCCGAGTTTGGTTTTCTCCGATGAGAAAACATTCGTTGCCCAGCAGTTTGTAAACAAACAAAATGGTCGTTTTTACTTGCCAAAGAAGTCAGCTGAAAATGTGCACCTTCGATTGGCCACCAGAACCCAAGCGCCGGCCATGGTGATGGTGTGAGCCGTCATAACAGCCGATGGTCGCTCTCCGCTCGTATTAATTGACAGTGGCATCAGAATAAATGCCGAATATTATAGCGAAAATATCCTGGAGGGTGTATTAAAGCCTTGAGCACGCAAACATTTTGGCCGCAGACCTTGGACATTAAAACAGGACTCAGCACCATCGCAATCAGCACGCGCCACTCAAGAATGGTTACAAAATGAGTTTCCTCGCTACATTTCCAGCGCGCAATGGCCACCAAAATCTACGGATACCAATCCGTTGGACTACTGAGTCTGGAGTATTTTGGAAAGCAAAGTTGGCTATAAAGAATACCAAAGTGTCGATCACTTCAAGATAGCGCTTCGCCGGGAATGGGCCAAAATACCGTAGAGCAACATTCGAGCAGCGTGTGATGGTTTCATTGGCCGTTTGAAGGCCATTATTCGTGCCTAAGGTTACCAATTCGAACAAATCTAAACATATTCTAAATTTTGATGCTATTTCAAACATTTTTTTGCTTTCATTCAATAAAATTAAAAAAAAAAACATGTAAAAAAGCTGTAAGTTCGGCCGGGCCGAACTTTTAATACCCTCCACCATTTGGTACAAATTTGGCAATTTCCAAAAAATTGAATCCGTTAAAAATTCTGTTAATATCTTAAGAATGCCGAATGCTTATACGACGACGTGGGCCTGCATAGGCAACTTTTGTCATAAGTTATTACAATATTTAAATGCGAAATTTGAAGAAGAATCTGTTTATAATGTAGCTAAAATCATTAAAATACCGTATATGGGGGTACCGTTATATGGGGGCTATACGAAGGCGTGGACCTGCACAGACAATTTTCTGGCATGGGCTGAAGTATCCATTAAGAACTTCACATGCGAAATTTGAAATAAATAAATAATGTCGCTAAAATCATCTAAATACCGAATATCGGGGGGTACCATTATATAGGGGCTATACGAAGACGTGGACCTATATAGATTATTTTCTGTCTTAGGCTGTAGAATCCATTACGAACTTCAAATGCCGAACTTGAAACAATTCCGGTGAATAATGTCGCAAAAATCATCAAAATACCGAATATCGGGAGGTACCGTTATATGGGGGCTATATGATTTCTTGGACCTACATGGCCCATTTACGAACTTAACCTGCCTACTGGCAAAATATACATGTGTGTAAAATTTTAAATTGTTCGAAAGATAGCGTGATTACAACAGACAGACAGACGGACAGACAGACAGACAGACAGATGGACATGGCTAAATCGTCTTAGAATTTTACGCTGATCAAGAATATATATACTTTGTTGGGTCTGACATGAGTATTTCGAGGAGTTACAAACGGAATGACAAAATTAATATACCCTCCATAGTATGGTGGAGGGTATGAAATGTAAAAAGTATTGCGTGTGAGTTTGTTGCAGTTTTTTTTTAACTCACTCTGTATATTCACGTATATACAACTGATCACACAGTTGCTTTAGCTCGGGTGTTCTGCATTTATGTCTGTCAATTGTGGTTCTCTTTTTGTAATTAGTTAAGAGTAACGTCCCCGTTTTTTTTGCCAATTGATTGTTTATGCATTAAAATGCACGTCGACAAAGTGATATTTGCTCTTTAGCTATGTGGTGATAGCGAACTTAAAAAACTATGCTGAAAAAAATGGAAACCTCAGTGTTAACAGAAGTCCTGTAGGCGTATCAAAGGAGAAGTGCAAAACAAACATATTGTGGCTTGAAGGCTTGCTCTTCCCAATGGCTAGGAAATTCGTTTGTGAGTTATTCAGTAAAACAAAAACGCAATGAAATGACACGAAAGAGAAGACAACACAGAGTGACTTCAAAGGATTTTCGTATTTGGGCGGTTTTTACACGGAGGAATTCATGTGACCCAAAAGTGAACAGTTGAGTTCCTTTTTGTTCCTGGAAAGTGAGTTTTTTTTTGTGGGACCGTGAGCCTTTCACAGTTTCATTTTGTTCGATGAGTTAGGCTATTTTTGCAGCAACATATTTGGTGCAAAAAAGTGAAACTCTTAAATGTCAACGGATGTTTCGGTGAATCTAAATTTTCATGACAAAAAACAATTTAAAGAGCAAATATGTTTGCCAGCAAGTTTTATTGGGAAATTTCCATATAAATGACTAGGGGAAGTTGGATGAGTTCGTGTGTGTGATTCTTTATTAGGGTGTATTTTGCTTTAAAATTGTTTCTTTCGAATGTTTTCAATACTCCGAGATTCGCCCGGTCAAAACTAACAAGCAAAAAACGTTAAGTTCGGCCGGGCCGAGCTTTTAATACCCACCACAATTGGCTAAAGAAAACGTGTTTATATAAAAGCATCAGAATTCAAACGCGTTCCTCTTTAAACTACCAATACCAGTAAGACCTTTTGGATAATGCTGTTAAATTTTCAAAAAACCATAAAGTGGTTGAGGCGCTGTATCAAAACGGGAACCTCTATAGACAATTTTATACTTCACGGATTCATCTTCTTAAATATTAAATTTAAAACAATTTCATGAGTAAAAGTGGCTAGGATTATCAAAATACCGAATATCTTTGGGTATCGTTATTTGTGCGCTATAGGAAAACGTGGAGTTAAATATTCAATGTTTTTCCACCGGAGCTAGAGCCCATAATTAACTAGAAATTCCAATTTTTAGCCAAATCCGTGGAAAAATGTGGCAAAAAACTTAAAAACACCGAATATTCGGTGATACCATTATGTGGGGCAATACAAAAATGTGGACCTATGCATATTATGTTCCGCCACAGCAGCTAGAACCCATTAGGAACTGCTAATACAAACTTCTGGACAGATCCGTGGAAAAATGTGGTAAAAATCATCAAAACACCGAATATCGGAAGGTAGCGTTAGGTGAGAGCTATACAAAAACGTGGACCTATAATACAAGATTTCGCCATCGGAGCTAGAACCCATTATGGCCTACAAATACCAATTTTTAGACAAATCCATGAAAAATGTGTCAAAAATTAACAAATTACCGAATGTCGGGAGGTGCCGTTATATGGGGGCTATACAAAAACGTGGACCTATACCAACAAGGCGCCGCCAACTAACACAAAATCTGCTGTGAAGATTGGATATATCGGTCCACTCCTTCTTATACATACCACACAAAAGATAAAAATTTTGAATATCCATTAAACTCATAAAACGCAAAATGAACATCCGATTCCATTCAGACGTGAGACATTTCAACTTTTCCATCAACACTAGATCCGTTATAAAGATGGTAGAGATCGAGCCATTTCCCACGTAGGGTACAAAAATTTCACAAATAAAAACGAACCCCTTCTGGTATCTCTCTCATCCACAAAGAGTCATAATTTTCAATCCATTTATGTATCATAACTTGCGCAACAAGTCAGCGATTCTTTACAACTTGCTATATCTAAATATTTCTTTCAACCAAAAACCTGAGTTAAATATGGAATTTATGATTTCGCCTACAATTGGATATAAATGTTCAATTTTCTTGTAATTTTGCCCATACCAATATGTTTATCAGTATTAGATGAAGTATGAAAATGGAGTACTTCGGTCGACTATATCTGGTACCTGAAGCCTATTTTAAAAGATTCTAAAAATTGTCACATATCTCATGTGAAGTGAAGGAAGTAACCAATATAGTCAAAACCTGGCACAATACTTATATCATGTTTATTTATTTGTGATACGAAATGGGCAATATTGGTCCATTCCACACCTACTCCATAGCGGTTTAAAAATTTTGAAAATCTTAACAGATGTCAAAATATATATTTAAATAATCGAACATTGGCTAAGGGTATACATCTGTCGGCAAAACCGACTGATGCTTTTTCACTTGTTATACCCTCCACCTTGGAAAGGAGGGTATATTAACTTTGTCATTCCATTTGCAACATCCTTAAATATTCGTCGTAAACCCCATAAAGTATATATATTCATAATCAGCATAAAATTCTAAGTCAATTTAACGATGTCCGTTTGTCTTTCTGTCTGTCCGTCTGTCTGTCTGTTGAAATCACGATACAGCCCACATTATTTGACGTAGAGCGCCAAAATTTAGCAGAGCAATTTGTATTGTGTCTAGGATGGTTTGTATTGAAAATGAGATATATCGGTCCACGTTCTGATATAGTCCCCATATAACGGTACCCTCCGATATTCGCTATTTTGATTATTTTTGCCACATTTTTTTCACGGATTTGTCTAAAAATTGGTATTTGTAGGTCATAATGGGTTCCAGCTCCGGTAGCGAAACATTGCATGTATGGGTCCACGATTTGGTATAGCCCCCATATAACGGTACCTCCCGATATTAGGTATTTTTATAGTTTTTGCCACATTTTTTCACGGATTTGTCTAAAAATTGGTATTTGTTGGTCATAATGGGTTCCAGCTCCGCCACAGAGCAGAGCATGGTATAGTCCCCATATAACGGTACCTCCCGATATTCCGTATTTTGATGGTTATTGCCACATTTTTTCACGGATTTGTCTGAAAATTGGTATTTGTAGGTCATAACGGGTCCCTGTACGTATGGCAAAACATTGCATGTATAAGTCCACGTTTTGGTATAGCCCCCATATAAAGGTACCTCCCGATATTCGGTATTTTGATTATTTTTGCCACATTTTTTCACGGATTTGTCTAAAAATTGGTATTTGTTGGTCATAATGGGTTCCAGCTCCGGTAGCGAAACATTGCATGTATGGGTCCACGATTTGGTATAGCCTCCCGATATTAGGTATTTTTATTGTTTTTGACACATTTTTTCACTGATTTGTCTAAAAATTGGTATTTGTAGGTCATAATGGGTCCTAGTTCGTGTGGCGAAACATTGTATGTATTGGTCCAAGTGTTGGTATAGTCCCCATATAACGGTACCTCCCAATATTCGGTATTTTGATGATTTTTGACACATTTTTCACGAATTTCTCTGAAAATTGGTAGTTGTAGATCATAATGGGTCCCAGTTCGTGTGGCGAGTCGTTGTAGTTATAGGTCCGTGTTTTGGTATAGCCGCCATATAACGGTACCTCCCGATATTCGGTATTTTGATTATTTTTGCCACATTTTTTCACGTATTTGTCTGAAAATTGGTATATGTAGGTTATAATGGGTTCTAGCTCCGTTGGCAAAACATTGCATGTGTAGGTCCACGATTTGCTACCTCCCGATATTCGGCATTTTAATGGTTTTTGCCACATTTCTTCTAATGTTTCCTTTACCCTAAGGTGGAGGGTATTAAAAGTTTGGCCTGGCCGAACTTAATGTTTTTTTCACTTGTTTTTTATTTTATTTACCATGATCTGATTAAAGTCTGATATGGCTGCTAAGAATTGGCATCTAATATGTACAAACGTATTTTAAAACTAACATTTGCAAATAGACATATCTCACACCCTTGCCAAAAGTTTGTACAAGCCACTCTAATGTATAGTTTTTCCCTGAGTCTAGTTTAGTTTGGCCAATTTATGAATGACCATGAATTTCAGTTTTGTATTTTTTTTTTTGTTCGGTTTTCCATTTTGGGTCATTTTAGCCGAGTAATCAAAAATCATGACGGTTTCAGAAAAAAAGAAGAGTCCTTTATTGAAAAAAAAAACCGACGTGTAGAGTGTGGGCGTTGTGGGCAAATATGTGCACGAGGAGACCGTTAACAATAACGGCCTGGGTATTCATACAAATCAAAAGTCATTGCAAAGTTAGGTTGGCTGATAAGTTTATTCATTGCTGAAAGAAAAACAGGGTCGTAGTAAGACTTCTTCAGAGAGAGAGAGGGGGGGGGGGGGTTAAATATAAATATGTTTTAAAATATTAAAGATATCTCTAATAGAAATGGACAAGGTCGTCTTATGGCATGAGGTTTTTTCTTAGCCAATTCCAGGAATTTAAAATTATGGTTATAAAATCTTCAAGCTTCTTTTTTCTCTTTCCGTGGGATTTTATTCCACTCCAACTGTGTTATGTGAACTCCAAGGTTGTTTCGCTTGAATCGCTTGAATTGTATTGAAAACAGTCTAGTTAGAAATTGTTAATCAAAACAACAACAACAACTACAACAGCAAATACTTCCGTCATTGTATATTCGGTAAGTGGTTAATCGAATTGCTCAAAATTCTTGCTAATAACTTTGGCCCAAAAGCCTAAATGCCTGTGCAATAAGTTAATAGTGTTTGCAAATTCGTAGTTTAACCTTGATACGGTTGGACGCCATTGGTAATGCTCTAAGGAAATATTATGGTGTTTGTTAAACATGGAATTCCATAGTCATTCTGGGCCATAGTGGTGGGAGTATTGGGCAAATATTAAAATTGTAGTTTTTCATTTCTTTTGTGGGTTTTCGATTTTCTGTTCTTCTTTTTTTCTTTCGCTTCGCTTCGCTTCGGTGTGGTGCGGTGCGGTGCGATAGGTTGTGTGCCAAATTAATGAAAATAAATATCCTTTGGTGTCATAAACATGTCAATCAGATTTCAATGTTTTAAGCCTAGGGGCGTTCTCCTTTCGTTTCCGACTCTCTTGAGTGATGTGTCGCTTTTTTGGTTTGGTTTTGGATGGTGGTATTTTGGCCAAAACCTAAACAATGAATTTGCTGTTTATTGTCCCAGTTGAGCGTTGGGCGTTTCACAGTTTTCCCCAGTTTAGCCTATCAATCTATGGCTCAATGTTTCATTCTTTGTTTTGACGGTGAGAGGGGGGAGGGTGGTTCTAGATATTTGGCATAGCCAAGGATTTTCCGTTGTTTAGTTCATGGATAAATCTTGTTTTTTGCCCCCATTGTTACAAACTAGACCAGACAATGTATATCCCTGCTGTTAGCCTAGTTTTATTAGCCCAAAAATTGATTTGACTTGGCTAAAAGCAAGGGTAGGGAGGTTTGCGTTGTGAGCTTAAATAAAAGGGTATTTTGTGCGTGCATGTGTTGGTTTAACACACAATCATTTCTTTATACCAAGAAACGGCAGAAACAGCAACATGACTGGAAAAAGGATAACCGGAAAATGCTAGCCTCAATCATTATTTAAGGTTTTGCAAAATATTTTCCCAATGGGATATTCCCCAGAATTAAATGTCATGAATATCATTTCTTTGTGCCATGTTTTGGTATTCAATTTCAAAAAGAAAAGGGAGTGTGTGCGGGAGAGAGTGGACGATTACGACCTTAGGCTCTCATTTTAATAATTTTACTGAAGGTTAAACATTGTTCTTGGCTTAGACCGGCTTATTTATTTCCATACCTTTAGGGAGCTTTAATTTCCATTTTTCGCCCCCTCCCCCTAAAAACTGAGAAAAATAGAAGATAAGGAAAAGAAATCTGCCAACATTGTTTGCCTTTGTATCCAATTTAGTTATTTCCTATGGGATCAGAGTTGAAGTTAAATAATATTGAATTTATACCGATTGTAACTTATATAGGGGTTAGGTTATTGATAAAATGGATTTTTGATAGAGATTAGAAGATTTGGAAACTTGACATTGGTATTTGCGTAGGAAATGTGTAGGACATTATTAAATGTAGGCCACATGTTGTAGATATGTTACAACAACAATTGTTAGGGAAATTAATTTTGTTATTCAAAAAAAAAAAAAAAAAAAAAACGGGAAGAAAGTTTAATATTTTAAAATTGGCATTAGGACGAATCAATGGCATTGGAAGTACTGCGGAGGTGTATTTCAACTAAGGAAGTGACTCAATTTTGGAGTTTATTTTCAGATCGAGAGCTGTGGAGTGTTATAAGTGGCTATTTTAGAACCAAGACCCACACTGAATATTTCCTACTATGAATATTTTCACAAACACTTTACATGAAACCACTATGTGGATTCGTACTTTTCTTCGTTCATACATTGTGTTATACTTTTATCTTTACTTTATTAGTCCTGTAATAATTGCTTGTGTTGTACAGTTTAATTTTTGGAGATAGGGGATTAAACGATCCCAAAACTGATTTGTCAGTTGCCCTTCAGGTCGCAATTTTTGACTTATTGACCCGAAATTGGAATGGGATTGGAGTTCAGGAGAGTGTTAGATTTTTGGATGGTTATCTGATAATATTTAGCAAGTGTAATGGGCCATATTTTTTGTGTGTGAATATATTATTAACCGGCATGTGTCGGCTACTTCACCGGCGAAAAGTCCACCTTAAAATTTTCTTTTTTTGTTTCCTAGTTTCTGTTTTTGGTTTCACTAGTTTTTGTTTTCAGTTGCCCTTCAGGTCGCAATTATTGACTTATTGACCCGAAATTGGAATGGGATTGGAGTTTAGGATAGTGTTAGATTTTTGGATGGTTATCTGATAATATTAAGCAAGTGTAATGGGGCATAATTTTTTGTGTGTGGATATATTATTAACCGGCATGTGTCAGCTACTTCATCAGCGAAAAGTCCACCTTAAAATTTTCTTTTTTGGTTTCAATAGTTTGTGTTTGTGCAGTTTGACAAAATTTTTTATTTAAAACTTCATACATCGTACTAAATTTTTCAACTTACAAGGTTTTATATGTTTATTAAAGTTTTTCCTTTCTCGGATCGGAATAGCAGGTACAAGCTTTCCTTTTCCACAAAAAAAAATCTTTTATTTTGACGTTTACTGAGGAGGATAATTGTAAAACAATTGCACAATGGAAACACTCCGATTTCTTTGTCCACAGCTATTGTAAATCCTAGAAACCAAGAGTGACCTCAATATCAAATTTCAGAATTTCAGCAAATTACAAATTTAGTAACATTCAACACACATTTCCAGAATAATCAACATCTCTCCATTCTAGACAAAAACCAAAATAAGTACTTATCAAACATTTATAGCACGCGTTTGAAAAACTACCTCCAGATACTAACACAGGTCTCAATATCAAATTTCGGGATTCCAGCACCTTTCCTTCACCCAATACCCAATTTTGTGCCACTCAGTACTTTTCGAACAATTAAAGTACACTATTCCTAAACCATTTCCACATCTGAACCACAGGCATCAACAACATTCATATCTAATTTCAGAATTTCAGCTCTATTCTTTTACATAATACCGAATTTAGTAGTATATACCACTTTTCGTGCAATTATAGTACACATTTCATATGATCAAGCTATACGGCAACTCTACGGTAACAATTCGTACCAAATACAGTACTATTTAGTACATTTCGTGCACTTACACATTTCCAAAACCACCTCTTTATTACAAATCTATAACTAACAAGGGATGCCCATAAAAAATTTCGAAAATCCATCTTTAGTCGTTCACCCTATACCAAACTGGTTCAAATTAAGTACAATCCGCACACTTAGTACACATTTCAAAACCTTCATATATCAAACATACTTTCCAACAATTCATAGAATACCAATCTTCTTAGAAGCTTAACATTTAGGAACATTTCGTAACCTTAAAATTCGAATTTCCAACAACCCTTTGGTACATCTATCCTGCACTCCATTATTGATTCTCGTTTTCAGGCGTTATGCATGTGTATTCATGAATAAATCAATCATTAATTTAATTTAAAATTTAATATAGCCAATTTTCCTGGAAGATAGTACCAAATTAGTCAAAACAAGTAAAAATGCTGTAAGTTCGGCCGGGACGAACTTTTAACACTCTCCACCATTTGGTACAAATTTGCAATTTCAAAAAAAAAAAAATAATAAATAAATATATATCCGTTTAAAATTCTGTTAAAATGTTAAAAATACCGAATGCCGAGTACGACGACGTAGACCTGCATAGGCAACTTTTGTCATAAGTTTTTACAATATTAAAATGCGAAACTTGAGGAAGAATCTTTTTATAATGTAGCTAAAATCATCAAAATTCCGAATATATGGGGTACCGTTATATCGGGGCTCTTTTGAAGACGTGGACCTACATGGCTCATTTTTTGACTTAGGATGTAGTATCCATTACGAACTTCAAATGCCAAAGTGGAAACGATTCCGGTGAATAATGTCGCTAAAATCATCAAAATACCAAATATCGGGAGCTACCGTTATATGGGGGCTATACGAAGACGTGGACCTGCACAGACAATTTTCTGTCTTTGGCTGTAGTATCCATTTCGAACTTCAAATACCAAATTTGAAACAATTCCGGTGAATAATGTCGCCAAAAACATTAAAATACCGAATATCGGGAGGTACCGTTATATAGGGGCTATATGAAAACGTGGACCTACATGGCCCATTTACGAACTTAACCTGCCTGTAAAAATAAACCTGTTTGCAAAAATTTAACCTTGTATCTCAATTCGTTCGAAAGATAGGGTGATTACAATAGACAGACAGACGGATAGACAGACAGACGACTTAGAATTTTACGCTGATCAAGAATATATATACTTTGTTGGGTCTGACATGAGTATTTTGAGGAGTTACAAACGGAATGACAAAGTGAATTTACCCTCCATAGTATGGTGGAGGGTATAAAAAGTAATAAAAGCATTAATTTCGACTGGGCCGACCTTCAAATACCCTACGCCAATTGAAAGAATTTAAATAAATAGGAAGTCGCCCTTTTATTGGGGTCTATATGATAGGCAACTTTTGTCATAGGCCATTAGAATATACAAATCCGAAACTTGAAAAATAGTCCCGTGAATAATGTATTTTCATAAAATCATAAAAATACCGATTATAAGGAGGTCCTCATATATGGGGACCATACAGGGTTGTCCATATTCGACGGACCCACCTGCAACGCCATAACTTTTGACAGAGATGTCACATCGCTTAATGACATACCGCGTTTGAAGCGTCAGTCCAAGCAGATTTCTACGATGAACCAACACACGCCACGCGAGCGCTCTGAAATAGTTGAAATTTACATTCAACAGAAGAAGTCAGTTGTGAAAAAAAAAATGTGAGAAGTGCGCCTTCTAAGAACACCATTAAGCGTTTATACGAAAAATTTTCGACTGGTAAGGCTCTTTCTAATCCGAAGAGGCCAAATAAAAGTCGACCAAGGCGAACGGCCGAGAATATCGCTGCCGTACGAGTCAGTGTTGAGAGGTCCCCAAGAACATCCCAAAAACGCCGTTCTCAGCAGTTGGGCATGGCTCGGTCCACTTTACAACGGATTATTCGCATTGATTTGCATTTGTTCCCGTACAAAATTCAATTGACGCAAAGAATGTTGCCTGCGGACAAGCCTCGTCGATTGGAATATGGGCAACCCTGTCACAGGCTGCAGTATTCATTAGGAACTTCAAATACAAAATATGAAACAATAATGTCGCTAAAATCATAAAAGTATGGAACATAGGGAGGTACCGTTATATGGGGGCTATGGGGGCTAAAGACGTGAAACTGCATACGCAATTTTTGTCACAGGCTATATTAGCTATTATCATTAAAATACCGGATGTATGGGGGCTATACGATATTGTGGACCTACACTAACAATACTCTTCCAGGGGGTAAAGTACTTAGAAGGAACTCCGTTTGTGGATTTTCAGACAATTTCATTGAAAAATTTGGGTATAATCGTTAAAATACCGAATATCGTGGGGTATCGTTATATGGGGGCTATATGATAAAATAGACTGATCTGTGCAAAAAATTAGCTTCCTATCTTAATTAGTATACTATACTATGTATGGTGGAGGGTATAAAAATTGAAAGGATCTTAAGTCGAGTCTTTGAAGGTGTTATATTTTAGAGTTTTCTGTATAAAAGATACCCATTTAATAAAATATTTGAAAGGTTTAAGCCCCTTATTGGAACACAAACCTAGAAAATCAATAGATAATATCTGACCATATGTACTTCAGCTACAACTAGATCTATTTTTATGAAATCAATACTACAGTTAATCTTATAAAGTTCCCCTCCTAACACAGAATATCGAAATGTCTCTTTTTAAAATAGGTCCATTCGTTCAAAAGTCACAGACTTCCTCAGTTATTATATTCCAGAGTTCGATTCGGAGTTGTTGAAAATATAACTTGGGATTTGACAATAACTGTGTTTGTTTTGCAACGGAATTACAAAATTAATTGCCTTCCTCATAACGATGGAAAATCTTTTAATCTTTTCCCACAATGACTCCAATTTTTTTTTCTTGTTTAATCTAAAGAAAATAAACAACAATATGCCCTCCAAATACTTGAGAGCTCCGAAAAAAAAGAATTTGCCCCTTGAAATATAAAATATAATTCGTTATCATGGTCATGTATTCGCCCCATAAGCCGGCAATAAATTCCATCATACCAGCAGGAACAGCAGTAAAGAGAATAATTCCAACATTCTTTACGATTTTAGAGTCACCAATTGGCTTTTGTTTTGTTGTTTTACTTTTATTTTATTTTCCATTGGTGCTGTTTTTGTTATGATTCTCATTATATTTTGACACGTTTATGGCTCACGCCTAGCTGAAAGACGTTGGCCTGTCTGACGACGCCTTGTTGTGTGGTGTTTATTACTCATTCTCCCCCCATTGGGCCGCGGTGCGTATGAGTACCATGTGGACAATGATGTGGTGGTAAAGTATACGCACCACTGGGTAGAGCTAAGAGGGAAATGTGTCACAGAGAGTACTTAGCTAAGGGGGATTGCTGTTGTTCATTTAATTTTTTTTTGTTAAATACCACTTTGCACGATTATTTGTGACCAAAGAGCAAAACAACAACAAAAAAAGTAATTGCCTTAAGCATTATCGTTATATATATGCTGGATGGTTGGCATTCCAGCACTACATACATTCATTCATACACACACACATATATCGCGTCAGCAAATAATTGGCGGAATTTCTCTCTGCTTGTGGTCGAGCGTTAGTAACAAACAATTGCTGGTTAATTTTTTTATGTATTTCCCCCACTTCCCATATTTTTGTTGATACTATAAAACACACAATTCGCCAAGTTACCAAGCAGCGGGCCATTGAGCCAACCAGCCATCCAGTCAGCCAACCAGCTAACTGAACATCATGTATTCATGTAATAAATTATTGCCGTTTATAATGTGATACTGGTATTCGCGGTTGGACTACTCTCCATGGTTACGCTCTACCCTCCCAGACTCACCCTTCCAAAAGAGGCGAGGTTACAGTAATGATTTTCCCCATTTTTGCTACCAGTCTGTTGTAACCAAGCTAAGATTATAAAAAGTTTTAATATTTTTTGTAAAGTGTTAAATGTTTTGGACACATTTTTGGGTGTATTACAAAAGAGAGTGATTTTTCTTGTTGTTTTTGTTATTGTTGCATTTGTTGTTGTCTGTGACGCTACATTAACATTTTATATCATTTAATTCACCAACGATGCAAAAAAAGGGGAAGAGTTTAGTTTAAAGTTCAGAGAAAATCTCTCTCGCTGGGATAATTGACTCTCATTCGTAATTGTTGGTATTCTGCAAGTGAGATGGAGGGTAGAGTTTTAAAGGAGTTTGGATTCTTTTTGAGTTAGAGACCAAAAAGCGTTGCAAATTTTGTTTAAATAATTTTTGGAGATTTTTATAAGAATTAAATTATTTAATTCTTTTTATAATCGTAGAGGGCTATTATTCGGATTCCGGTTACATGCATACAGGGTGAGTTAAAAAATTATAAAAAAGCAAAACAAAAAAATCGGAAAAAACATCAAATTTTAGAATAAGTTTAGATTTGTTCGAATTGGTCACCTTTGGCACGGATTATGGCCTTCAAACGGCCAATGAAACCGTCACACGCTGTCCAAATGTTGCTATGCGGTATTTTGGCCCATTCCCGGCGAAGCGTTTGCTTGAGGTGATCGACACTTTTGTATTTTTTATATTTTTTATATTTTTTGTATTTTTTTTTTTTTTTTGCCAACCTTGCTTTCCAGACACAATAGTTCAACGGATTGGTATCCGGAGATTTTGGTGGCCATTTTGCGCGAGGAACCTTATTATATACTTGACAGACATTCCGAGGTTTTTTGACTGTAATTAAGACATTAGGGGCCAATCGTAAAAATTATAGCATTTTCTGATAGGAGGATAACTTTTGCGCTACCTTGAATTTAGTGGAGTTCGGAAATAAATGAATGACTGACCAACCGACTGATCTAGAATCTTGCCCAGATGAAACCGCTGAAGCTAGAATCTTGATATTTTGCACGAGAGTCAGTCTTGGTGCGTAGAAGTTTTCGGTGATTCGAATAATACAAAAAGTACTAAAATGTACCAAAAAGTGAATACTTTGCATTGAAAAAACTTAAATCTTAAATTTGCAATGGGAGTCACTGATGGAGTGCAGGAGAAATGTAACAAAAAGGTTTTTAGAAAATTCAAACTTTTCAGTTACGAAAAATTCTAAAATGGTACTAAATTTCTGTAGTGCTATCATTTGGTATTTTCAACGGATAGAGCTAAAAAGTAAGTTTGATATATAAAGGGGTTTTGGAAATTTCTACTAAGTGGGCGAACTGTACTAAATGGTACTAAATTTGAAAGTGTTTTCTTTACGGCGATCGGATGAAGTTGCAATTTCGAAATTTTGTATCAGGGGTCCTGTTGGTGGTAGGTTTGAGATATGAAGGTGGTTTTGGAAATATGTACTGCAAGCACACGAAAAGTACTAAATAGTATTATATTTGGTAGAATTTGGTATGGGTTGAACAGATACTACTTGAAATCTGAAATTTGGTATTGGGGTCGCTGTTTATGTGTAGCCTGGACATACGGAAGAGATTCTGGAAATGTGTAAAAAAATTGTACGAAAAGTACTGAGTGTGAGTATTGGGTGAAGAGATAGAAATAACATTCTGAAATTTGATATTTAGATTGCTGATGGTGTGTATGTGTTGGAAATATGGCGTGTGGGTTTAGAAATGTGTCCTATATTTGTACGAAAAGTACTAAATTTGTTATTGGTCAAGGGATAGGTGCCGGAATCCTCAAATTTGATATGGAGGTCTCCATTGATAACCGGAATTGAGATGTGGAGGTGGTTTTAGTAAAGCATACAATAATTGCGCGAAAGTACTAAGATGTGTTAAATTTTGGTAAAGAAACAGAGGTAAAATTTTGAAATTTGATATATATGTCCCTGTTGGTGTCTGTGCTTAAGGTATGTGTCATAAATTGTACCAAAAGTCATAAATTGTTCTAAATTTGGTATTAGGTGTTGGGATAGTGCCGGAATCCTCAAATTTGATATTCAGGTCTCTGTTGATATCCGAAATTGAGATAAGGAGGTGGTTTTGGAAATGTGTACTATAATTGTTCAAAGAGTACTAAATATAACTAATTTTGGTATATGGGGAAAGGGGTAGAGCTAAAATTCTGAAATATGATAAGGATGTCACTGTTGAAGGAAGATACTGGTTTTGAAAATGTGTATTGTATTTGTACAAAACGTACTAAATGTTACTAAATTTGGTATTGGGTTAAGGTATGGGGCTTGAACCTTCAAATTTGATATTAACGTCTCTCTTGTATCTGGTGGTGTTTTTCCAAATGCGTTCTATGATTGTTCGAAAAGTACTAAATCATACTAATTTTGGATCACTCTTGGTGTTTAAATGTTACTAAATTTATTATTGGATGAAGGGATGCAGCTGAAATTTGATATTGAGCTCACTTTTGGTTTCTACGTTTTGCATATAGAGGCGTAAAAATAGTTTTGAACAGATAAATTTATGTGGGTCCAATGTACAATGGTTTTGCTTAATATCCTCCCCGGTAAACTTCAAAATTAAAGATTTGGAAAAAATTTCAGTACGTCCCCCACAAAAGATCGAAATTTTCAAAAAATTTCTTTTTTGCACAGAAGGAGAAATGATAATCCGATTTTTCTCCATCTTTGTAAATCCATATATTTGCGTCACTGCTAGGTCAGGTGCGAAAGTGGAAAATATCAGTCCACTCTATCAAGTACCTCCCCCACAAAGGGTTAAAATTTTGAATAATTACAACTCTTATAAAATGTGATGTAGGAGTTTTAAAACTGCACACATCCCAATAATTTTTTTAACCCAATGTCTGGTGTGAAGATGGAATATATCGGTCCACTCCTTCTGGTACCTCCCCCACAAAAGGACGAGATTTTGAATATTCATTAAGCTCATAAAAAGCGAAATAAACATCCGAGTCCATTTAGACATGGCACATCTGAATATTTCTATCAACACAGGATCTGCTGTAAAGGCGGTAGAGATCGGACTATTCCTTCTGGTATCTGCCCCACAAAGGATCAAAAATGTGAATATCCATGGAGCTTATAAATCGCGAAATTAACAACCGTTTTCACTCAGACTTGACACATCTCAATATTTCTATCAACACAAGATCTCTTATAAGGATGGGTGAGATCAGGCCATTTCTTCTGATACCTCCCCCACATACAGTTCAAGATTTTGAGAAACCAAACGCTCAAAGTAAGCAGAATAAGCATTCCACTCTCTTCAAATTTTACACATACAAACATTTTTGCTAGCACAAGATCTGTAGTGAAGGTGATATATAGCTGCGAACCCCTTCTGGTACCTCACCCACAAAGGGCTACAATTTTCAATACTTTTATCTGTCATAGCTTACGATTCTTTAAAATTTGCTATATCTAATATTTCTCTCAACAAGAAACTGGGGATGAATATGGATTTTATGATAAAGTTACCAATATAGACCAAACCTGGCACGTCGCAATATGTATTTAGGTCCGATATGAAAAGGACAATATTGGACCATGCCATCAGGACCCACTCCATAGAGGTTAAAAATATATTTAAATAAACGAACATTGGCTGAGGGTATTCGTCTTTCGGCAGAACCTACTGATACTTTTTATTTTTTTTTTCAAACTGAGAAAATGTACATATTGAGTTCTAAAATGGCCTAACACGAATAGATGGAACGAATCTTAAATTATGAGGTGGATTTTTCGCTGACGAAAGCGCAGACACTTGTTAATACCTATAGAAACCTATTTCTTATTTCCTTTCGAAATTTAAAATTATAAAACCTGTTCCCCACAATTCCCCCATTTTTTACCCTTTTACAGATTTCAAATCACTGGACAATGTGGTTGGCTTTGCAACACAAAACTATTTTGGAATTTATTCCAAACATTTTTATTGCCAAACATTGAGTTAAGTTTGAAGTGGTTTTGTTTGAGGGCGAAATGGCGACCATGGCTAGTTGATGTCCTGAATAGAGAAGAGGGTGATGGCGACGCTAACATTGCTTGTCGCCGCCGCTGTTTCTCTTTTATAATCTTCAAAACACGCATTGTGTTCATATTTCATGGCATCAAATAAAATGAAAAGCAAAAAATGTACCTACTCGCCACACACACACATCCGACAGCAACATAGCATCACATATAAAACGAAACTGGCAGAATTAAAAAAAAAATAACCATGGCAAACGTACATAAACGCAAATTTACAAAGAGCTACAAACATTGTAACAGATTTTTTTTCTTTCATTCCAACAAAAAAGAGAAATAAGAAAAAAGTGGCACGCTGCTTTTTTCGTATTTTCTTCCTTGTGTTTCTTTTTTTGCTCGACTTGCTTTAACGTTTATTGTGTAAAAAAAAAAAACGCAAAAAACCGAACTTTCATGGTGTTTTTTTAATAGCACTTCTATGTCGAGGAAAATCTACCAAAATGAACAAATGTTTGTAGGTATGTACTCGTATGTACGATTGCTGTATGAATGAACGAACTTTGGTTAGAGTAGAGTAAAGTATGCAATGGGTACCATAATTTTCTGTTTCTTGTTATCCTTGAAATTTATACCCCCAATGAGGACACAAACACACACACACACTCAGATTCAAGCTCACAACAATTGCACACATACATTCGCACTAGAATTCGAAAAAAATGTGTGTGTGTGTGGGTAAGCCAAAAAGGTTGTAGGAAAACACTGTACGCATTAATATGAGCATGTAAAGGGGGGAGGGACGCGGTGTACGCTCATGCTTTTTCATACACAAAAATATAGCAAAACAAGAGCGACAAACCCACTTTCCCAGAAAAAAGGATGTGTAGGAGTGTGATAAGTCTGGGTTTTTGGAAATTCGTACTAAAAGATTACGAAAAGTACATAAATGTACTCAAAATTGAATACGGAACGAGATGAGAATGAGAAATTTGGAATGAGAGTCACTGATGGAGTGCAGGATAAATGTGCCTAAGGGTTTTTTTTTTTTTTGGAAATTCGAACTTCAAGGATACGAAAAGTTCTAAAATGGAACTAAACTTCTAAAATGGTACAATTTGGTATTATGTAAACGGATATAGTCAAATAATTTGTTATGAGAATCAAGGTTGTAAAGTAAGTTTGATATATGAAGGTGGTTTTGGAAATGTGTACTAAGTGTGCGAACTGTAAAAAATGGTACCACATTTAAAACAATTTGGGTTAGGATGAAGGGATGAATCAGAAAATTTTAAATTTCGTAGTGGTAGGTTTGTGATAAAGAGTTGTTTTTGAAATGTATACCACCATCAGTGCACGAAAAGTACTAATAGTACTATGTTTGGTACAATTTTGTATTGGGTGAAGAGATAAAATTCGGAAATTTGATATTGGGTGGGGGGATATAGTTGAAATTCTGAAATTTCATATATGTAATTGTTAGTGTCTGAGGTTATGATATGGAGGTGGTTTCGGAAATGTGTACTATAATTGTACGAAAAGTACTGAATGGTACAATATTTAGTATTGGGTGAAGGGATAGAGCTAAAATCGGTATTCCCCGATATTCGTATTTCGATGATTGTAGCCACATTTCAATGGAATTGTCTGAAAATCCTCTGGAAGGGAATTGTCTTGTAAGTCCCTTATAACGGTGCCCCCCGATATTCGGTATTTTGATGCTTTTAGCGACATTTTTCCCGGAATTGTTACAAATTTCGTATTTAAAGTTTGAAGCTCATAGTGAAACTACAACCTATGACGGAAAATTGTCTATAGAGGTCCACGTCTTCGTATAGCCTATATATAACGGTACCACCCAATATTCGGTATTTTCATGATTATTTCAACATTATTCACCGGAATTGTTTCAAATTTTATGATATTCATCGGAATTGTTTAAAATTTCTTATTTGAAGTTCGCAATCGGTACTACAGCCTATGACATTCATTTAAGTGTAATTTTTGACGGATATTTTTTTTAAATCTTCAAGTTCCTTCAAAATGGTGGAGGGAATTAGTTACGTTCCACCATTTTGAGGGAACTTGAAAAATTAAAAAAAATCCGTCGAATCCGCTTTTTTACTTGTTATACCCCACACCACAAGGTTGTCAGGGTATTATGTCTTTGTGCATTTGTTTGTAACAGGCAAAAGGAAACGAGATAGACCCATAGTTCCTTTTGATGATCTGCATAGAGTCACATTCTGAGTCGATTTATGCATGTCCGTCCGTCCGTCTGTCCATGTATTTTTGTAGACAAAGTACAGTTCGCATTTATTGCCCTATCCAGATGAAATTTTGCACAAATCATTTGTTTGGCCCAAGGGCGAACCCTATTGAGATTGGAGAAATTGGATCTGAAAATAAGTATGCCAAATTTGATAGAAATCGGTTAAGATATAGCTATAGCTCCCATATATATTGTTCATCCGATTTGTTATTTTTGTCCTCCGCAGCCGTAATGTGCACTCTGTAACAACAACATTTGGGGAAATATATCAAATACAGCTCAGAAATACATTTGCTAAATTTTATTGAAATCGGTTCAGATTTGAATATAGCTCCCATATATAACTTTGATTGTGCACCAAACGTCTAATATTTGTCCAAATGGGATGAAATTTGGCACTTACAACCGAATTGAGTCTAGAAGATAGTATGTCAAATTTGGTGAAGATCGGTTCAGATATAGCTATAGCTCCCATATATATTGTTCATCCGATTTGTTATATTTGTTACCCACAGCCGTAATATGCACTCCGTAACAACGTTATTCAGGGAAATGTATCAAATACAGCTCAGAAATATCTTTGCCAAATTTTATCGAGATCGGTTCCGATTTGGATATAGCTCCCATATATATTTTTATACGATTTCAAATTAATTGTGCACCAAATGGACAATACAAGCCCGAATTTAAAAGATACAAATGCTTCGGTATATATAGTCCTTTGAACTTTAAATTATAATTATAATCATAGCGTGTATGATTGAATTCTCCCATAAAAGCTTTTAAGTGTTATGCGGAGCTCTACTAAATTAGCAAAGTGGGGTAGGGTATCATAAAGTCGGCCCCGCCAGACTTTAAGACTTTCTCTACTGGTTTTATAATTATTTTTGTATCAAAAACCTATTTAAGATCATTAAGACCGGAAAGATCATGCATCCCTGGAAGACTTTGGTTATCATCTAGAATTTATGGGTATTCACAATGCCGATTCAGTCCAGTATAACAATTTTTACGCTGCTACTGACTCTGATCAAACACAAGCCGCTCTAAAAATAACAAAGAAATTAAACATGGTGCACTCACACACACATATGAAATGCACAATATAAAAAATATGTAGAGCGACAGTGACGTACTAACTTACATACATTCATACCCACAATCGCGTATGTAAATATAAAAAAGTATATTTATATACATAATGTCACTTCTATTTCAAGAGTCATTTATAGTAATTTAAAAACCCACACACATACACACATACGCGAGCAGAGTGGTGTGTGTGTGCAGCATATGCAATAAACATGATTGTAAATGAGTAACATAACGCAGTAACAGCGGCAGTAATTCTTACAGACAATACCAGGACCATCATCCACGACCATTGTGGGGGCCAACAGTAAATAAATTGCTCAACACAATGCACAATGGGATTTTGAGTCTTGGAAATTATAACAAAAAAAATTATAATGATTTAATTGTTACAAGCTGTGTGTTACTGACTTTAAAAAATATTTAATATATTTTAAAATAGGTGTTAAAAGTTAGTGTCATTTTGACATTTTAGGTCGAATTTTCTTAGTCATAATGCGAAAAGCACACACTCAGAAGGGCATAAGAGTATAAATACATATAATCGATTTTAAGTGCTCGATTAATTGCCGTGAACAGTAATATTCAAATTTAACATTAGTAATTAATATATTTGGTAGAGCTCCTGTAACGATGGAATTTATTTCAAGTAGATCATGCCACCTATCAACATTTGGCTTTAGAGCAGTTACAGTTAGTTATAGAGTACATGATATCACTTGGTTTAAAACATATATATCGGAGCCGAGTTGATAAAATTTGGCAGAGGAATTTTTGAGCCGTACCTAATAAATGCTACCAAATATCATGGCTGTCGAATACATATTGCAAAAGTGAGGGAGTTAAACACCAAATCAGATGAAACGTATATATGGGAGCTATAGCTACATCTTATTTAATGTATTTCCTTCTAGACTGACTTCAGTCGGATATGCAAAAATGCACATCATTTGGGCTGATATTGGCTATTTTGTGCACAATTAACCCGAAATAAGTTGAGAATACATATGAGAGCTATATCTAAATCTGAACCGATCTTGATAAAATTTGATTCATTTATTTCAGAGCAGTATCTGATATCTGGTACCATAGATCATTGTTGTGTAATGCATATTACGCTTGTGAGAGACTTTAAACCCCAAATCGGATAAAACATATATGTGGGAGCTATGGCTATATCTGAACCGATCTGCACTAAATTTGAAATACTAGCTTATAGGATGAGTTCAGTCGTAATTGCCAAAATTCCGTCCTCTTGTGCTGATAAAACTGATATCGAATTAAGATATATATGGGATCTAAATCCTAATTGGAACCAATCTCTGTAAAATTTGACAAAGGTATTTTTGAGCAGTATCTGATGTCCGGTACCAAATATCATTCTTCTGGAGTGCATAGTACGCATGTGAGCGACTTAAAACCCCAAATCGGATGTAACATATATATGGGAGCTATAGCTATATCTGAACCGATTTTCTCGAAATGTGATTTACTTGCTTCTATTCTGAATTTGGTGGGATGTACTAAAATACATGTAATTTGCACTTATATTAGTCATTTGTGCACAATTGACCTGAAATCGGTTGAAGATATATGGAAGCTATATCCGATTATCACCAATTTCAAAAGGGTTCGTCTCTGGGCCAAACAAACATTGTTTGGAAAATTTCATCTGAATCAGATTATAAATGCGACATGCATTTTGTTCACAAAAATACATGAAGATCTTTAAAAATAAGAGTCTATCTGGCATTTACAAAAATTGATGTGGTTTTTTTAATGGAGACTCACAGTGAAATTTGATCTAGAATAATTATTATTTTGACACTTTTCCCAAAAACTAAAGTATAAGGGGAGATTTTGACTCGGATTGGATACGTGTTAAATTATCAGTAAAAAAACCAGATATAATTTTCAATTTTAGTACATACACTTTGAATGCAAAACTGTAGTAACTAGATATATGGCTTATTCTGAGGTTAATAGTAAAATTTTGTGTTAAATATTTTTTTCTTTTGACACCTTCAACCTTAAACAACATTTTATGTGATATTCAGGTGACAACTCCAAAAAAATCCTAGGAAATATTAATCGCAAAAAGAAGAAATTATTTTCCGATTTTTCATTGGGAACATGAATGCAAATATTTTTTGGATATACAGTGGAAATAGAGATTTATTTTCTTTGTTGACTTACAGTGAAATTTAATGAGGAATATTTTTGTCTTTGGCGTCATTCCTCTCAAATGATGCTTAGTTGGAGGTTTTTACATAAAATCACACAAAGTACGACTTAAACACTTAAATATGTTTTTAATATATTTAAACTCCTGGCGTTTAGGTAAGATTTAGCCTCTTGATGTCTTCAAGGATCTATAGTAAAATTTTCTGGCAAATAATTTTGTAGAATATTTTGACTTGCTACGATCCCGTTTCAAGGAAGTTTTTAACCATATTCTTTTAAAAGGAGGAAAAATACGCCTTTTTGATTCAATTGAAAGTTAATTAATTCCCTCTTAGTATTTTTCGTACCTTTAAAATATAATGAACCAAAAATTACGCCACAACTCAACCATGTTAATGCCCTTTTCGACCAATAACAACGTCTTACCATTTTACATCTTTTTGAAACTTTATATGTTAAGAATACAAAAAGCTTAAAATATAAAGCATCACACCATTAGTGACCCTAATGCGAGAGTTTTGATTTTTGTTTAATCGATCTTCTCTAATAAGAAATAGACTACTTCATAAATTTCTTTAGATTTGTATGTTTTCTATATGCAATTAAACGTATAGCGTAGCAGGCCACACCCTTTAATGAAAGATGTTGAACCTATTTCACCAGTTTTACAACAAAGCACCAAATTACCTTGCCATCCAATTAAAATAGCAAACTAAAATATGCCAAAAAATTAAGTATTTCCAGGAGAAGTACAATTTTCTACTGAGGCAGAAGGTATGTAAATTCTATAATTGCTGGTTGGATGCCAACAAAATATTTCCCAACCCGCCCCATTCTATAAAATTGTGTGGTGTAGTCACGGCGTTGGTGTGTAATCAAATGTAATATTCGTCTCCTTCACTTAATGGACCTATCTTGAACTTTTGTTTTATGTTAGCTTGTTGCTATGCCGTTCTGTACAAACTTAGTTCACAAAGACGAAGAAGAAATAACTCTCCAGGCTGTAATATGGACTCTGGTAGAATTTGTAATGATATTTAGTTAAGGTGGTTGTGTCATTTTGGGGTTGCTTCATTTATTTTGCGTTAATGGGCGATGTTTCTGGCAAACTTTTCAAAAGGCTTAATAAAAAATCATGGAACATGGACAGAAAAAAATCTTTAAAATTATTATGTTTTTGTCAAAAAGTCCCAAAATATAAACAATTTTGAAAATCATCCTTAACTAGCAAGTGCGCCCTACTTCTTCAGCAAAAATTCCACCTCAACATTTTTGATTCGTGCCAACAGCTATTTTAGGTATTTTAGCACTCAAAATGCAAAATTTGTTCAGTTAAAAAAAGCAATCAAAACTTCATATGCAGGGTGAGATGAAAAAAACTACAACCAAATTCAGACTGCTGTCATTTCCAAATCACTCGTCCGACAACTGTTAAAATTATTCCAATGACATATTGTTTATAAGCGTACAAAAGCATTTTGGTGAAAATTTTCCGAAAAAAAAGTTATTCGTGATGGAATTCAAGAGTGATAGTGATAGTGTGATTTCAACGAGTGGCTATCGTTAAAGCACTCCAGTATTTAAATGTGTCTCGTACCATCGCCGATGTCAAGGAAGTGGACAGAAGAAAACAGCAACATCAGCAGAAATGTTTCGAAACCTGCGTCGCAGTGCCCGAAATGGCTCGTGAGCTAAACATATCTCAATGTTCCATTCGGCAAATATTGAAAAATGAGCTCGAGGTAAAGCCTTTGAAGTTCTAAAAAGTCTAAGAACATACACCGCAATAGAAAGAAAATAGACTCAAAAGAGCTAAAGAGTAGCTTCGCTTAGCCGAAAGTGGTGAACTGCGGAATTTGGTTTTTTCCGTTTGTAAACAAACAAAATGAACGTGTTTACTTGCCAAAGAGGTCAGCTAAAAATGTGTACCTTCGGTTGGCCACCAGAACTCAAACACCGGCTATGATGATGGTGTGGGCCGCCATAACAGCCGATGGTCGCTCTCCGCTCGACCGTGTCATCAGAATATTATCGCTAAAATATTCTGGAGGAAATATTCCCAGAGGACTAAGCACCATCGCACTCAGCACGCGCCACCCAAGAATGGTTACAAAATGAGGTTTCTCGCTTCATTTCCAGAGCACAATGGCCACCAATATCTCCGGATACCAATCCGTTGGACTATTGTGTCTGGAGTATTTTGGAAAGCAAGGTTGACACTAAAAATACCAAAGTGTCGATCACTATGGCATTAATTTTTTAGTTCGTGTTAGTACTTTTCGTGCCTCTTTAGTGCAGATTTCCGAAAAACCAGTACAAATATATAAGATTAGGGCTTCAGTCGTTTCGTCTGGGAACGCATTCCAGATCAGTCAGTCATCTTCTTCTATATTATATTATATTATATATATATATATATATATATATATATATATATATATATATATATATATATATATATATATATATATATATATATATATATATATATATATATATATACTAGCTGGCCCCGTCCGCGTTGCCGGCCTGTACTTTTAGTCTTTAGTACATATTTTCTAAAGCATAATAGAGCATAGACTTATGTGAGCGGGACAATTTTTATTATAAGTAAAACAACTCCATAGTAATTTCTAAATAGAAATAAACATTCATGGCAAAAATTATAAAAGAGAATCACCCACCGTCGGTTTTATATAGTTTGAATAGCTTGATCTTATTATTCAGCCGTAGGCTTTAATTGAGTGTTAAAAACCTATAACATCTATAATAATCCCATGTTGAAACTTAATTTTTAGTATTGTAAAGAGCTTAGCGAAATTTTCCCTTCAAATGAGCTGTAACATGAGATTTGTATTTACAACGTTTAGAATACCGTGCTGTGTGGAATTAGTCCACCTCCGCCTTAGCCCACCTCATAATTAGGGGCAGAATGATTTCAGAATAGTCAAAGATAATTACTCTTCTACACCCATTACCGTAAGAATGGAATTTACTTATTTTTGTCATTTAAATTGTACATTGGAGACCCCATAAAGTTCATATTTTTCATGATATTATAATTCAAAGACGATCAAAGTAATTACGAATATTAAATCATTGATGGTTATACCAAAACGTAATCATTTTTTGCGAGGATTGTTCCTTCTCAAATTACCAACCTTTGCTGAAAAGAGTATTCAAAATATGGTTAAAATGTAAACTATACTCGAAATCGGGCTATACCCTTAACCGAAGGTCATATATCATGACCTGCAAAAGCGATTTAAAATATTATGAAAGTTAAGGAAGAATTTCAGGAAGGATATAAATCCTTTTTTACTAAATGTTAAATTCGCTCTACCATATTCACTGATTGTAGACCCAATGAATTGCATTTTTTAAGTTCTTGTTCTCACATCAAAGAGATTGTTTTTCATTTACATTTTTATTGGCATATTTTACAGAAATTTTTGGCAGGATAACGTTCCAAAATTGTATGAATTATCAAAATCCGTCAAGCCATTCTTTAGTTATAAGCGTAGTACCTAACATAACTTTCTTTTATATTGTGAAAATAATTCTTTATTTTGTTTAAAAAAAATCTACTGAATTCAATATGATAAGTCAAATTAAAAAAAAAAGTAAATTATACAAAATTGATAAAAAAAGCAAACTGAAAAAAGAAAAAATCTTCACCTTGTTCGATGATTTTTTACAGTCGAAGTTTAAAGGTCCTTGCGAAGTTTGTCGACAGAATGTACTATTATTAAAAAATTCGATTCCATAGAAATGTTTTTTCGATTTTTTCCCTATTTGAGAATTTTTGCAATGAAATCTCTTTTTTCGTGATTTTTTAGCGATTTTGAAAATGTAATTGTCATTTAACTTTGGTGTGACCGCGTTAAATTATTTCGATATAATCTATTCCGTTTCGCCACCACATAATTCGGTACTACAATTCCATGTAACCCGCCTTCAATTTCTGTTCTCAAGAAATCAAGTCAATTAAATAAATTGGTTTTAATATTTGAATTCAAAAATAAAATATAGAAAACACTACAAATGTACATCAGCAAAAATAAGTCAAAATGAAAAAAAAAATCATACAATAAAACATTACTATTGTACATTTCAAAAGTCAAAATGAAAATGTTTATATATCACAATTTTACGCGATTTTTTTGGATGTTATCCTTTTCGGCCAGGAGACAATTCCGAATTTGTATGAACCGTTAAAATCAGTCCAGCGGTTCTTAAGTTATAAGCGTAGTAATTAACACAATTTTCTTTCTTTATAGATGATATATTTATATTAAAAAGCAGGCGTGGTTAGTTCCTCAGACCCCAAATAAATACTTAGGGTTGGATGGGAAGTCAACAGTTCCCGTGTAATAATTTTCAACCCGATATCTTCATTATTTTGGCATATATAAGGATTTTAGTTAAATCGAAATAGTGGGCGAAAAAGTGGGCGTGGTCAATATTTTTTTCTTTAAAAACCTAACTCGGGTCATGACGAACGTTTGTACAAAAAATTATGCAAATCGGTCCAGCCGTTCTCATCTGATTCCGTTACCAACAAACAACAATTCATTTTTATATATATAGATATATATATATATATATATATATATATATATATATATATATATATATATATATATATATATATATATATATATATTAAATCTTGTTAAAATAAATCTTTAAATTGTTGAAGCATTCAAGTACACAAGAATTGGGTTCAAAAGTCCCAAACCACGAGCAGTATGTCATTGCGCCTAAAAGTCTACTACAAATTTATTTAAAAATTCCTAAATGCCCCCAAAAAAGAACTACTACCCTTACTCTGACTTCAACAACCACCCACCACTTAATTTGCTTTGATGGCATTTTGTGATTGTCTCTCTCTCTCTCTCTTTCTTTGGACTTTTTTGTTTTAGAAAAATTCAAATATATTTTCCTTGCAGCTAGCCAACTCGGAAACAAGTGATCCACATTCCCAACATTTACATCGTCCGCCAACTAAAAAAGAGTATTTTTGTTGCTGTTTTATTTTGGGGGCAAAAGGCCAAAGCGTGGGTCGTCGTTGTTAGTTGGAACTGAAGATATTTATTTGAAAAAAAAAAAAAAAAAAAAAAAAAAACTGTATGCCAGTAGTTATGTTGGTAGATAGATGGATGAATGTGTTTTTTTGTGTATACCAATTGCTGCATTACACCAGAGTACAATAGCCGAGAATTGCCAAAGCGGCAGAGCAACATGTTGTAGTTCTACTTTAAAACAATAATCAAACATTTTTGCCAGATGTGATGTTTGTTTAGGGCCAATAATTCTGTGGATTATTTTTGTTGTACTTACACTGTTTTGTTGTCTTGGTGTTTGATGTGGGTGTTCTCGTTTTGTTTTGGGGAGAGGGAATTTACATTGTTATGATGTGTTAGGGGTTTGAGTAATGTCCCACAATGGGTTTATGTTGCCAAAAACTTTTGTTTTGATGTTAATAATTGAAACTTTGTGAAATTTATATAGTTTTATATAATTGAAATTAATGTTCTCAATCTAATGAAGTGCTCTTCATTTGATGAGGGAATAAAGTTGTATTAATAAAAATATTTTGAGAATTTGGATCAAATGAAATTTCATTAGATAGTTTTATTTGAGTGGGCTGGAGGGTGTTTTTTTTGGAGGCCATGGCAACAAAATACACTTTTATTTTTTAATAGCTTTTTGGGAACAAACAATTTTCTTAGCTATTGAGAGTACAATTTTTTTTATAGAAAAATGTCTTCAAATACTTTTTTCTCTCAATTACTGGGGACGAGATTTTTTCTATAGAAAAAGGCTCTCAGTTACTGGGGGACGAGATTTTATTCTACAGAAACAAGTTAAAAAGTTTCAGTCGGGATTGCCGACATATGTATACCCTCAGCCCATGTTCGATTATTTAAATATATTTTGATTTGTGTTATGATTATTCAAACTATTGACCCTCTATGAAGTAGGTTCCAAATGAATTGGCCAGTATTGTCCATTTCGTATAAGACCTAAATAAATATGATGTAAATATTGCAACGTCCATACCTGGACTATGTAGATTTGAGTTAATAAAAATATGGGATGTATGAAATTTGATGACAATCGGACTCTTCACGTTTTATAAGAGTTGTAATTATTTAAAGTGTTGACCTCCGGGGGGGAAGTACTTGATGGAGTGGACCATATTGTCAATTTTCGCACAAAGCCTAGCACTGATGCAAATATTAGGATGTGCAAAGTTGCAGCAAAATCGAATTATCCGTTGTCTTTTTATGCCGAAAAATATATTTTTTTAAAATTTGAAACCTCTTGTGGTGGAGGTACCAGGAGGTCTGGACCGATATTGCCCATCTCCGAGCTCGATCTAAGTTTGATAAAAATATTACAATGTATCAAGTTTGGGTTAAATCGGATACTCCCTTCGAGAGTTATCGTGTGCAACAACCAGACAGACGAACATCGCTAAATCGACTCCAAATGTCCTGAAACAGATTTGGTCCAAAGAAACCTGGGGTATAACTTCGACTAGGTACGTTTTGACCGTATCAAATGATATATACCATTTCTAGTCATATGACTGAGGGTATGAAAAGGTCCTCAGTTACTGGGGACCAGATTTTTTTTTTGTAGAAAAAAGGTCCTCAGCTACTGTGGAGGATTTTTTACTATATGAAAAAAAGCTTTTCAGCTACTGAGACTGTAGGAAAAAAGGTCCTCAGTTACTGAAGACCTTTTTATACCCTCAGTCATATGGCTAGAGAGGGTATATATAATTTGATACAGTCAAAACGTGCCTAGACGAAATATTTTTTTTTAAGGATAAAAAGTTCCTCCTTCCTCAGGACGAATTTTTTCTATGGAAATAAAGTCCTTATGTACTGAGAAAAAAGGATGAAGAAGGTCCTCACCTACTGGGACAAAGAAGGTCCTCAGGTCCTACTGAGGACGATTTTTTCCTATGGGGAAAGTATTTGCTGAGGGCGATTTTTTTCTCTAAAAAAAGTCTTCAGATACTGAAGGCTTTTTATATAGAAAAAAGGACGATTTTTTCTATAAGAAAGGGCCCTGGGCTAGAGTGGACAAATTTTTTCTATGGAAAAAAATCATTAGAATTTGGATTACCTTTTTCTGCACGAGAACAATTTTATCCGTCATTATAATTACAAACATCATTAACGCTATCAGTGCGATAAGAATGCTAATCCACCACATCCGCCGCCAATAATAATGATGATGATGATGTGCACACACGTCTAATGACATGTGTATGTAGTCGAATCACCATAATGATTATATGACGATATCTATCGCTCTGTCTGTATATTAATATTATGCTCTTTTTCTCAGAAGAAATGACGAAATAAGAACACAACATTTCTATTGATTTCGAACCTTTCTCGCTTCTCCCGCTTCACACAATGAACGAGACAAGGATAAGCATTTTTATTCTTGGTTCTCACGTACACATACATTCGCTTCTATTCATTGTATTTAGATTTATAATAAATACTATATACGAAAGCAATTTATGTAGGATTTCTATGATGTGTGAACGTAAATGTCACACTCGATCATCATCATTCTCATCATGCATTGTTGCCATCATCTTCGTCATCATCCTACTCATCGGTTGTCGTCATCTGCTGCAGCGATAGCAGCAGCAACAACATTCACATCAATGTCAAAGGTTGTATTTAAACGTAAATAAATGGTTAAGGATATTTCTACAGGATTTATAAGTGCTCATTGTATCTGCAATGGTCTCTTATCCCCGCCCGATCCCCTGTTCCCCCGGTTTTTCTTTGGCATGTGGTTCACAATGGCAATAAATATTGTCGTCGTCATCGTCTTGTTGCTGAATTGCAATAAATGTAATGAAATATGTTCAACATTTTTTTTTTTTTTGATAAATGTTATTATACGAGAAGAGAAAAGTTTCCAAATATTATTCGGAGAGGCAAAAAAAAGTGATTTGTGAAACGCTCATTATTTGTAAGATTCTTAAGATTTTGTATGGACAAATAATTGTTCACAGAAGCTGGAGTGCTTTTCTGTAGAAAAAGTTATCCTACTGATGACTTCTTTATATATATTATATATAAATATTATTTTCATCAGTAGCTAAGTATTTTTTTTTTTTTAGAAAAAAATTTTACTCAAAATCTGAGCGTGTTTGGTAAAAAATTTCCAATTATACAGTTTATCATGAAAACTGAGCTCGATAGCTGAGGATTTTTATAAAAAGTGACCCACGACACAAAGTATATTTTGTTATTTATTCAGCTTCCTTAGCATCTGATGGTATTATTTTAGGAAAAAGATGTCAATAGGAATAATCGTTTTACTTTTTTTCAGAAAAAAACGTCCATAAACCACATAGTGGTAATATGGTCGATTTTACTTTCTTATTCGATTTATGCATGTCAGTCCGTCCGTTCATGTATTCTTGTGAACAGAATGCATATCGCATTTATTATCCGATTGAGATGAAATTTTGCAAACAATATTTGTTTGGCCCAAGGACGCACTCTATTGAAGTTGGTGATAATCGGATCAGATTAATATCCCATATATCTTCGGGTTAATTGTGCACTAAATGGCTAATATAAGTCCAAATTACCTGGATTTAGGTACATTTCACCGAATTCAGTCTAGAAGCAAGTAAATCAAATTTGGATAAAATCGGTTTAGATGTAGCTATGGCTCCCATATACATGTTTCATCTGATTTTGTGTTTAAGTCCCGCACATTCGTAGTATGCATTCGACAACAATGATATTTGTTAGCAGCCAATACAGCCCAGAAATACATCTGCCACATTTAATCGAGATCAGATTTTGGATTCCATATATATCTTCAACCGGGTTTATTGTACACAAATAGCCAATATCAGTCCAAAAGTCCTGAATCCTGTGAGGTACATCCGACCGAATTCAGTCTAGAAGCAAGTACGTCGAATTCGGAGAAAATCGGTTTAGATATAGCTGTAGCTCCCATATCCCATATTTCATCCGATTTGAGGGCTTAAGTCTCTCAAATTCGTAATATGCATTCGACAACAATGATATTTCTTATCAGACATATTATAGAGCTCGAAAACACCTCTGCCAAATTTTATCAAGATCGGCTCAGATTTGGATATAGGTCTCATACATATCCTTGATCCGATTTAAGGTTTATTGTACAAATAATGGCTAATATCAGCCCATATAATAATAATAATAATAATAACTAAATTGTGGAGTAGGGTATCATATGGTAGGCTCCGCCAGACTTTTGACTTTTCCTTACTGGTTTTAAATGCTGAATACATTTTTTGTGTTGGCTTAAGACGTTCACGTTTGCAAATCTCATCAGTTGTAAACTATGGTTTCAGGAGTAGATTTCCGTTTTCGTATTTTTTCAAACGATCTCTTTAATATCTTCGTAATATTGCTGATTATCAGGGACAACATAAGTGTATTGAAAAACGGACCTTTAAAACAAGTTCTTTTCCTCGAGCAAGACAAATTAATTTCTCTTTTCTTTTCCCTAAGGCTCCAAAAATCCAAAGGCTAAATTAAATCTTTATACAATTCAGAATTTTTTATTTAAGGATTTAACTGTTGAAGTAGTTCAGAGAACTGTAGCAGGAAAAAGTTCCCATTTATATTTGTATTCAAGGTTTTACATATTTATTTGTATTAATTTCTATTTTTTTTTGCTTTTTCTGCTGTTCTCTGTCATTTCAGGGTTGTTGTTGTCTTTGCCATAACCAAATCAAGGACATAACAACAACGGTCTCATTTTCAAAGGGCATATCCTTTTTTATTTTCGTTTGTTCATTGTCGAGATTACGCAGAAAATAATACACACAGAATCCTATCTAAAATACAATCATTAACATCGCTCTGAAGTACTTTGAGTGTGCGTATGTTTTGTTTTTGCACTAACGAAAACCCAGACAAACAGTGAGACTGACTGTCGGACTGAGAGAAAAGACACACAGACAATCACTGACTGATAGACAGCTAAACAACGAATATATACTTATGTAAGAAGTATTTATCATATAAATATTCACATCGCCGTTGCCGCCATTCCCAGCCTCAGCCTCATGCAGGATGTAGAATGTGTTACTAGGATTTATGAGTCGTTATGTGCTTGACGACAATATCACGTTGTGTGTGCATGCGTGTGTTTGCATGTGTGGGTGCCTTAATTCTTAGGCACATTTCTTGGTATGTCTTTCAATGGCTGTTGTCTTTATTTTGCTAACCCTCACGACAATTGGCAAAGATAAGAGCAAAAAAAAAAAAATAAAATGTACATAAGTTTATTGATAACAAAGCATTTTTATGACATTTAAGATATTTTTGTAAAATAAATGTTATCCTAGGCTGACTGCAAGGATGGCTTACGTCAGTTGAGACGCCAGTAAGTTCGACATGAAAAACATGTCTTCAGACTTTAATATACATAACAAAGCAAAAGGTTAGGGAATGAAGAAGTAGAAGCTAAAGCCTAGTTTACACATCATATGAGAATAATATATAAAACGTTTTTCAGTACTCTTATAAGAATATATAGTAGCACTGCTTCGTCAACGAAAATCTGAGATTCGTACCAACAGTTCTTCCTCGGCCTTTTTATACACTACATAGTATGGAGGGTATATTAAGTCCGACATTCCATATGTAACCCGTCGAAATAAACCTTTTAAACAAAGTATACAGGGTGAGATGCAAAAACTGCAACCAACTTCAGACTGCTGTCTTTTCGAAGCCACTCGTCCGACAGCTGTTAAAATTATTATATGTTTACAAGCGTACAACAACATTTTGGTGAGAATTTTCCAGAAAAAAAATTATTCGTGATGGAACTCAAGCGTGATAGTCGCAGTGGCGGAAAAATGGCTCGTGAGCTGAAAATATCGCAATATTCACTCGATAAATATTGAAAAATGAGCTTAGGGTAAAGCCATTGAAATTCCAAAAAGTACAAGAACTTACGCCGCAACTTGCCAAGAGGTCAGCCGAAAATGTGCACCTTCAGAACTCATGCGCCGGCCATGGTGATAGTGTGGGCCGCCATAACAGCCGATGGTCATTCTCCGCTCGCATTAATCGACAGAGGCATCAGAAAGAATGCCGAATATTATCGCGAAAATATTCTGGAGGGTGTATTAAAGCCTTGGACACGCAAACATTTTGGCCGCAGACCTTGGACACTCCAACAGGTTTGGTACGTGAAGTTCGTAAAGGATACTACAGCCTATCGCAGAAAATAGTCTGCGCTGGTCCAAGCGATATTATTAACCGGAGTTGTTTCAAATTTTGTATTCGAAGTTTGTAATGGGAACTACAATCTATGACAGAAAATTGTCTATGCAGGTGCAGGTCTTCGTATAGGCTCCATATATTGGTACCACCCTATACTCGAATTTTAGCCACAATGTTCATCGAAATTCTTTGAAATTTCGACTTTCAAGTTCCCAATAGGTACTACAGCCTGTGACAGAAAATTATCTATGCAGTCTTCGTATGGGCCCGACATATCGGTACCGACCTATATTCGCTATTTGCACGATTTTGGGTACAATATTCACTGGAATTGTTTCAAATTTCATATTTGAAGATCCTAATGGTTGGGACAACCTGTGACATTAAATTGTCTATGCAGGTCCGGGACTTCGTATAGTCCCATATATCGGTACCTCCCTATTTTAATGATTTAAGTTACATTATTCACCGGATTTTTTCAACTTTCGTATTTGAATATTGTAATGGCCTCTGACAAACGTTGCCTATGGAGGTCCACGTCTTTGTATTGACCGCTATATAATGGTTATATTCGGTATTTTTCGAATTATATTTTTTGAAGATTTCCGAAGATTCGTTCTAAATTGTACTTATTCTTTTTTTTTTTAATTTTCGGATATTTTAACCAACAAATAACTTTTAAGTGAAGATCCTAATGGTTGGGACAACCTGTGACATTAAATTGTCTATGCAGGTCCGGGACTTCGTATAGTCCCATATATCGGTACCTCCCTATTTTAATGATTTAAGTTACATTATTCACCGGATTTTTTCAACTTTCGTATTTGAATATTGTAATGGCCTCTGACAAACGTTGCCTATGGAGGTCCACGTCTTTGTATTGACCGCTATATAATGGTTATATTCGGTATTTTTCGAATTATATTTTTTTGAAGATTTCCGAAGATTCGTTCTAAATTGTACTTATTCTTTTTTTTTTAATTTTCGGATATTTTAACCAACAAATAACTTTTAAGTGAAGATCCTAATGGTTGGGACAACCTGTGACATTAAATTGTCTATGCAGGTCCGGGACTTCGTATAGTCCCATATATCGGTACCTCCCTATTTTAATGATTTAAGTTACATTATTCACCGGATTTTTTCAACTTTCGTATTTGAATATTGTAATGGCCTCTGACAAACGTTGCCTATGGAGGTCCACGTCTTTGTATTGACCGCTATATAATGGTTATATTCGGTATTTTTCGAATTATATTTTTTTGAAGATTTCCGAAGATTCGTTCTAAATTGTACTTATTCTTTTTTTTTTAATTTTCGGATATTTTAACCAACAAATAACTTTTAAGTGAAGATCCTAATGGTTGGGACAACCTGTGACATTAAATTGTCTATGCAGGTCCGGGACTTCGTATAGTCCCATATATCGGTATCTCCCTATTTTAATGATTTTAGTTACATTATTCACCGAATTTTTTTCAAATTTCGTATATGAATATTGTAATGGCCTCTGACAATGTTGCCTATGCTGGTCCACGTCTTTGTATTGACCGCTTTATAATGGCTATATTCGGTATTTTTCGAATTATATTTTTTTGAAGATTTCCGAATTCGTTCCAAATTGTGAAGGGTATTCTTTCTACTTATTCTTTTTTTAATATTCGGATATTTTGGGCAAAAAAACCGTGGGGCACGTCAATTCTCTACAATATACATATGCAATTGAAGTGCCCCTCGGTTTTATTTTAGTCAAGTCTATGCATATGTTTATAATTCCCACGACTGTATCTATTTTTTATTATTTTTTGGTTTTTAGTACATTTATCTTAAACATTGCAGTGTATGTTTAACATAAAACCTTTTAACTTAAAAAGTTTTTTTTTTTTTAATGTAGTTAAAAATGGAATCGCAACAAGTCGAAATATTCTAGAAAATTATTTGTTCCTTTAATGTTGGGTTAAGTGAGAAGTAATTTAGCTGCAACATATAAGACATACAAAGCCGTAAATAAATAATCTGTTTGAAACCTGACCATTGCACAGTGGTCGAGGTCGTATGGGAACAGCGGCCAAAAATACTTTCAGTGCAGATATCAATATGAATCTTTGGTTATGGTACTTTGATGGGATAAATATAAAAAATGTGACAAAATGGATATGGTCGATGCATGTTTTGTCATGGTCCCCATATAACGTAACTCCCGAATAAGGGTTATTTGCCCAATTCTTGTCACTTTTCTACACCAGATTGTAATGTTATTTGACATTTTACGTTCTAAGGAGCTAAAAAATAATCTTACTGAAAATTATTTTAAAAACAGCCCGCCATCAGGTAGAGTCCCTTCAAGGGTCCCTTCAAAAATAGAAGCATTTTTTATACAAATCAAGTCCAAATTTGATTTTTTTGTAAACAAAATAAAATAAAAATTTAATGTAAAATTAAATCAAAGATAAATTTTGCACAAATAATTAGTTTGACTTAAGGCCCTATTGAAATTGTATATAACCGGTCAAAATTTAGGTATAGCTCCCATATATATTCATCCAATTTGCCTCATATTGTGCACCAAACTTGTAATATCAAATAGTATGGAATATACGTACGACCAGATGGGACCTGAAAATAAGTATGCCAAATTTGATCGAAATCGGTTCAGATATATATGTAGCTCCCATATATATTGTTCATCCGATTTATTATATTTGTCCTCCGCAGCCGTAATATGCACTCTGTGACAACGATATTTGGGGAAATATATCAAATATAACTCAGAAATGCCCTTTCTAAATTTTATCGAGATCTGTTAATATTTGGACATGGCTCAAATATATATCTTCGTCCGATTTGCCTTTTATTGTGCACCAAACGTGTAATATTAGCCCAAATCATATATATCTATCCGATTTCAAGTTAATTGTGCACCAAATGGATAATACAAGCCCGAATTGAAAAGGCGCAAATGCCTCGACAAATTGAATAGAAATCGATTCAGAGGAGGATATTCCTCCCATATATTAGTTCCTTTGGACTTTTAATTATTACTATAATCATTGTTGGTATGATTTAATTCTCACAAATTCCCCATTAAAACCTTTATTTGTTATGTGACGCTCTACTAAATATGCAAAGTGGTGAAGGGTATCATGAAGTCGGCCCCGCTCGACTTTAAGACTTTCTTTACTGGTTATTGTTTGGTAAGGTTCGCTGTCCCATTATTAAAGGGGTCAGAGCTCAGAAGAAGACGGTTAATAAGATCGGTGTTTGTTGAAACACGAGCATTTTTTCTGGCATGATTTTGTCGAAACTTGGAAGATAGTGCCATGGATATAAATTTGTTAACTCTTTAGCAGTTTCCAGTGCAAAGGCCTTAAATTAAATCGACATAAATATTATACCCAGAGGACAATGCTTGCAACATTATTGAACACCCCTTAATTACATCCTTATCAATCCCTAACAACAAAAACATATTCTATGTCACTAGCACCATAGAACTGACAAAATTGCAGCGAAGTCACTTCAGTATATTCGGCATAACGTACACATCTGACAAAATCTGAAAGTTAAATTAGCACTTTTAGAATCTTAGGACCATTACTAATGGCGTGAAAAAAATCACATTGGAGGATTCAGGGGGGAAAACAACTAAAACTTTAACTGAAATCCAATTTTATTTTCAAAATTAATCTTAAAGGCAACTTAGAACACTCACATCTTCTATATTATACACATATACTAAACACACAAATTACTGCTCTAAAAATAAGTTAATACCTTGCTTTTCAATAATAATGCCAAGATTTGTAATTTTAAAATGTATTTAATTTTGTAATACAGTTCTATTTTTACTCCACTTTTTCTCTGATCCCACTGAAAAAAAACAACTAACTACATTTTCTCTTTTTTGATGCTATTTTCGAAGGGTCCCGTTAGAATGAAGCCAAGATTATTATGTTTTCTAAAAAGCTTAACCCCTTAAGAGTTCATTTGTACACATTTGACAATAAATATCTTATTTTCATTTTTTGAATTTTGGCCAATGGCAGCGACCACTGTGCATTGGTACCCATAATTTGAAGCAATTTCCTAATGGAACTATGGCCGAAGATGTTGTTCTAGTTAAAGAAAATATCCTCGCCTTTCTCATGTTTTACAATCAATTTATTTCCCAATTCAATATTTTCTCTAAATTAAGATGTGCAAAATGAAATACCATTATATTTTATAACAATTTCCAGTTCGCCCCAAAACATTTTCATTTTACACAAGGAATATTAAACAGTTGCCACTAAATCATAACGAATTTCTGGCATCTACAATATCTACAATATAGTGTTTTTTTGCTGGTTAAACACATGAAATGTGTGTTCATCATGACCGCCGAATGCTTATGGCCATCGTTACGGGTCAGTCAACAGGAATAAATGATGGCGGCAAACAGCTATGCGGCACGTACACGCATACAACTGCATACCGACCGACACACATTGTTGGTATTTATAATTGTAAACAATTCTGTGGAAAATATTAAAAATAACGACCAACGTAATTTCAAATACACCAACACATCGATACATATAACTATACAATATAAATGTATATTATATAATGTGGGTGTAAATCATGACGTGGGAATGTGTGAATGTTGCTGAGGGTGCATGTTTATTATAAATATTCCCAGTTTTATGCATTCGCATTAAAACACAAAAACAATTACGAATGTATGTTTGAACACAAGTCTCACTTTCAAAACGCTTAACACACTCCGACAGTTCGGTTGAAATAAACACACAAGAAAAAAAATAAATTTCAATTAGACATGAAAAACCAAGAGACTCCATAAAGTGTTTTCCACATTGTTTTGTGTGCGGTGTGAAGTAGATTTCTCGTTTTTTTTTTTTTTTTTAATTTTCAAATATTTAAATGGGTGTTTGTAGTGCAATATTTATATTTATGTCCCAAAGTGTGCCAGAACATTTTTTTAACTCTTTATTTGCGTTTCCGCTGCGTTGCATTGGTTTAGTTGATTGTGCAAGTATTGGACGGACACTGACCCCCCGTCCATAATTTACTAGCAAGTTGTGTTGATTTTAGAATGAGGGGCGGGATTCGAAAGAACATTATGAAAGTATTTTCATGTAGCATGGTAGAAAAGTAAACATTGACGAGTGGTCAATCATATTTAGATGAATATTGTTATCAGGGCTTTTTTTAGGGAGAAAATTAATAAGGGGCTCATTGATTGATTGTTCATCAATGCCCAAACTAAAATTTCAAGAATTTTTCAATTTCCCGTAAGACTTTACTGCTGTTTATGGAAGGCTAGGGCTTATGGAAATTTATAAACAATGCCGGACCGAAGTTTTAATACCCGTCACTATTTCGAAGAAACTGAAAAATTTTCCAATAATATATAGCGGCTTTACGAAGATGTGGCCTCGCATAAGTAATATTTTGTCACAGGCTGTATTACTCATTACGAACTTTAAGTACAAAATTTGGAACAATTTCGTTAAAACAAATTCCTGTAATAACATAATAAAGGAAGGTGCCGTTATATGCGGGCCAAATGAAGACGTAGACCTACATAGGAAATTTTCCGTCATAGGTTGTGACATGGTACAATAAAATCAAGGTAGGGCTATGATACCATATGATTTAAATTTTTTCATTTTCTTGGCTTAATATGTCAACTATAGTTGTTTATATATATGTTTTCTTTTCAACAACAAAAAAAAATGCTCAGAAAATATTCAAATACGGGTGTTTTCAAAATGTTTATTTCGACGTATGCATCGACAATATCTACAGTTTTTATAGCGAAATAATCCTTTAGAGATATATAGTACATGATTTTGAAAAGAAGTGTTGACCTTTCATTCAGTTATCGCGGTTTTCAATTATTTATTCAAAATAAATGCAACAAGTTGTTTGATTTTTTATTGTTTTGATACTAATTCTGACATTACAAGCCAAACAGGTATTCCTCTATACCTGCAATTTTTTCAAAGTTGGCCTACCTTCTCTTCATTGTAATATGGGTTGTGGTACCTATTACGAGCTTCAAATATGAAATTTTAAACAATTCCGTTAAAAATGTCGTTAAAATCATCAAAATACCGAATATCGGGGGTACCGTTTAATAGGGGCTATACGATAACGTTGACCTATATAGACAATTGATCAGCGTAAAATTCTAAGACGATTTAGTCCGTCCCTTTGTCTGTTGTTTTTATAGGGTCAAAACAAATTAAGATAGTAAGCTAAAATTTTGCACAGATCAGTCTATTGTCTGCAGACAGGTCAACTTCGAAGATGGGCCATATCGATATCGATATCGTACCCCCAATATTCTGTATTTTAATGTTTTTGGTCACATTTTTAAATGGGATTGCCTAAAATATTCCTTCTAAGTACTTCACCCACAAGAAGAGTACTGTCTACATTTTCCCCCATAACAACAGTACCTCCATTGATATTTGCTATTTTAATAGTTGTAGCCAAATTTTTAAATGAAATTATCTGTCAATCTACGTAAGGAGTTCCTTTTGAGTACTTTTAAGCTCTACTGAAAGCAAAAAATGTCGGAAATAGCATGAAATTCTAGAATAAGTTTAGATTTGTTCGAATTGGTCACCAATTATGGCCTTCAAACGGCCAATAAAACCGTCACACGCTGCCCGAATAGGGCTCTGCGGAATTGTGGCCCATTCCCGGCGAAACGCTTAGTTGAGGTGATCGACTCTTTGGTATTTTTAAGTGCCAACCTTGCTTTCCCAAAATACTCCAGACACATAGAGATTTTGATGGCCATTGTGCGCTTGAAATGAAGCAAGGAACCTCATTTTGTAAGCATTCTTGGGTGGCGCGTGCTGAGTGCGATAGTGCTGACTCCTGTTGAAATGTCCAAGGTTTGCAGCCAAAATGTTTGCGTGTCCAAGGCTTTAATACACCCTCCAGAATATTTTCGCGATAATATTCGGCATTTTTTCTGATGCCACTGTGGATTAATACGAGCTGAGAGCGACCATCGGTTATTATGGCGGCCCACAGCATCACCATGGCCGGCGCTTGAGTTCTGCTGACCTCTTTGGCAAGTAAACACGATCATTTCGTTTGTTTACAAACTTTTAAACAACGAATGTTTTATCATCGGAGAAAACCAAATTCGGCAGTTCACCACTTTCGGCCAAGCGAAGCAACTCTTTAGCTTTTTAGTCTATTTTCTTTCTGTTGCGGTGTAAGTTCTTGCTTTACCCCGAGCTAATTTTTCAATATTTGCCGAATGGAATATTGCGATATGTTCAGGTCGCGAGCCATTTTTCGGCCACTGCGACGCGGGGTTTCGATCAATTTGCTTCTTTACTTTTCGAACCATTTCTGCTGATGTTGCTGTTTTCTTCCGTCCACTTCCTGGACGTCGGGCTACGCTACCAATATCACGGTAACGAGCGATGGTACGAAACACAAAAGATTTATTCACATTTAAATGCTGGAGTGCTCTAACAATAGCCACTTGTGGTTTTCCAGGCAAATATAAAAAAAACACACTATCACGCTTGACACATCACGAATAACTTTATTGTGGAAAATTCTCACAAAAATGCTTTTGTACGCTTGTAAACAATATGTCTGTCACTGGGATTCTTTTAACAGCTGTCGGACGAGTGGTTTGGAAATGATAGCAGTCTGAAGTTGTTTGCAGTTTTTTTAACCTATATAGCCCACGATATCGTATAGCCTGTATTGTTGAATTTAGCCACATTTTTCAATGGAATTGTGGGAAATTCTACACAAGGATTTTCTTCTGAGTACTTTACCGCCTGGAAGAGAACTGTCTATATAAGTCCACGATATCATATAGCCCCCAAACAAGGGTACCCCCCAATATTCGGTATCTTGATGATTTTAACAACATATTTACCGAAATTGTTTCAAATTTCAAATTCGTAATGGGTACTAATTATGTATGCATGTCGTATAGACCCCATATAACGATACCTCCCTATGTTCGGTATTTTGATAATATTGATGATATTTGATTATTCACCGGATATTTTTCATATTTGAAGCACGTTATGGTTACTACAAACCTATGACGGAAAATTGCCTTGTAGGTCCACTTCTTCATTTAGCCCACATATAACGGCATCTCCCTTTAATCGGTATTTTGATCATATTACTGAAATTTGTTATAGGAATTGTTTCAGATTTCGTATTTAAAGTTCGTAATGGGTACTACAGCCTATGACAAAAATTACTTATACAGGACCACGTATAGGTAAAGCCCCTTTAAAGGGCTTCTTTTGGGGTGGTATTTTTTTTTTTTTTTTTTTTTTTTGGAAAATTGTCAAGTTCCTACAAAATTGTGAAGGGTATTAAAAATTCGTCCCGGCCGAACTAAGCTGCTTTGTTCTTTTGTACCTTCTTAGAAATTACACTCAAATTATTCATTAAAATGGTTGGCATTTTTGCACACCCTTTGAGATGAGTGTAGAGATTAAATACATAAAATTAAAATATCACTGGAAATTTTCGAAAATATGAATATAGTAAATATATGTTATAGCAACAAAATACATTTTGAAATTCAGTCTAAACATTTATTTTATTTCTATGGCAAAAAATTTAACAAGGTTAACATAAAAGAACCTCCAAAAGAAACCAAAAAAATAAGAAAAAAAAAAAAACAACACAAAAAAAGGAAAAAATATGATGGACATAAATTTCAAACATACATAAATCATGGAGAGCATTAGAAAGCAACGGAAATGGAACTACAATGAAACGAACAGCACTCTTTATTTTTTGCGATTGACCCTCAAAATTATATGAATTATATGAAGTGAACTGCAAAAAGGAAGCTTCAAGGTGATGTGGGAAAGAGTATAAGGAGTTGAGGTAAACAAAGGCGTAGTTATGAGTTACTAGGTGGGGGGGAGGAGTTTTAGTTAAACCACTGAATTACAAAGAATTCAGGATTTCAGATGGATTATTTTCATTATTTTAATATCCCTACACAGACTCCTACATTAGCTATGCCACTGATGTTTACAAAACAAAATAAAACTAAAATATCAAAACAAAAAAAAAAAAAAAAAAAAAACAATTTGAACTAATCGTCAACAATTTTACATCATTTTCAGAGAGAAAGCAAGGGAAACTACAACACAATTTTAAAAATAAAAACTCTTCTACTTTTGCGTTTTTTTTTTTCGTGTTCAAAAGATAAGGACGAATGATATCTAAAGAAGTTGAGGTAGACTACGTTGAGATGATGGTTGGACAAAGATACTTTCTCAGAGGGGTGTTGTAAGTTTTCCTTCTATTCTCTACTTTGAGTTTGTGTTTTTTTATTCTGTTTTCCAAGATAGAATAAGAAATGTTGTTTAAGCAGTAAAGAGTTATGGTTGGTGGTTAGAGAAGTGTGGTTGTGTTGTCTTGGGCGAATTTTCTTATGAAACTAATCTTGAAAATAATGAAAACAAAAAAAAAAATCACAAAAGAAAAATATATAATGAAGTAATGCTGAAATTGCTAAGTTTTTCATTTTACTATTTTTTTCGGTTTTTTCTTTCTGCTTTGTTTTAGTTGTTTTTTTGTTTGTGGTGAAGGTGGTGACGGCGGCGGCGGAAAACCAAATGAAAATGTTATTTATAATTTCTTGGCATGTGATGATTTTCCTAATCAAAACAAATGGAAACAACGAACGGAAAAAGTTATAATGAAATGAAATCAAAGAAAGAACTCATAAAAGACTTCTAACTGTGATACATACATACATAAGTCGGTATGCAAATATTCTGCTAGAGTAAAGTGGTGAGAATACACTTAAAACCAAAAAATATTTTAATTTAACAAAAAAAGTTATATATTATTATATTTTTTTTATAAATTTCTTTTGCGTCTAGGAGGGGCGAACCAAGGCCAAACTCGTGTTGGCTTTGGATGGTAAAGAAAGAAAGTTATTATTTTTCTGTTACTTTTTAAACCAACCAAAAATAAATCGCATTTCAACTCAAGAAAATAAATGAAAAACCTAAACCTTTTTCTTTAATAAATAATGAAAATTATTTTTTTTGTTACGAATTCCATTGTTCATGTAAAAAGGTTTTTGTTTGCAATAATTAATTTTTCTGTTTTAAAAATTTTCATTATTTTTCTTTTCTTATTATTCTTGTTTTTTTTCCTTTGCAGAAAAATATAAAAATTTTCCTTTTTAGTTTTAATTTCTTTTCTTTTAATTTTACTTTCTGTTGAGATTTTTTCTTATGTTATGAGAGAGAAGAAAAGCAAATACAAATAATATTTTTTGTGTCTTTTGTTACATAAAAAAATGTAAAAAATAGTTTCAAAAATAATTACCTGTTTTTGGGCCATCGCTTGCATTTGTTGGAACATTTGACGTTCTTCTTCTTTACCTGGTCAAGTGGTTTGTTGGTACAGGTTTTTATGTTGACATATTTTAATTTTTTTGGCACAATGAATGTTGTTGTTGTTGTGGTTCGGCATGAAAGTGTTGAGCAGAAAAATGAAAAGGAGAAAAGGAAAATATCGTTCATTATTATAATTGCCATTAAGGAATTAGGTTATATGTAAATAATTAAAATTATGGAAAGAAGATATGCCCGACTTCTGATGTCCCAAATCACTAAAAGGAAGTGCGGTTAAGAAAAAAAGTCATGCCAGAAATATCGTCAATTTGTGAATAAAAAATCCAATTTTAAAAGTTTGATGTTATCCTTAGATATTACCCTTAGTTTTTCCTTAGGTTTATCCTTAGATGTTACGCTTAGTTTTTGACCGGGGGCATTTGTCCAATATTTACGACCCTCGTGGTGTTGATAGGTATTCAAAAATAATTCATACGAAAGCCGTGGTCCATTTAACAGCTAAATATAATCCAATGGTCATCCAAAGTGCAAGACTTTTTCCCTGCCCTTAACTCTCTCCCCATTCCTTGTCGATTGGTTTTCAATTCTGACTGGTAGAGCGATTGTAACATCAGAAAAAGAATATTATTTTTTTTTTTGGCCAATTGAGGATCGGAGCTTAATTGCGACCTGTAGCTTGATTACAAATTAACATGGACAGACGGACGGACATACGTAGTTAGATGGACTTAGCTCGGCGAGATAGGAAGATCCATATGTGAGTTTCTATGTGGGGAACCAATATTTCAAGGTGTTACAAAATTGTTGGCCCAATCACAGTATAATACCTCAACACATGTAGGGTGAGATGAAAAAACTGTCATTTCCAAGCCACTCGTCCGACAGCTGTTACAGTTATTCCAGTGACAGCTCATTATATTGTTTACAAGCGTACAAAAGCATTTTGGTGAAAATTTTCCAGAAAAAAAAATTATTCGTGATGGAATTCAAGCGTGATAGTGTGGCTATCGTTAGAGCACTCCAGCATTTAAATGTGAATAAATCTTTTCTGTCTCGTGCCATCGCTCGTTACCGTGATACTGGTAGCGTAGTGGACGGAAGAAAACAGCAATATCAGCAGAAATGGTTCAAGAAGTAAAGAAGCGACTTGATCGAAACCCGCGTCGCAGTGACCGCAAAATGGCTCGTGAGCTGAACATATCGCCGGTATTCCATTCTGCAAATATTTAAAAATGAGGTCGGGGTAATGCCATTGAAATTCCAAAAAGTGCAAGAATGTACACCGCAACCAAAAGATAATAGACTCAGAAGAGCTAAAGAGTTGCTTCGCTTGGTGAATTGCCGAATTAGTTTTTCTCCGATGAGAAAACATTCGTTGTCCAACAGTTTGTAAACAAACAAAATGATCGTGTTTACTTGCTAAAGAGGTCAGCTGAAAATGTGCACCTTCGGTTGACCACCAGAATTCAACCGCTGGACATTGTGATGGTGTGGGCCCCCTTAACAGCCGATGGTCCCTCTCCGCTCGTATTGGTCAAACATCAGAACAAAAGCCGAAAATATTCTGGAGGATATATTAAAGCCTTGGACACGCAAACATTTTGGCCGCAGACCGTGGACATTCCAACAGGACTCAGCACCATCGCACTCAGCACGCGCCACCCAAGAATGGTTACCAAATGAGGTTCCTCACTTCATTTCCATCGCACAATGGCCACCAAAATCTCCGGATACCAATCCGTTGGACTATTGTGTCTGGAGTAGTTTGGAAAGCAAGGTTGGCACTAAAAAATACCAAAGTGTCGATCACCTCAAGCAAGCGTTTCGCCGGGAATGGGCCAAAATACCGCGGAGCAACATTCGGGCAGCGTGTGACGGTTTTATTAATCGTGCCAAAGATGACCAATTCGAACAAATCTAAACTTTTTCTAAAATTTGATGCCATTTCCATTTTTTGCTTTCATTTCATAAAATTTAAAACTAGTAATGAAAGTCTTAAAGTCGGGCGGGGCCGATTTTATGATACCCTACACCACTTTGCTAATTAAGTAGAGCTCCACATAACAATTAAAAGTTTTTATGGATGAATTCAATCAGACACGCTATAATTATAATTATAATTATAATTTAAAGTTCAAAGGACTAAATATGCCGAAGCATTTGTATCTTTTAAATTCGGAATTGCATTGCCCATTTGGTGCACAATTAATTTTAAATCGGATAAAGATATATATGGGAGCTATATCCAAATCGGAACCGATCTCGATAAAATTTGGCAAAGTTATTTCTGAGCCGTATTTGATATATTTCCCTGAATATCGTTGTTACGGAGTGCATATTACGGTTGTGGGTAACAAATATAACAAATCGGATGAATAATATATATGGAAGCTATAGCTATATCTGAACCGATCTTCATCAAATTTGACATACTAGCTTCTAGACTCAATTCGGTCGTAAGTGCCAAATTCCATCCCAGTTGGACAAATATTAGACGTTTGGTGCACAATAAAAGGTAAATCGGACGAAGTTATATATGGGAGCTATATCCAAATCGGAACCGATCTCGATAAAATTTAGCAAATGTATTTCTGAGCTGTATTTGATATATTACCCCAAATATTGTTGCACTATGCAAGTGCATATTTCGGCGGCGGTGGACAAAAATAACAAATCGGATGAACAATATATATGGGAGCTTTTTTGGGTGTATATGTAAAATTCCATACAATTCGGGCTGATATTACACGTTTGGTGCACAATAAAAGGCAAATCGGACGAAGATATATATGGGAGCTATATCTAAATTTTGACCGATCATCTCCAATTTCAATAGGGTTCGTCCTTGGGCCAAACAAAAGATCTTTGCAAAATTTCATCTGGATCGGGCAATAAATGCGACCTGAACTTTGTTTACAAAAATACATGGACAGACGGACGGACATGCATAAATCGACTCAGAATGTGATTCTATGCAGATCATCAAAAGGAACTATGGGTCTATCTCGTTTCCTTCTGCCTGCTACAAACAAATGCACAAAGACATAATACCCTGACCACCTTGTGGTGTAGGGTATAAAAAATGTAAAAATTATGGCGTTTCACTTTGTTGTAGTTTTTTTTTTATCCCACCTTGTATAGATAATGTCTTTACTGTGTGTACTTAAGTAAACTTCTTTCCCGTTTAAAATATTCCAATTCTAAGCTTCAAATGTATCTGTGTACATTGCCCACCGTGGAGGTGGAATTCTAATTAAACTTTTCACAAATTGACAAAGTTGACTCTTTACAGTCACAACTCTTTGCAAGTCAAGAATTTGTTAACAAGTCTGTCAAGTTTACGAGCAAACATTGTTAACTTTTCTTGTGGCAAATTATGTTTTGGATATTCCAGTAGCTTTCCTCATTATATTTATCTTTTGCTCCCCCACTTCCAGGGCAAATAATTCTAAACTCATCATCATTAACCTGCAGCTGTGACACAACGTCTATGGATATCAAACACACACACACACACACACCCACAACCCCAATTATTTACAAAGCAAGATGTCATCTCATGGTGGCGCTGATAATCACCCACCCACAGCCACACAGAGTTCGTGTTAATTGTTCACATACACATATAAACAATTGCTGCTGTTGTTGTTTATCTAGATTTAATTTTCATTCCGACACTCACCCATGCCCTTGGCCTGCAACATTTCCAATAGTTTTTTAATGCTTTCGTCGCGTGCAATCAAAGTTTGTTTTTGTGTTTCGACACGACACTCCAAATCCTTGATTGTCTCTCGCAAAATGCTAATTTCACGTTGCAAATGATCATTTTCCGCATAGACGGCCTCGATTTGTTGCTGCATCTCGATGTTGGGCTGACGCATGCGAGCACGTAGCTCCTCTTCTAATTGACGCACCAGCATGGCTTGTTTCTGTAAATGAGAAAAGGAGAAAATAGAATTGATATTTAAGATAAATTAAGATAAATTAAAGTAAAGAAAAATGTCAAAGGAATAACAGTGTGGACGAAATTAAGAGATTTAAAACCATAGGGAAATGGACACTATTTAGAAATAAATGAGAGGCATCATAGAGGTGACGGCAGTCACATGGCGCAAAAGAAAATATATTATAAATGCTCTACCATATAGGAAGGGAACTCAGATGACACCTCAGATAAGACAGAAGAGCTTAAGGTCTTATTCAGAAAAAAAAAAAAAAAAACAGTACATTAGCTCATAGTTCCCCCGAGGTTCTCCATTTTCAAGAAAAAGAGCTTGGCGGTGTAGAATAGTTCATAGATTTTCTCTTTTTTAATGGAGAATTACGGAGGTCCTTTTGTCCCTACATTAAAAGCTCGGAGATTCGGAGGGACTAAAACGCCCTCTACTTTTTAGTGACAAATCTCTACTTTTTAGTGGCTGAGGAGGGTTCGAAGGTCTTTTACTCTATAGAAGAGTAGTTTGGAGTTTCTCTTCTATTCAGAGAAGAAGCTCGGAGTGGCTATCATTTTAAGTGAAAAGTTCGGAGAAACTTTTCTTTTTAATGGAGGAGCTCATAGAGCCCTACCCTTCAGGTCGGAGATGTTCTTCCCTTAGTAGAGGGTCTTATAGGACGTCCACATTTTATTACTTGAGCTTGAAGAAATTAAACATTTAAAGCACGAAGGTCCTCTACTTTTTAGTGGAGGAGCTCAGGGGTTCTCTACTCTTTAGTAAAGGAGTTCAGAGGTCCCCACTCTTTAGAAGAGGAGCTCAGAAGTCATCAACTCTTTAGTATAGGAGCTCACAGACCCCATACACTTTAGTAAAGGAGCCCAGAGGTACCCTACTCTTTAGTAAAGGGGCTCAGAGTTCCCGTACTCTTTAGAAGAGGAGCTCAGAAGTCATGAACTCTTTAGTATAGGAGCTCACAGACCCCATACACTTTAATAAAGGAGCCCAGAGGTACCCTACTCTTTAGTAAAGGGGCTCAGAGGTCCCCTACCCTTAGTAGAGGAGCTCAGGGGTCCCATACTCTTTAGTAGAGGAGTTCAGGGGTCCCTTACTCTTTAGTAGAGGAGCACAGAGACCCCCTACTCTTTAGTAGAGGAGCTCAGAGGTCACCTACACTTCAGAATCGGAGCTCAGAGGTCCCCTACTCTTTAGTAGAGGAGCTAATGGTTCTCTACTCTTTAGTAGAGAGACTTAGGAGTAGACGACCTACTCTTTAGTAGAGTAGCTCAGGGGACGTCTACTCTTCTGTAGAGGAGCTCAGAGGACCTCAACACTTTAGTGGAGGAGCTCAAAGGTGTTCTACTCATTTGAGAACAGTTCGGAGGTTGATGTCCTCTACAATTTAATAGAGAAGCTTGGGGGTCATCTACCTTTTAGTCGAGGAGCTCAAATGGTCTATACTTTCTTGTGGAAGAGATCAAAAGCCATTTATTTGTTTAGTGAAGGCGATAATATGTCTCCTATTAGTTAGAGGAGGAGCTAGAAAGTTTCCTACTTTTTAGTGGAGATCTCCTACTTTTTAGTGGGGCTTCATATATCGAGTGCATTTAGATATCCTCTGCCATTGAGCTGAGGAGCTTAAGGTACCTTCGCTCCATCAATTCTTCGAGGATCTTAACAGCTAAATTCTGGATTTTAGTGTTCCGATTCCTTCGAAAAGAGAAGCTTAGTGCCCTCTTTTGCCTATTTAGAGAGCTGAGTGGTCTGCGGAGAAGCTTAGATATCCTCTCCGGTAGACAAGGGAGTTTAAGGGTAATCTTTGGTAGAGCAGAGAATCTTACGTCGGCCAATTGCCATGAAAAAGATTAACTCAAGATGATCTACTATGGAAAATTAAACGTAGAAAGTATCCAACGTGGAGCGCTGTTCGGGGCTGCTTGTTCCAGTGTCTTGGGGAACTTTATACAGGGAAGGTGATAGAAGATCGAAATCGGTATAGAAATGCTCATTTCGTTGTTTCTTTCTGTAGCAACTTCACTATTTCTATCTTTTTCGCCAGATAAAAATATAATATTCTATACGAATAAACAAAAAAAAAAAAATAAATAAATAAATAAATAAATAAAATAATCCAAAATAACAATCATTTTAAAAGGTCCCGTGGCCCAATAACGCCCTCCGGCAGTGTGCAGATGTTCTTAGCTCGGTCATCTGCCATGAATGCGATTAACTCCTGGTGTTCAGCTATGGAAAAGAACATTTAGAAGGTCTATACTGTGGATAAAAGTCCCCAATTGCTGGGTCCAAAGTAGAACTTGACTTAGTAGGAAGAGGGTGATAAGAACTCGAAACCAAAATTAACAAGAAATCTTTAGGCTTTTTTCTATCACATCTTCACTCTATCTATTCTTCTCTCCAAATAAAACGATATTCCATAGGGACATTGTTATCCAAGTTCGTCTAAATAACATTTATGTCGAAGATCCTGATACATAGCTTTTCTTGGACTCACCTGATTTTCTGTGCTCAACAGCTTCAGCTGGTCATTAATCAAGCTATATTTTGCGCTTTCTTCTTTGCGGAGGGCTCGTTCCTTTTTCAGTTCGGGTGACCAAAAAGTTTTAATACTGTGCATGGAACTGCCGAGTTTTTGATTTGTCAACTCCAGTTCGCGTTTCAGTTGACCCAGCTCTCTCTGCAGATCTGTGTTCTGATGTTGTAAATCGCCCAAATACGCTCGATCCGTAGGTGGTATGCCCGAATTGAAGCCTGTGGAGACATAAAAGATCAAGAGAAGCAGAGAATAATGAAATTAATGAGGGATGATTTCGGGAGAGGCATTAAAAAAGAAATGTCTTAAATGTGAAACAAAAACTTACCCAGCGGATTGGGACTTTGCCTGGCTGAACGTCCATACAGTTCATCTTCCAAGTATAAACCACGCTCCAGAGACCGGTCACGCGAACGATCTCTGGGCTCTCGAATGGGTATGAACTCACGATCATGATGATCCACCAGACCTCCTCTATCCAAGGATTGATAACGGGGGGCTCCTTTCGAAAAAATAATAATAATTTGGAGAATATTTCAGTTTGATTAGTTTTTGTTTCATTCGAAAGTTCTCCTTGATTGGAAAATCAATATTTACTTGGATAATCCAGACCATGTGACATTACGGGTCTACTGGCACTTCGACTTCGATGATGTCCCGCCCCCGCGGGACTAGTTGGCTCATCCATGTCTCTGTAGTATGGACTGCCCATTGCTGAAATTCATACAATTATGATGATGATATCATGAGGATGATGACAGGGGGTTGTGACGAAAACAGGGGGGATATGTGGCGGGTTGGGTTTGTTTGATTGTTGTTGTTTTGGGGCAGTGGGGTAGGTTAGGGATTCGGGTGTGGAGGTTGGGCCAACGATTGTTGGTGTTTGGGTTAGTACAAAAAATCCGAAACAAAAAAATTAAATTTGAAAACAGTGCAGGCGGGATACATTTTTGTTTGTCTTTGGATTTGCTGCTATTGTAGCGTTGTTTAGAAGAGAACAAACCAAAAGAAAAAGTAATGCTTACAAAGAGTAGAAGGAAAAGAAAATGAAAGCAAACGTAAAAATAGAACCCAAAAGGGAAAAAACAAAAAAAAAACTGAACAGGAAACATTAGAAACTGAACTGAAAAAAACAGAAACGCTATAAGCGCCAAATAATGAGTGTCATTGTGTTTTGGTTTTGTTTGCTTGGTGTGTGAGAGTGTTTGTGAAAATATGGTGCAAATAGTAGCTACGCGATTGAAGGACACGGTGATGTGGCAGAGCTTTGGGTTTGTATCCACAATTAATAGTCTCCTAATGACCCTAATTAAGGATGAGTTACAACAAATCTGCCATTACACTTGACATGAGAGAATTTCCGAAAACCGAAATAGAAACGGGAAGATAGCGTTGAAATAGAATACCTTAAAACGATACCAATGGAAGCGTACAAAGAGTTTTTCAATAACAAGATGGGAAGTCCTTTTTATACCCTACACCACATAGTGATAAGGGTATTTGTTTGTAACACTTTACTTTTTGAGGACCTTCATAAAATCACTTTCTGAGTCGATTTATGCAAGTCAGACATCTGCCGTCCGTCTGTCTATGTATTTTTGCGAACAAATTGCAGGTCACAGTTATCATCCGATTGAGATGATAATTTCCAAACAATATTTGTTTGGCCCAAGGGTGAACCCTGTTGGAATCGGCTCAAATCTAGATATATCTTCCATATATAACTTCAACCGATTTCGGGTTAATTGTGCACCAAATGGCCAATATCAGTCCAAATGACCTGAATTTTTTGCACATCCGACAGAATTCAGTTTAGAAGCAAGTACATCAAATTGGGTGAAAATCAGTTCATGTTTCATCCATTTACATGTTTCATCCGATTTAGGGTTTTAAGTCCTTCACATTCGTATTATGAACTTCACAGGAGGATATTTGGTATCAGATAACTTATGGAGCTCAAAAATACATCTGACTAATTTTATCGTGATCGGATCAGATTAGGATGTAGTTCCCATATGTATCTTTATCCGATATCAGGTTTATTTTGCACCAAATGGCTAATATCAGCCCAAATGGACACATCCGATCGAATACAGTCTAAAAGCAAATACATCAAATTTGGAGAAAATCGGTTCGGATATAGCTATAGCCCCCATACATAAGTTTAATTCGATTTGGGGTTTTAAGTCCCTCCACAAGAATGATATCTGACGGAATTCAGCCTAAAATCATGTGCTTCAAATTTCAGTGAAAATCGGTTCAGATATAGCTATGGCTTCCATATGTATGTTTCATCCGATTTTTGTTAGCGTCCCTCACATTCATAATATGTGCTCCACAAGAATGATATTTTGTACCAGTTATCAGATACAGCTCAGAAATAGATATTTAAAATGTTGTCGAGTTTGGATCAGATTTGGATATAGCTCCCATATATATCTTCAATGACAAATATACGGCCATATGGACTGAAGTTTAGCACTTCCTATGGAATTTAGTCTAAAATTAAGTGTTTCAAATTTCGGTGAAAATCGGATCAGATATAGCTATAGCTCCCATTAATGTCTCATCCGATTTGTTTTTATACCTTACAACACTATGTGTTGGGGGTATTATAAGTTTGATTGGGCCAGAATTTATGTAACACCTCGAAATATTGGTTTCCCATATAGGAAAGTATATATGGATCTTCCTAGCTCGCCGAGCTGAGTCGATCTAGCTATGTATGTCCGTCCGTCTGTCCGTCTGTCCATGTTAATTTGTAATCACGCTACAGGTGGCAATTATGTTCCGATCCTTACGAAATTTTGCACGAAGGTGGGGTTAGGGTCAGAATAGAAGCCTATTTCTTTTGGAGATGATCGCCAAATGTTTAGGGGTTGAAATGGACCAAATACTGAAAAATGTCGGATTTTGCAGTAGCTATACAGGTCGCAATTATAGACCAATAGACGCGGAATTTCGCATGTAGCTAGAGTTTAAGGCAGGGAAGAAGCCTACCAATTTGGGTGGTCATCGGATAATATTTAGCGGGTAAAATAGACCATATCTTTTGTGTTGAAAAAATTCAAAATGTTTCATTAAACCGCGAATATTTTAAATCCCGGCGATATCACAAAGCCATGACAAGGTTACTTCTGATCTTTACATTGATGTTAACATCAAACAAATCGGATATAGAGAAAAATATGTGTCATATATATGTCTATCAAAGAAGATATGCTTGAAAGATCTCTTATATGTCGAGAACGGCTGAACTGATTTCGACATTTCTCATTAATTTAGAATGGCCTCTTGGCAGGAAAGAAAAAACGTCTAAAAAATCGCATAAAAATATCTCTCTAAAGATGAAAATATTGATTTTGTAAAATTTTCTCTAATTTTTTCAATATTGGCATATTTTCATTTTGAATCAAACATTTGATAATGTTTCTACAACTAACAAAACTAAGTAGTTAGGATATCATATATAGATCGCATTTATGGTCCGATCCTTACGAAATTTTGCATGGGGATAAGATGAGGGTCAGATTAAATGCCTACTCTTTGTGGAGATGATCGCCATATATTTAGGGGTTTAATTGGAGAAACTGCAAAATTGTCAGCAGGTCGTAATTATCGCCCGATCCTCACGTACATTTGAATGGGTTACCGGACATTGCAAAAGCCAAGCAGTTTTGGATGGACATCCAAAAATATTCAATGTGTGAAATAGTATGCCAACTTATGTAGACAAAATACGATAATGTCAATTCCAGTGACGTTTTGGAGAATTCAACTGACTATTTCGTTGAAGAATATAGTCAAATGTCTGTACCTTATATAGATGCGTTTCAGTCAAAAACAAATAATAAATCTTAATCTTTTGCCACTTCTGAGTGATTATAGGTCTTTGGGAAATATTGGTTCAAGATCTGGGAAGACCATTTACGTGCAACATCTACCAATAAATTGGAAATGAGCAAATTAGTTTAAGTTGTTATTTTTCGAAAATTAGAGAACGAAACCTAATGGTTTTCTTTTACTATTTGTCACAATATCTTGTGGAATTCTTTCGAGTCTCTCGCCTATATAATCTGTATAGTTTATTATAGTGTTGTAGGGTATTCAACGGTCGGCCACGCTCGACTGTAGCCTTTGCTTACTTGTTTTTTTTTTTTTTGATTTCAGGTTTTGTGTGCACCAAATGGCTAATATCAGCCCAAATGGACTGAATTTTACACTTCCGACGGATTTCCGCATAAAGGCATGTTCTTCAAATTTGGAGAAAATCGGTTCGGATATTGGTGTTAAAGTTCCTGACATGCCTAATATGCACTCCACAACAATGATATTGGATACCGGGCATCAAATACTGCTCGGAAATACCTCTGGCAAATTTTATAGAGATCGGTTCAGGTTTTTATGTAGCTCCTATATCTATATATACCATATATGTAATATCAGCCCATACAGCAATGTTATGTTTTTCATAGTTGGTATGATCTACTTCACATAAATTCCCTATACATATACATTTTTTTCACACATTGTGGTGTAGAGTATTATATAGTCGGACCCGCCCAACTTTTGACATTTTCTTACTGTGTTTGTATGATACTAACTTTCGAGATGTGGAGTTTTTTTAGATTCTTCGTGTAGTTTTCAAAAAATCTTCTAATTAAAACGTTGTTATGTAGACATTTTTCCTTTTTATTCAATTCCCTAGTAATAAGTAAAATGTTCTCGTCTCATAGTGATTTGTGTCTTGGCTAATTTTGATTTTGACAAATTAAAAAAAAGAAATTAAAGTTTTGAATTTTCCGAAAAAGATTTGAAGAAATTGAGACTTTTCTGCCTTAATTTTAGCAATTAGTGAATATTGTTCGTAACATTGTCCGCAATGTTCTGATAAGGTATCTTCCTACTGCTCTCTTTCATTGGCATTATATCCAGATACTTCCTAAAGAAAAACCATACCGCGGAGGAAGATGTAACAAAACCGACCACCAAAAGTGATAAAAATGGAAACAACTGTTCGGTAAGCGTAACCTTTACAAATTGTAGAAGGCTGAATTTGAAGTTACTACGTGAAGCTGAAGAAAATGCAAATATTATATCAGACATGATGCCGACAAGATAAAGGCTGACTAGAAGCATCGAATCTAAAAACATATGGAAGATCATATATGATTTGACGTGTAATACGCCCTCAACAAGTATTGACTCATCTTAAGTAAATTATCGCGTAAGGTCGACATTTGGTAATAGTCGCCATTTAGGTACAATATTCACCGAAATTGTTTGAAATTTTGTATTTGATATTCCAAGTTTGTGGTTATAATGGATAAGGTTTGCTCCTCGAACACACCATATTTTCTGTTTTTTATACCCTACACCACATGGTAGTAAGATTGTTATGTCTTTGTGCATTTGTTTGTAACTTGGAAAATGAGGCGAGCTAGACCCATAGTATCTTTTGGGGATCTTCATAGAATCACTTTCTGAGTCGATTTATGCATGTCAGTCCGTCTGTCCGCCCGTCCATGTATTCTTGTGAACAATATGCAGGTCGCATTTATTATTCGATTGAGATGAAATTTTGCAATCAATACTTATTTGGCCCAAGGACGAACCCTTATGAAAGTGGTGATAATCTGATCAGATGTAGATATAGCTCCCATATATCTTCAATAGATTTCGGGTTAATTTTGCACCAAATAGCCAATATAAGTCCTAATGACTTGAATTTTGGTACATCCCACCGAACTCAATCTAGAAGCAAGTAAATTATATTTGGAGAAAATCGGTTCAGATATAGCTATAACCCCCATATATATGTTTTATCTGATTTGGGGTTTAAATCCCTCACAAGCGTAATAAGCATTCCACAGCAATGATTTTTTATGCCAGTTATCAGATGCAGCTCCGAAATAAGTGTATCAAATTTTGTCGAGATCGGTTCAGACTTGGATATAGCTCCCATATGTGGCCTCAACCAATATTGGGTTAATCGTGCACCAAATCCAGTGCAGATGACCTGAATTTTGGCATATCCGATCGAATTCAGTCTAGAAGCTATAGCTCCCATTTGGTGTTTAAGTCCCTCATATTCGTAATATGCATTCGACAACAATTATATGTGACACCAGATATCTTATAAGGCTCGGAAATACCTTTGCCAAATTTTATCTTGTACGGCTAAAATTTGGATATAGCTCCCATATATATCCTTAATCCGAATTTAGGTTTATTGTGCAAATAATGACTAATATGGCAGTCAAAATGGAATGAATTTCGGGACGTACGTTTCCATTGTGTGCAACTCGGCTCCGATATATATATTTTTTGTAATATTAACCTTTTCCAAGTGATATCATGCACTCTATAGCAATGTTATTTGGTATAAAAAGGTTAAAATGTCTCCATTAGATTTTGTGAAAATCGATTCAGAATAGGATATGCCTCCCATATATTAGTTCCCTCTGATACCAAGCCATAAATACTCTAGAGTCAAATTTTGGATAGGTTGCATGATCTACTTGAAATAAATTCTTTTGTTACAGGAGCTCGACCAAATATGCATAGTGCTGTTGGGTATCATATAGTCTGCCCCGCCCGACTTTTGACTTTACCTTACTGGGTTTGTTTTATTTAATTTAATTTATATATTATTTTCTCTAAAACTAATATCCTACTTCTGAATTCCTGTGTCCTGCTTTCTACCTTTCTGCTAAAATTGAAGAATTTTCAATGATTTTGGCTTTTTCGTTGTGGTGGTTGTAATTTTTAGCTCTTTACTTGTTACATGTTGTTACATGCCTAATTTATGTTTCCTAGTTTTTTTTTTTTTTTCATATAAAAGATTACAGTAACATCTGAAGTTCCTCCTTTCTTCTCTTTGAAACATTTTAAACTTTTCTTCTTCTTCTTTGTCTACATCATCGTCTATTTGAGCAGCAATAAATTTATTTTATGAATATTTTCACAAAACCATTAAAGTGACATCTGTGGTTAATTTGAAAACTTTAGCCCAGCTCGAGATGAAACTATTTCCAAGAATATAAAATTAAGATGTGTTTGGCTCTGCGGCAGCATTGCCTCCCTGCTAACCATAAATCTTTGGAGTCGTTCTTAAAATAAACCACTAATGTATAGAGCTTTTGTGGGCTTGTTTAAGAGTAATAATAAAATGGGCGAGGGGGAGCGGGGGGTAAAATTGTGGCGAAAGGGAGCGTATCAGAATGGGAGCCAGTTAATACTTTTGTCCTGAAAACCAACAATGAATCCCGGAAGGAGAGAGAGAGAGAGCTGGGACTTTGTCATTGTGAGAGATTTTTGTGAATGGGATGATACACACTCACACAAACACAACCTGGTATACAAATCACTTACACACATGTGTGTATGTGTGTGCGATATGCTTAAAAAACAATAACAATTAAAATAATGGACAACAATATGGCGAACGTACAAAAGCAACAACAACGATAATGATGCCGTTATTTACTAACCATAATTGCAATCCAGTTTGAGGCTTTTTTAATGTTAACTTGTCAGAGGTGAACAAGAGCGCCGTACACACTCAAATGGACACACGCACACACAGCCCGTGACAGTTGGCAGGCAAGTGACACAGGTGTGTACGTGTGTAATTATTATCAACACCCAAAATACAGGAGAGCAGAGAATGAGATTTCGTCTTCTACGCTATTACTCTTTGTAAGCTGCAAGAAACCACTTTGGCTGGTTGTGAAGGATGTTGTCCTTACTCCCTGCGCGGCCGCCGCTGCTCTGCTGATGATGTTGTTGTGATATTATCTTTGTGATGAGTTTATATAGAGTAATGAGAATCCAAGAGAGGGAGTGACAAGGAAGATTTTGGTCCTTTCCTATAATTATTTATGTGGGCCACTTGCTTTCTTTTCGGGCCTTCAGTTTACAAACTGTTGTCCTTTGCTTCGAAAACTTTTTTTTTTTTGGTGGAAAATGGGATTTTGTTTGTGAAACGGCCATTTTCACACGTAGCGTGTATGCCAGGGCAAAGCGAGTTGAGTGAGTGCAGAAAATGTAAGTTGCGTGTATGGGAATTTGGGGTGATGTGACAAAATGATAATGTCACGTTGTTCAACAGTGATGATGATAGTGATGTTTGTTTTTGGTTATTTTGGCAAATGATGTTGGTTGGTGGTGTGAGTGCGGGAGGTTGTGTGTGTGTGTGGCATATAGGTGCGTTGCGAGTTTGTTGATGGGTTTAGCGTGAGTGAGTGCAAAGTTTTATAAATGGAATTTGTTTTAGTTGTAGTTTTGTTGTTGTTGGTGTTTTTAGAAACACAAAATTGTAATTAAACGAAAATTAAAAAAAAAAACAAAACCAACAAAGAACCCAAAACGTAATGCACAAAAAAGCCAACGAAAAAGTATGTTTTCATGCGCATGCGTGATGTAAGATAATAAAATTAGTTTTAGGATCAAAAATAAATTACATATTTTTTGTTTTGTTCTTAAATAAAATTAAATGTTTTTTCTCTTTTTGTTTTGTTTTTTAAATTGCACTCCTAAAACTAAAGCAAAATTCACAACTAAAAGTTTATTACAACTTAAAAATACTTTATCTAACTAAAAATCGTTTGTTAGTTAAATTATTTAGCATTTCTTAATACGAAAAAAGGAAATTTAATTGAAATTCTTTAATTTCTGTTAACGTGCAATTATTTTTTATTATATTTCGAAAATGTTCTTTCATTTTGCGTTTTACTTCCCCTTTCCACAAACCGTTTGCCAGTGGGCTTACATTGAGAGATCTTCTTAACACTCTAATCGATTTTATGGTAATTTAATTGTTCCAATGAAAACGATAATGTCCTGGGTATTCTGGTGTCTTTGTTCTTCGCTTTTTTTTTTTGTTAGCGTACGGCCCCCTTTGGGGGCTAAGGCACAAAATACTTTCTTTCATTTTCTATTTATTTTCCTCTTTTGTCATTCCACTTCTCGTTTTGTCTTTTTTTTATCAATTGTAATGGCCAAGCCTTTTCAGGGCAAATGAGTAATTATAACTATCAATTATAATTTTAACGAGGGTCGCATACAAAGTGAGGGAATATTATTTATAAATACGTCCAAATGTCTTCTATGAAAACAGTGGTTTTAATAATACAAAGATTTTTTTATGTAAACTTAAGGTATATGGTGCTTTCGGATATATTACAGATAAAACATCATGAACATTTTGGTTGAAAACTGTAACCCTCAATTTTTGCCATCCTTTAAAAGTGGGGTTTTAACCAAATTTTAAAAGATGACGAAAAATACCCCTTCGTTTGACTCATACTTTTGATCCTTTTTATACCCTCCACATTGTATGGAGGGTATATTAAGTTTGTCATGCCGTTTGTAACACCACGAAATATACAATTTAGACCCCACAAAGTATATATTCTTTATCAGCATAAAACTCTATGACGATTTAGCGATGTCCGTCCGTCTGGGAAGTAGAAGTAGATGAACAAAATTTTACTCACATGTATATTATGTCTGCAGGAATTTAAGTATTATGTAAATGGGCCATATAGGTCCACGTTTTGGTATAGTCCCCATATAACGGTACCTCCCGGTATTCGGTATTTTGATGATTTTAGCGACATTTTTCTCTGGAATTGCTTAAAATTTGGTATTTGAAGTTCGTAGTGGAGCCTATGACAGAAAATTGTCTGCGTAGGTCCACGTTTTCGTATAGCCCCCATATAACGGTACCTCCCGATATTCGGTATTTTGACGAGTTTAGGTAAAATACTCACCGAAATTGTTTGAGATGTCGTATTTGAAATTCGTATTTGAATTTGAATATGGTAATGGCTTATGACAAACAATGCCTATGTAGGTCCACGTCGTATACACCCCAATATAACGGCTATATTCGGTATTTTTAAAATTTTAACAGAATTCTTTAAGGATATTATTTTTTTGAAAATTGTCAAATTCGTTCCAAATGGTTTAGGGTATTAAAAGTTCGGCCCGGCCGAACTTACTGCTTTTTAACTTGTTAATATTTGTACGGAACTTTAAACGTATTTATTTATTTTTTGAGGTTCTTCATTTTATGCATATCAGTCCTCCAGTCCATCCGTCTGTCCGCCTGTTCTTGTGAATAAAATGCAGGTCTGATTTATTATCCGATTGAGATGAAATTTTGCAAACAATATTTGTTTGGCCCAATGATGAACTCTATTGATATTGGTGATAATCGGATCACATTTAGATATGGTTTCCATATAGCTTCAACCGATTTGTGCACTAAATGGCCAATATAAGTCCTAATGACTTAAATTTTGGTACATCCCACCGAATTCAGTGTAGAAGCAAGCACATCAAATTTGGAAAATTTGGAAATCGTCTCAGTTATAGCTATAGCTCCCATATATATGTTTCATCCGATTTGGGGTTTTAAGTATCTCAAATGCGTAATATGCACTTCACAAGAATGATATTTGGTACCGGACATCAGATACTGCTCAAAAATACGTCTGTCAAATTTTATCGAGATCGGTTCAGATCAGGATGTAGCTCCCATATATATATTTATCCGGTATCAGGTTTATTGTGCACCAAATGGCTAATATCAACAAATGAACTGAATTTTGGCAATTACAACTGGAGTCATCCTAGAAACCAGTAAATTTAGTGTAAATCGATTCAGATATAGCTGCAGCTATAGGTCCAATATGTATGTTTTATCTGATTTGGGGTTTAAAGTCCCTCACAAGTGTAATATTTATTCAACAACAATGCTCTCTGGTATCAGAAACAGTTTTGAAATAAGTGCATCAAATTTTGTCAAGATCGGTGCAGATTTGGATACAGCTCCAATATATCCTAAATTGTGCACCAAATAGCCAATATCAGTCCAATAGACCTGAATTTTGGCACTTCCTACCGGATTCAGACTAAAAGCAAGTGTATTAAATGTAAATAATATAGCTATAGCTGCCATACATACGTTTTATCCGATTTAATGTTTAAATGCTTCATCCGATGTAGGGTTTTGAGTCCTTTATATGCGGAATATGCACTCTGCAACAATGATATTTATAGAGCTCGGAAATCCCTTTCCCAAAGTTTCTCGAAATCGGCTAAGATGTGGAAATAGCTCCTATATATATATATATATATATGTATATATACATATATATATATATATATATATAATATATATATATATATATATATATATATATATACTATATATATATATATATGTATATATATATATATATATATATATATATATATATATATATATATATATATATATATATATATATATTATATATATATATATATATATCTTATACATCAAATTGGTATCTGAACAACTAGAATCCATTTGTGCACTTACAAAGACATTTATTGAATTTTATTTATTTAATTTATTTTTCATCCGAATTTATTTTAAAACCTTCTCAGAGTCATAATATATACCCTATCGAAATGATATTTCTTACGGTAGGATACATGTAGCTGAAAAAAATGCATTCGGTAAATGTATACGATATCGATTCAGAGTAAGCTATAGCTACACTATATTCAGTCTATCAATCCGTAATAGTGCAATCGCCCTTAATCGCCCATTCAATCCCCCCCACAAATTGCCAAAATAGGTTCATTGAAACGTCTTGCCTTCTGTTTAATTTTAATACTATGACCGTGTGCTTTATTTCGTATGCTTTACTTTGTTTTTTTTTTCTCGGAGATGTTTACAAATTCTCCACATAAAAGATAAATAATAGCTAATTATTATTCGCTTCAGAAGAAATTTTGACAGTTCGAAGAAGTAAAACAGCTTTTTTCGCCCTTTACTCGACCTAATAAATGGGCCTTGGTCTGGCCTTTTGCTTATCGGACAGTTTACATTTAAATGAGACTTGTAATAACGAAAAAGTAAAAAAGCTGTAAGTTCGGCCGGGCCGAACTTTTAATACCCTCCACCATTTTGTACCAATTTGCCAATTTCCAAAAAAAAAAAATAATAATAATAATAATAAAATCCGTTGAAAATTCTGTTAAAATCTTAAAAATACCGAATGCTTATACGACGACGTAGACCCGCATAGGAAACTTTTGTCATAAGTTATTACAATATTTAAATGCGAAACTTGAAGAAAAATCTGTTTATAATGTAGCTAAAATCATCAAAATACCGAATATAGGGGTACCGTTATATGGGGGCTATACGAAGACGTGGACCTGCACAGACAATTATCTGGCATGGAACGATTCCGTTAAATAATGTCGCTAAAATCATCAAAATACCGAATATCGGGGGGTACCGTTATATGGGGGCTATACGAAGACGTGGACCTGCACAGATAATTTTCTGTCTTAGGCTGTAGTTTCTATTACGAACTTCAAATGCCAAATTTGAAACAATTCCGTTGAATAATGTCGCTAAAATCATCAAAGTACCGAATATCGGTAGGTACCGTTATATGGGGGCTATATGATAACTTGGACCTACATGGCCCATTTACGAACTTAACCTGCCTACTCGCAAAATATACATGTGTGCAAAATTTTAGCCTTCTATCTCAATTTGTTCGAAAGATAGCGTGATTACAACAGACATACAGACGGACAGACAGACAGACGGACATGGCTAAATCGTCTTGGAATTTTACGCTGATCAAGAATATATATACTTTGTTGGGTCTGACATGAGTATTTCGAGGAGTTACAAACGGAATGACAAAATTAATATACCCTCCATAGTATGGTGGAGGGTATAAAAACGATTTATGTGTCCGACTACATCACTTTTTTATCTATTGGAAAGATGTAATAACCGGCCATAGAGATGTATGGTGTCATTAAGAAAACCCCCCCCACTTTTGTCATTTCCTCACTGGTTTTAACGCGTTTTAACTTCAAATGCTTCAAAATGTACTTCAGCATCATTAAATCTATTTCTTACTTTTGTTGCCATTTCCACGCGGTGTTATAAATCTCTTGTAAACCAACTGTAAATGATTTCTTATTCTAATTTTCCTTTTTTTACATTTGATTAAATAAATTGTGGAAAAGAAGGAAAGTAAAACTAGTTTTTATGTTGATATTGTTTTCAATCCAATTCAAAAGCCAAATTCTTCTATTCAAAAAAAAGCTAAGACAAAAGTAAACAATCTGCACGATAACAGATCGAATTACAAAACTTACAAACTAAAGAAAACAAAATGAAAAAAAAAACGTTTGTGTTTCTCTTGGGGACCTTAGCCACCGCCGTGGACTTCATCAATGAAATGGAGTGGAAGTGGCGAAAATTTGCATTTTTTTACTGCTTGCTTTCAGCGACTTGCCCTCCAAGAGAAAAACAAACGCCCAGCAAAGTTTAAAGAAAAAACAAGAACTTATATTCAATAATGAGAATTTTTGAATAAAATCTTCACCTAAAGGACTTCCACGTGCACCGTAATCTCGTGATGGTGAACGATCTACTGTTGGTAATTCCGTTAGTCGTCTGGCACGACCCGGGCTTCGAACACCAGAGCTTGTTACAGGATTGTAATCGTCTCGTGACATAATATGCCGCGGTAAGGCCGCGGTTTAAATTTGCTTGGGTGGCAACGCTTTATGCTCGACACTCTCTTTGCTTGGGGAGTGGTGGGGAGGTATGACGGCTGCTGAATCCGCTGATGGTGGTCAGACGCACACACACACACACACGCGCAGACTCTTTGGTCCACTACCCCAACAATGTGAAAACGCCGAATATTTTGTAGCTTAAATTTGGAACTTTGCGAGCGGTTCACTCTTCCTACTCTGCCTGCACCACAACCACAATCCACTCACACTGACGTCGCCTGTCTTGGCGAAGGAATGAAGTTTTGCGTTTTTTGTTTTGAAGTTTTGTTTGACAAGACACGTTGGATGGAGTTCTTCTTGTGTGACTGATTGACTGACTGACTGACTGTCTGATGCAATGGCGATGTTGCTGTTTGTCTTTTTGTTGTTGCTGTTTTTGTTTTGCAAGGTGAACGAGCAAGCCAGCAGCGAGTGAGTGAATGAAAGACGTTTGCAATGTGTCGCATCTGCAAACACAGGAAGAGAAGAACAAGAACGAGATGAAGAAAGAGAGGGGAAGAGAAGAAGAGATACAATATATGTAGTAAAAAACAAGTACACATCAATGAACTCATTTGCAGAAAACATTTTTTAGGATAATTATGATGTTTCTTTTTGTAGCTGTAGCTGTTGTTGTTGTTATAGTTGTTGTACTACTTATTTATCTGTTTGTTGGCTGATTTTCCAAATGACGTGAAGTGGAGGAGTAAATGTGAGACGACAGCAAACAAACAAACAAGCAAGCAAGCGAACCAAAAAGGAAAGCAACTAGAATTGAACTAAAGCTGATGAATGGTTGGTTAGATGGATGGGTGGTGGCTGGCTGCCTGCTTGGCTCTTCGGTTGGTTGGTTGGGTGCCAGGTTGGGTGGTCAGGTGGTTGGGCTGTGTAGGTGTGTGTGTGTAAGAGAAAGAGAGTGTGTGCATAGCAAACAAAGCAGACTATTTTTTCTAATTTAAAATTCAACAATGCGATTGCGGATACGGATGTGAAATGTGAATGTGCTTTTAGATAAATTAGAATTGGTAATTTAAAGAGTTCTACTACTCTAGTTTTTCATCATTGGTGGTACTGGAAATGTGATCGGGGATTACTAGGTTTTCTGTTTTTTATTTTCCTTTTTCCTTCAGTTCGTTTTTCTTCATTACTACAACTGATAAGGTGACAGGATTTGTGTGGTATCAATCATTTCTATGCCACTTTCCATACACTTTTACTTCAGTTGGTCTTTGTTGACATTTATACTTTCATTTAGTTTTGAATGACATTGCCCAGCAAATAGCAATCTTATCGCAAAATGTCATTATTTTATAATGGAGTGGATTTTTTTTTAATTTCTTTCCGACAGTTTTTCTCTTCAGTGATTAATCAAATGTGACATTATTTTTTATGTGCAAATGGGGGGTGAGGGGTTGAATATGATAAAACAAGTAGTTATAATGGACCATATATATGCAATGTTGAAAGGTTTGGGGTGGGACATTTTACACTAACTTAAATAAATCCATTAAATAAATTGCTTAACTCTATCTTAATGAAATCAAATTAAATTATTTAAATTTGGCTTAAAAATCGGAACATATACCCCAAAATCCAATTCGTTTGGAAGATAGGATAATATCTCTCAATATCTCTTATTCAAATATTGAAGCTAAGTATATTGAAAAAAAAATATTTCTTAAGTGGCAAATCCACTCTATATGGGCTAATAGTCCACATTAGGATCTGAATATAATTGAAATCGGATATGTACAACAAGTTATGTTCGGCCGGGCCGAACTTTTAATACCCTCCACCATTTGCAACGAATTTGGAAATTTTCAAAAAATAAAATCCTTAAAAAATAGCTCTTATATTGGGGTCTATACGACGTGGACATACATAGACATTGTTTGTCATAAGCCATTACCATATTCAAATTCGAAACTTGAAATAAACGGTGAATAATGTAGCTAAAATCATCAAAATATCGTATATAAGGAGGTGCCGTTAAATTGGAGCTGTGCGAAGACCTGGACCAGCATAGACAATTTTCTGTCACAGGCTGTAGTATCCATTACGAACTTCAAATACCACATCTCAAACCATTTCGGTGGGTATTGTACCCAAAATCGTCAAAATACCGAATATAGGGAGGTATTGATATATGGGGCCTATACGAAGACCTGGACCCGCACAGACAATTTTCTGTCACAGACTGTAGTTCCTATAACGAACTTCAAATACCACATCCTAAACAATTTCGGTGAATAATGTCGCTAAAATCAACAAAATACCGAATGTAGGGAGGTACCGTTATATGGGGGCTATACGAAGACGTGGACCTGCACAGAAAATTTTCTGTCTTAGGGTGTAGTATCCATTTTGAACTTCAAGTACCAAATTTGAAACAATTCCCGGGAGTAATGTCGTTAACATCATCAAAATATCGAATATAGGGAGGTACTGATATATGGAGCCTATACGAAGACCTGGACCCGCACAGACAATTTTCTGTCACAGACTGTAGTTCCTATAACGAACTTCAAATACCAATTTTGAAACAATTCCGATGAATAATGTCGCTAAAATCATCAAAATACCGAATATAGGGAGGTACCGTTATATGGGGGCTATACGAAGACGTGGACCTGCACAGACAATTTTCTGTCTTAGGGTGTAGTATCCATTTGGAACTTCAAATACCAATTTTGAAACCATTCCGGTGAATAATGTCGCTAAAATTATCAAAATACCGAATATAGGGAGGTACCATTATATGGGGGCTATATGAAAACGTGGACCTACATGGCCCATTTACGAACTTAACCTGCCTACTGGAAAAATAAACATGTGTGCAAAATTTTAGCCATCTATCTCAATTCATTCGAAAGATAGCGTGATTACAACAGACAGACGGACAGACAGACAGACGGACATCGCTAAATCGACTTAGAATTTTACGCTGATCAAGAATATATATACTTTGTTGGGTCTGACATGAGTATTTCGACGAGTTACAAACGGAATGACAAAGTTAGTATACCCTCCACAGTATGGTGGAGGGTATAAAAAGGTTTTAAAAATTCGAAGGATTGGAAAAGTTCTAAAATAGTATTAAACTTCCAAAATAGTTCCACAACGTATTACGAGAACAGATGGGGCTAAAAATTTTGGTTTTGGAAATGTGTACTATGTACGCGAAATTTTGTTAAGAGTTAATAGATGAATCTGGAATTTCGAAATTTTGTGTTGGGTAATAAACAGATGGTTCAAGAAATGTGCACCACAAGTGCTCAAAAAGTACTTAATAGAACTATATTTGGTACGATTTGGTGTTTGGTGAACAGATAGTTCTTGAAACCTCAAATTAGCTTTTAGTATAAAACCTGAAACAGTACAAAATTGTATTGCGATAATTTGTCGTCTCCAGAATTGAGATATGGAACGGTTTTACAAATGAGTACTACAGGGTGAGATGAAAAAACTGCAACCAACTTCAGACTGCTGTCATTTCTAAGCCACTCGTCAGACAGCTGTTAAAATTATTCCAAAGGCAGCTCACTATATTGTTTACAAGCGTACAGAGGCATTTTGGTGAGAATTTTCCAGAAAAAAGTTATTCGTGATGGAATTCAAGCGTGATAGTGTGATTTCTTTATATTTGGCTGGAAAACCACAAGTGGCTATCGTTAGAGCATTCCAGCATTTAAATGTGATTAAATATTTTGTGTCTCATACCATCGCTCGTTACCGTGATACTGGTAGCGTAGCCCGACGTCAAGGAAGTGGACGGAAGAAAACAGCAAAATCAGCAGAAATGGTTCCAAAAGTAATGAAGTGACTTAATCGAAACCCGCGTCGCAGTGGCCGACAAATGGCTCGTGAGCTGAACATATCGCAATATTCCATTCGGCAAATATTGAAAAATGAGCTCGGGATAAAGCCATTGAAATTCCAAAAAGTACAAGAACTTACACAGCAACAGAAAGAAATTAGACTCAAAAGAACTGAAGAGTTGCTTCGCTTGGCCGAGAGTGATGAACTGCCGAATTTGGTTTTCTCCGATGAAAAAACATTCGTTGTCCAGCAGTTTGTAAACAAACGAAATGATCGTGTTTACTTGCCAAAGAGGTCAGCTGAAAATGTGCACCTTCGGTTGGCCACCAGAACTCAAGCGTAGGCCGCCATAACAGCCGATGGTCGCTCTCCGATCATATTAATCGACCGTGGCATCAGAATAAATGCCGAATATTATCGCGAACATATTCTGGAGGGTGTATTAAAGCCTTGGACACACAAACTATTTGGCCGCAGACCTTGGACATTCCAACAAGACCTAGCAACGCGCAACCCAAGAACGCTTACAAAATTAGATTTCCTCGCTTCATGTCCAGCGCACAATGGTCACCAAAATCTCCGGATACCAATCCGTTGGACTATTGCATCTCGAGCAAGGTTGGCACTAAAAAATACAAAGTGTCGATCACCTCAAGCCAGGGCTTCGCCGGTGATGGGCCAAAATACCGCAAAGCAACATTCAAAATGTATGCAATTATTTCTTTATAAATGACGGAAATACAAATTTCTTTTCTATGGTGACTCATAATGAAATTTGAGGCAGAATATGTTTGTCTTTAACATTATCCTACGAAAATGGTGATTTGTAGGAGAATTTTGAATGAATTCTCATGAATTACAATCTACAGCGTTTCCCATATTCGACGGACCCATCTGGCAACGCCATAACTTTTGACAGAGATGTCACATCGCTTAATGACAAACCGCGTTTGAAGCGTCAGTTCAAGCAGATTTTTATACCCTCCACCTTGGAAAGGAGGGTATATTAACTTTGTCATTACGTTTGTAACATCCTTAAATATTCGTCTTAGACCCCATGAAGTATATATATTCATAATCAGCATAAAATTCTAAGTCGATTTAACGATGTCCGTCTGTCTGTCCGTCTGTCTGTCTGTCTGTCTGTCCGTCTGTCTGTCTGTCTGTTGAAATCACGATACAGCCCACATTATTTGACGTAGAGCTCCAAAATTTAGCAGAGCTATTTGCATTGTGTCTAGGATGGTTGGTATTGAAAATCAGATATATCGGTCCACGTTCTGGTATAGTCCCCATATAACGGTACCTCCCGATATTCGGTATTTTGATGATTTATGCCACGTTTTTCACGGATTTGTCTTAAAATTGGTATTTGTAGGTCATAGCAGGTCCCTGAGCGTGTGGCAAAACATTGCATGTATGGGTCCAAAATTTGGTATAGCCCCCATATAACGGTACCTCCAGATATTCGGTAATTTGATGATTTTTGCAACATTTTTTCACGGATTTGTCTGAAAATCGGTATTTGTTGGTCATAATGGGTTCCAGCTCCGGTGGCGAAACATTGCATGTATGGGTCCATGATTTGGTATAGCCCTCATATAACGGTACCTCCCGATATTCGGTATTTTGATGGTTTTTGCCACATTTTTTCACTGATTTGCCTAAAAATTGGTATTTGTGGGTCATAATGGGTCCTAGTTCGTGTGGCGAAACATTTTAATTATAGGTCCACGTTTTGGTATAGCCCCCATATAACGGGACCTCCCGATATTCGGTAATTTAATGATTTTTGCCACATTTTTTCACGGATTTGTCTGAAATTTGGTATTTGTTGGTCATAATTGGTTCCAGCTTCGGTGGCGAAACATTGCATGCACGGGTCCATTATTTGATATAGCCCCCATATAAAGATACCTCCCGATATTCGGTATTTTGATGGTTTTTGCCACATTTTTTCACTGATTTGTCTAAAAATTGGTATTTGTGGGCCATAATGGGTCCTAGTTCGTGTGGCGAAACATTGTAATTATAGGTCCACGTTTTGGTGTAGACCCCATATTACGGTACCTCCCCATAATCGGCATTTTAATGGTTTTTGCCACATTTCTTCTAATGTTTATTTTACCCTTAGGTGGAGGGTATTAAAAGTTTGGCCCGGCCGAACTTAATGTTTTTTTACTTGTTACCATTAACCAATACACGCCACGCGAGCGCTCTGAAAAAGTTGAAATTTACATTCAACAGAAGAAGTCAATTGTGAAAAAAAGTGAGAAGTGCGCCTTCTAAGAATACCATTAAGCGTTTATACGAAAAATTTTCGACTGGTAAGGCTCTTTCTGATCCGAAGAGGCCATATAAAAGTCGACCAAGGCGATCGGCCGAGAATATCGCTGCCGTACGAGCCAGTGTTGAGAGGTCCCCAAGAACATCCCAAAAACGCCGTTCTCAGCAGTTAGGCATGGGTCTGTCCACTTTACAAGGGATTATTCGCATTGATTTGAATTTGTTCCCGTACAAAATTCAATTGACGCAAAGTTGTTGCCTGCGGACAAGCCTCGTCGATTGGAATGGGCCCAAAGGTACGTCGAATATGGGCAACCCTGTATAAATGCGTTTTTAATATTTATATATTCCTGGTGCTTAGGTATGATTTAGGGTGTTAACGTATCCTGGAACCTATAGTAGAATTTTGTGACAAATAATTTTGTAGAATATTTTGATATGTTGTAGGTTTTCATCCATGTTTTGAAAAAAAGAAGAAATTATATCTCTTTTTGGTGGCACGGTTGAAATCGCTTAAAACTTTCAACCAAAATAATTCTCATATTATTAGTATTGTTGTCGAGGACGATTATGATCTAAAATTTACGGATTCAAAGGAATCTTAAACTGAAAATTAAAATTAAACTAAAAACATTTTAGCATAAATAAAACATTTCGAAACCTTATTCCGAATAAAAATATTAACATGAACAGGTAAAAAAGCAGTAAGCTCGGCCGGGCGGATCTTTGAATAACCTCAACCATTTGCAACGAATTTGGAAGTTATCAAAAATTAAATCCGTTAAAAATTCGGTTAAAAATCTTTAAAATGCCAAATATATTATTATTATTATTATTCAAATACGAAACTTGAAAAAAAACTACGCTGAATAATGTCAAAGACCTAAAATGGTAAAGACTAGACAAAATACATTCTGAGCAAATGGTTTGTGGCTATGCTACCTTGAATAACAGCTCATGACGGAGGAATGTTAATATAAACAAGTAAAAAAACATTAAGTTCGGCCGGGCCAAACTTTTAATACACTCCACCTTAGGGTAAAATAAACATTAGAAGAAATGTGGCAAAAACCATTAAAATGCCGATTATGGGGAGGTACCGTAATATGGGGTCTACACCAAAACGTGGACCTATAATTACAATGTTTCGCCACACGAACTAGGACCCATTATGGCCCACAAATACCAATTTTTAGACAAATCAGTGAAAAAATGTGGCAAAAACCATCAAAATACCGAATATCGGGAGGTATCTTTATATGGGGGCTATATCAAATAATGGACCCGTGCATGCAATGTTTCGCCACCGAAGCTGGAACCAATTATGACCAACAAATACCAAATTTCAGACAAATCCGTGAAAAAAATGTGGCAAAAATCATTAAATTACCGAATATCGGGAGGTCCCGTTATATGGGGGCTATACCAAAACGTGGACCTATAATTAAAATGTTTCGCCACACGAACTAGGACCCATTATGACCCACAAATACCAATTTTTAGGCAAATCAGTGAAAAAATGTGGCAAAAACCATCAAAATACCGAATATCGGGAGGTACCGTTATATGAGGGCTATACCAAATCATGGACCCATACATGCAATGTTTCGCCACCGGAGCTGGAACCCATTATGACCAACAAATACCGATTTTCAGACAAATCCGTGAAAAAATGTTGCAAAAATCATCAAATTACCGAATATCTGGAGGTACCGTTATATGGGGGCTATACCAAATTTTGGACCCATACATGCAATGTTTTGCCACACGCTCAGGGACCTGCTATGACCTACAAATACCAATTTTAAGACAAATCCGTGAAAAACCTGGCATAAATCATCAAAATACCGAATATCGGGAGGTACCGTTATATGGGGACTATACCAGAACGTGGACCGATATATCTGATTTTCAATACCAACCATCCTAGACACAATGCAAATAGCTCTGCTAAATTTTGGAGCTCTACGTCAAATAATGTGGGCTGTATCGTGATTTCAACAGACAGACAGACAGACGGACAGACAGACAGACAGACAGACAGACGGACAGACAGACGGACATCGTTAAATCGACTTAGAATTTTATGCTGATTATGAATATATATACTTCATGGGGTCTAAGACGAATATTTAAGGATGTTACAAACGGAATGACAAAGTTAATATACCCTCCTTTCCAAGGTGGAGGGTATAAAAACACAATTATAGGAAATAATGACAAATAAAAGTTTGGATAATCCAAAATATTGGTTTCAAAATTCTATTCCATATACCTTCCCAAATAATTGCATACTGCCTTAGCGGTTTAAATTGCTTAACATTGTTAACTATGTTGTTACGATATCATAACAACAGAGGTATTTTTCATAGGGTTGCCATATTTTACTCTGTCTTGTCCTATCTTTATACTTCTATGTCTTTGATAATGTACCTACAGGGTTGCCCATATTCGACGGACCCATCTGGCAACGCCATAACTTTTGACAAAGATGTCACATCGCTTGATGACATACCGCGTTTGAAGCGTCAATCCAAGCAGATTTTTACCATGAACCAATACACGCCACGCGAGCGCTCTGAAATTTACATTCAGCAGAAGAAGTCAATTGTGAAAACTCAACGTGCTTTTAAAACATTAAAAAATGTGAGAAGTGCGCCTTCTAAGAACACCATTAAGCGTTTATACGAAAAATTTTCGACTGGTAAGGTTCTTTGTAATCCGAAGAGGCCATATAAAAGTCGACCAAGGCGATCGGCCGAGAATATTGCTGCCGTACGAGCCAGTGTTGAGAGGTCCCCAAGAACATCCCAAAAACGCCGTTCTCAGCAGTTGGGCATAGCTCGGTCCACTTTACAACGAATTATTCACATTGATTTGCATTTGTTGCCGTACAAAATTCAATTGACGCAAAGAATGTTGCCTGCGGACAAGCCTCGTCGATTGGAATGGGCCCAAAGAGTCATCGAAATGGCCGAAGATGACGAGCAATTTTGGAACAAAATTATCATGCCCGATGAAGCCCATTTCACATTGAATGGGACCGTAAATAAGCAAAATTGCCGCCACTGAAAATCCTCAGGAGATTCAAGAAGTGCCTCTTCATGACGAAAAAATTACAGTTTGGTGCGGCGTTTGTGCGAAAACGGTCATTGGGCCGTTTTTCTTCCAAAATGAAAATGGCCATGCTGTTACCATCAATCAGGAGCGTTATTGCGACATAATGACCAATTTTGTGATGCCAATTATTCGTCGAAAGCGTATGAGGCAGTTCTGGTTTCAACAAGACGGTGCTCCACCGCACACAAGTCGCATTACAATCGATTTTCTGAAGAATTTGTTTCCGGGCCGTTTGATGTCTAAAAGTGGTGATTTGGACTGGCCACCACGTTCGCCCGATTTGACGCCGCCTGACTTCTTCTTGTGGGGATATTTGAAGTCAAAGGTTTACGTTAATAAGCCAAGGACCGTAGAAGAGATCAAGGACAACATTCGTGCAGAAATAGCCGCTATTCCGGCCGAAATGTTGGCAAAAACGATGGAAAATGCAGCAAAAAGGGCACAATACGCCATCAACGCCAGAGGCGGGCATTTGTGAGATATCATATTCAAAAATTGATTTAAACAAATCTACTTGGAACAAATTAAATGATTAACATTGCCAACTGCCAAATTTTTATTTTTTTCTTTGATTTAAAAAAAAACATGGGTCCGTCGAATATGGGCAACCCTGTAAATTCGTCAAAACACCGAATATAGGGTGGTACCATTATATCGGGGCTATACAAAGACCTGGGCCTGCTTAGACAATTTTCTTTCATAGACTGTAGTACCCATTAGGAACATCAAATAGTTTATTTGAAACAATTCCGGTGAATAATGACGCTAAATTTATTAAATTTAATGACGCTAAACATAGACAATTTTCTGTCATAGACTGTAGTACCCGTAAAGAACTTCAAAAACGAAATTTGAAACAATTCCGGTGAATGAATGGTGGCTAAAATCATCAAAATATCGAATCAACAAAATATCGGTAGGGATAGATATACTGGGGATATACGAAGGCGTAGGGCTGCATACTACCAAATACTTAGAAAAAACTTATTTTGTGGTTTTTCAGACAATTCCATTGAACAATTTGGCTACAATCATCAAAATACGAATATGGGGAGTACCGTTATATGGTGGCTATATTATATCGTGGACCGCTATATCCTATCTTCGAACTTGAACTGCCTGCACACTGATCTGTGTGAAATTTTAGCTTCGTGTCTTAATTCGTTTTGACTCTAGCTTGATTACAACACACGGACAGATGAAGGTCTTTGTTAGGTTTAAAATTATTATTTCAATGAGTTACAAACGGAATGACGGTTATAAAGAGCACAACTACAACAACATTTCAATTACATAAAAATGACTTATAAACGTAATGGCCCACATAAAAAGGTAGTCAATATGTATGTCATATATTGCATTTAGTTTTCAAATCGATAATCCATTGAATTACGAAGGCTATTACTTTCAATTCATCCTGTGATTTGTTTTTTTTTTTTGCCATTTCCCTCCCTTACAGATCAATTAAAGTGGTTTTTTCTTAACGAACACAGCAAATGATAGTTCAGCTGTCAAACTTGTCATTACATTGCCTTATGTGTCATAGTCGTCCTTGTCGTTGCCGCCATCGTCTCCCCTTGTAATACGAAACTATGTACAATACGCCCGATATCAAATATGTTAGGTACATTGTCTTACATTTAGATCTAATTGAATTCTCCTTGAAACAAAAAGAAGTACAATGAAGGAGAAGAAAATGAAATGAAATGAAAAAAAAAACATAACATCGCGTTGAATATCTGCAAAGGAATGTCAGGTCTTGAATAAAACAAATACAAATACTTCTGAAGTGTTCCCCCAACAAAGTAGTGCATGTATTCAGATCATTGCTTTTTCTGCTCCCGCCCATTTGCCTAGTGAAAAGTTGTTGCTGCTGCTGTCCTGGTGGCATGTCACATGCGAGTAATATCTTTACACGTATCCTAACATGGAGAGATATGTAGAAAGGATTGAGTGAAGGCAGCTAAACGAAATAAATACTAATCTCCGAAATAAATACTAAGACACCAAAAACAAAACACAATATTGCATGACAAGTGTATATACACCTATATTTGTAAAGTAAAGGTGAATTTATCGTAGTTTGTTATGACATACACCTAAGTCTGTTTTTACACAGTCTTTTTGTACACGGTTTTGATATAACACGGTTTAAAAATTGAATATTTTTAATTTTTTTACACGATTTTATTCCATTTAGCACGATTTGAGATTTTATGTACTTAAATTTTTTTTATGAAAGAAAAAAGTCTGAAACCATCGATAGTATCGATAGTTTGCGAACACTAGCTTAAAGATTTAAGTGAATTCCCCTTTAGCGTGTACAAACAATTTTTACTGGTCAAAGCAAATGTGAATAGCACTAATTTAGGGGAAATCCCTTTATGTGCATACAATAAAATTTACTGGTCAGAGCAATTGAAACGTGCTAATATTTTGTGAACTGTCTGTATAATGTGAAAATAAATATTATATATTTGATTTAAAAAAAATAAACATGAATTCTTGTTCTTAAAAATTCTTTTTTTTTTTTTCACTAATTTAATAGGTTTTAGAGATTAGGAACAAATCACCCATTTTTGTATAAGATCAATGTCTTTTTTTACACGGCTTCTTCTGGAACCAATCTACCGTGTAAAAACAGACTTAGGTGTATTTGTATATGACGGATCATAATTTCGACATTATGCTTTCGTAGCGAAGGTTTCTACCGACATTGCCAATTTTGTAGATTCGAACTAATTTTCATACACATACTAGCACGTGCAAAAAGTCCACCTTAAAATTTTAGATTCATTTCAAAAGTTTGTTTTAGGCAGTTTTAGTAATCGAAATGCTCAATTCGTTCAATTTGACAAAATTTCTTTTAGTCAAAACTTCAAACACCGTACTAGTTTTTCAGACTATCAAGGTTTTATATATTATTCAAATTTTTCCCTTTTTCGCAAAGAATAATAGGAAAATGTTTACCGTTTACAGCAAAACATCTTCAAAATCTCTCAATTTGAAGCCTACCGAGACGGATATTGGGCAAACCCATCAGCTCTATCCCAATTCAAAATATTGTTGAATTTACAGCCTGTTTTTGTAAGAGTATTTTTCCTTTCGCTTGGAATTTTGGCGAAAGTAAATATATTTTGGGTTTTTGTAGTGCATGTTTTTTCTGTGAGTGACAAACACAATAAAGCTTTTTCCCCTGTATTTTTAGTTTAACGAAAAAATACAAAAAACCAGTAAAGAAAGTCCTAAAGTCGGGCGGGACCGATTTTATGATACCCTACACAACTTTGCTAATTTAGTTGAGCTCCACTTAAAAATTAAAAGTTTTTATGGGAGAATTCAATCATACACGCTATGATTATAATCATAATTTAAAATTCAAAAATATGCCGAAGCATTTGTATCTTTTAAATTCGGACTTGTATTGCCCATTTGGTGCGAAATTAATTTGAAAATCTGAACCGATCTCGATAAAATTTAGCAAAGGTATTTCTGAGCTGCATTTGATATATTTCCCCAAATATTGTTGTTACAGAGTGCATATTACGGCTGCGGAGGACAAAAATAATAAATCGGATGAACAATATATATGGGAGCTATAGCTATATCTGAACCGATTTCGATAAAATTTTGAATACTTATTTTCAGGCCTATTTTGGTTGTATGTGCAAAATTCCATACTATTCGGGCTGATATTACACGTTTGGTGTATATGGGAGCTATATCTAAATTTTTACCGATTATCTCCAATTTCAATAGGGTTCCTCCTTGGGCCAAACAAATGTTGATTGCAAAATTTCATTTCAATCGGATAATAAATGCGACCTGCATTTTGTTCACAAGAATACAGACAGACGGACGGACGGACGGACAGACGGACTGACATGCATAAATCAACTCAGAAAGTGATTCTATGCAGATCATCAAAAGGAACTATGGGTCTATCTCGTTTCCTTTTGCCTGTTACAAACAAATGCACAAAGACATAATACCCTGACCACCTTGTGGTGTAGGGTATAACGATAGAAGGAGACCCATAGTTTTAAACGGAATTTGGCTGTTTGTTTCAGAATCTCGCCAGAATTGTATGTGTATGACGGGGAATTTATATATGAAATATTTTCACATATCAACTCTTTGTTAGTGGAGCCATATTTATACCCTACAACACTATGCGTTGGGGGTATTATAAGTTTGATTGGGCCAAAAATTATGTAACACCTCGAAATATTGGTTTCCTATCTCGCCGAGATGAGTCGATCTAGCTATGTATATCCGTCCATCCGTATGTTAATTTGTAATCAAGCTACAGGTCGCAATTATGAACCGATCCTCACGAAATTGAAAATGGAGGTGGGGTTATGGTCAGAATAGAACCCTATTGTTTTTGGAGATGATCGCACGATATTTAGGGGTTGAAATGGACCAAAAACAGAAAAATTTCCTGATTTTGTAGTTGCTCTATAGGCCACAATTATGAACCAATCGACGCGAAAATTTTCATGGAGTTAGAGTTTAGGATTGGGCAGAAACCTATCAATTTGGGCCATCGGACAACAATTAGCGGGTAAAATAGACCCTAACATTTATTTAAGAAAATAGGAAAATGTCCACTAAACCGCGAATATTTTCAATCTCAGCCAAATCCCGAATACATTAAAAGATCACTTCTGACCATTACAGAGATGCTGATAGCCAAGAAATCGGATATATAGCAAAATAGGTACAATATATATGTAAAAAAATTGATCTTATTTATTCTGCTCATAAATCAAGAACCGCTGGGTCAATTTTAAGAATTCCCATCAATTCGGAATGTTCTCTTGCCAGAAAACGATAAAATCCAAGAAAATTGCGGAAAAATATACCAATAAAAAAATGAATATCTTTGGTTTCATTTTTTTTAATTTTTTTTCATATTTTTTATCGCATGCGATTTTTTCAATTTGACTTACAATTGTTAATTGTAAATTTTCTAAATTTTTACGTTCCCCAACACTACGTTTTGAGGGTATTATATGCATATCGCAATTATCGTTCGATCCTCACGAAATTTTGCATGGGGGTAGGGTAGGGGTCAGAATTAAAGCCTATTGTTCTTAAGATGTACATTAAGAGGTGCAAATGGACTAAAAAAAATATTTTTTTCTAATTTTTTAGTCGCTCTATAGCCCATAATTGAAAAGTAATCGACACGGAATTTCGCATCAGAAGAGAGTTAAGGACAGGGAAGAAGTCTAGCATTTTGGATGGCCATTTGATTATATTTAGCTTTAAACTTGACCACATACTTGAATATTTACCAACACTACGGAGTGCGTAAATATTGACCAAATTCTCCGGTTCAAAAAACTAAGGTAACCTCAGGGCGGGACTCTTTGATATTATTTCAAAAACGAAATCTTCTAAAATGGATTTGGATATAAGGGGACTTCGAACATATTGTAGCGTTGTAGGATATTACATGGTCGGCCCCGCACGGCTATAGTCTTTGCTTACTTGTCTTTAAATGTTTTTTTTTTTAAATTTGTGATAAATTTTGAATTTATTTGGATTGCCACAATCAGCACAACTCTTTATGAAATTAAATCAAAAATTTAAAAAATTATGGTTATGGTTATGGAAACACTGACATTTCAAGCCCTTTCGAAAATGGAAGAGAGTTTTCAAAATATGTATAAAAACTCAAATTAAAACGAATACGTTTTAACATGAACGATTCGAGTGAAAGCTACTTTTTTTTTACAAAAACAGGCTATAAGTACGCATATCCTAAACTATTTACATCTCTCCATCCTCGACAACAACAGTGATTCCAAATTAGTACCTTTTAGCACTGTTCGAATAATTGTAACACGCATTTGTGAAACCATCACCAGATCTCAAAATTTGATACCATCAATATCAAATTTCGGGATTTCAGCGCATAATTTTAGTACAGGGTTGCCCATATTCGACGGACCCATGACTCTTTGGGCCCATTCCAATCGACGAGGCTTGTCCGCAGACAACATTCTTTGCGTCAATTGAATTTCGGGAACAAAATCCAAATCAATACGAATAATCCGTTGTAAAGTGGATCGAGCCATGCCCAACTGCTGAGAACGGCGTTTTTGGGATGTTCTTGGGGACCTCTCAACACTGGCAGCGATATTCTCGGCCGATCGCCTTGATCGACTTTTATATGGCCTCTTCAGATTAGAAAGAGCCTTACCAGTCGAAAATTTTTCGTATAAACCCATAATGGTGTTCTTAGAAGGCACACTTCTTACATTTTTTAATGTTTTAAAAGCACGTTGAGTTTTCACAATTGACTTCTTCTGTTGAATGTAAATTTCAACTATTTCGCGTGGCGTGAATTGGTTCATGGCAAAAATCTGCTTGGACTGACGCTTCAAACGCGGTATGTCATTAAGCGATGTGACATCTCTGTCAAAAGTTATGGCGTTGCCAGAAGGGTCCGTCGAATATGGACAACCCTGTACTCCTTTGCCCAATATCAAGGTTTGTACTATTTAGCACTATTCGAACAGTTATAGCACTCATGTCCAATATCGGTCCACGATATCGTATAGCCCCCATGATTTTTGCTACATTATTCACCGGAATTGTTTCAAATTTGGTATATAAAGCTTGGAACAGTTACTACAACCTATGATACAAATTACTCAGACAGGACCACGTCCTCGTATAGCCCGCATATAACGGTTATTATACGAGCGGTATTTTCTGACGGATTTTTTTGAAATTTTCTCAAGTTTCTTCCAAATGGTGGAGGGTATAAAAAGTTCGGACCGGCCTTTTTTACTTGTTAGTACTCGAAATGCACAATTGTGTGCATTTGTCTAACTGAAGGAGACAACATTTTTTAATCAAAACTTCAAACGCAGTACTAGTTCTTCAGACTTTCAAGGTTTTTTTAAATTATTCAAGTTTTCCCTTTTTTTACAAAAAATAATTGGAAAATGTTTACCTTTTACAGCAAAAAGTCTTGAAAATCAAAATAAGCACTCATTTGCAATACACCCAATACCAAATTTTGTACCACCTAGTACCTTTTCATTAATTATACCACGCATTTCGAAACTCGCCTCCAAATCTCAATTTCAGATATCAACAGAGACTCAATATTAAGTTTCGAGATTCCAGCTGTATGTCTTAATCCAATACCGAATTTAGTATCACTTAGTACTTTTCGAACAATTATAGTACATATTTTCAAAACCACTTAACCACAGACACCAATATTAATATCTATATCAAATTAGAGGATTTAAATAACAAATTTAGTTATTTTCGTACAGTTAAAGTACATATTTTCAAAACAATCTCCATATCTCTTTCTCTGACACCAACCTTTAAATAAAATTGCAGGATTTTTGTTCTGTAATTTCTCTAATTACAAGTATAGTACGCATATTCTCAGAATTTGTAAATATCAACAATGAACAAGTAAAAAAGCTATAAGTTCTGCCGGGCTGAACTTTGAATACCCTCCACCATTTGGTACAAATTTAACAATTTTCAAAAAAAAAAAAAAACATAAATAAAATCCCTTAAAAATCTGTTAAAATCTTGAAAATACCTAATATAGCCTTTTATTAGAGTCTATACGACGATGTGGACCTGCATAAGCAACTTTTGTCACAAGCTATTACAATATTGAAATGCGAAACTTGAAAAAAAATCTGTTTATAATGCAAAGGCAATTTTCTGTCATAGGCTATAATATCGAACTTTAAATGCGAAATTTGAAACAATTCCGGTAAATAATGTCGCTAAAATCATGAAAATACCGAAGATCGGGGGGTACCATTATATGGGGGCTATACGAAGGCGTGGACCTGCACAGACAATTTTCTGCGATAGGCTGTAGCATCCATTATGAACTTCAAATGCAAAATGTGAAACAATTCCGGTAAATAATGCCGCTAAAATCATGAAAATACCGAATATAGGGGGGTACCGTTATATGGGGGCTATATGAGGACGTGGACCTGCACAGACAATTTTACGTCATAGGCTGTAGTATTCATTACGAACTTCAAATGCGAAATTTGAAAAAATTCTGGGAAATAATGTCGCTAAAATCATGAAAATACCGAATATCGGGGGGTACCGTTATATGGGGGCTATACGAAGGCGTGGACCTGCACAGACAACTTTCTGTGATAGGCTGCAGCATCCATTATGAACTTCAAATGCAAAATGTGAAACAATTCCGGTAAATAATGCCGCTAAAATCATCGAAATACCGAATATCGGGAGGTACCGTTACATGGGAGCTATACGAAGACGTGGACCTATATGGCTCATTTTCTGTTTTATGCTGTAGTATCTATTAAAAACGTCAAATACCAAATTTGAAACAATTCCGGTAAATAATGTCGCTAAAATCACCAAAATGCCGAATATCGGGATGTACCGTTATATGGGGGCTATACGAAGACATGGACCTACATGTCCCATTTTCTGTCATAAGCCGTAGCATCTATTATAAACTTTAAATATTAATTTTGAAACAATTCCAGTAAAAAATGTCGCTAGAATCATCAAAATACCGCATATCGGGAGGTACCGTTATATGGGGCTATACGAAGACGTGGACCTACATGGCCCATTTTCAATACCAAAAGTCCTGCAGACATAGTACACATTTGAGTAAAATTTTATCAACCTACTTCATTTCGTTCGGAAGCTAGAGTGATTTCCACAGACGGACAGACGGATAGACGGACAGTGGACGGAGATTGATAAATCGACATAGAACTTTATGGTGATCAAGAATATATATACTTTGTGGGGTCTAAAATGTATATTTCGAGGTGTTACAAACGGAATGACAAACTTAATATACCCTCCATACTATGGCGGAGGCTATAAAAAAGATGTAGGTTCAGCCGGGGAGAGCATCATACATACATATGAGTACACCGAGCTAAAGAATAAAATTATTGTTACGAGGAGTTGAGTTATTTTAGAGGTGCACTCGCATTTCAGCAAAATTTTTGGGAACTTAACTCATGTTGTGCCGTGTCCTGAAATGTGTGTATCCTACAAGTTTGATATAATTTCTTTACTTTAGTTCTTCACTTAGATTTTACGAAAATTACATTCCTATTCCAGAGAAGAAAACAAAACTTTCAAACCCCCTCCTCGTCTAATCATATCACTTTCAAATGTGTAAAATTATCCGAAAAGAAACAAAACTTTGTAAAAATTTATTTGACAATTTGTTGTGTGCCTGGCTTGCTTGCCTGCCTGCCTGCCTGCCTTAGTGGAAGTAATAAAAACAAATACCGATAGCTGCAACATTTTGTTGCCGTTTTTCGTTTGCTGTTGCAGTTTCGTGTTATCTAGAAATGCACGCAAATCCCAAATGTCGTTTTTGCCAAGACACCAAAAAAAAAAAAAATCAGTAACAGCAAACAAATTTTTATGGGAAAATAAACTAGAGCTTAGGAGAATGCTCTCTTATTACACCGAAAGCCAACCAACACCAATGCACAGCGAACAAACGAACGAACAAGGAATCACTCCCAAACATCAAAGTGGGAGGGAGTGCAACCCCCCTTTTTTGCCTGCAGCGAATTTTTGCTGCACAAAAAAAAAAAAAAAACAAAAAGAAATACCAACGCCTACACTTTGAACTTTCTTCTTTTGGCTAGATGGCTGAATGGATGGTTGGGTGCCTACACACGCAGCAGCAGCCTACCACCAGCCATCACGCACATGCTCCTAGAGTTAGTTGGGTTATAAAAGAAAATGTGTTTCAATTTTTTTCATTTCGTTACGTTTCGTTTTGGGAGGGAAGCTGTGTGTTTTTTTCCTCTTCGTTTCGTTAGATACCCAGTGGAGTTGGGTGGGTATCCGAGTTAAGTTACATTTTTATGTGAACGATTATCATCGTCCAAGAGATGAATATTGTGCACGTATCCATCTATCCATGGATGCATGAATGGATTAATAGCCAGGTACATACGTGCATGCAATAATATCCTACACTTCGTACACTACGTACTTCTGGCATACATTTTACACCTCAATGGATTAAAGAGTTTTGGAAAAATACCACTGCTGCTGTTGTTGTTGTTGTTACCAACACCTGAAGTAAGCTACAAAACATGGACAGACAGCGTACTGGCAGCTTATGGCACACTCACTGGGAGTTGTTTATGCCACATTCATTCATTCACTCACCCACCTTTTGTTTCAGCCCATTGCTACTCCTCTTGAGATCGAAATCTTTATGAATGAATGAACATTTCAATGCGGACTTGTTCGTTCGCTCGCTGGCTGACTCAGTCGCTCTCTCGTCCAGGCAATGCCAGCAACTAACAACTATAACTGGAGCCAATGCCTGGTTAAGAAGTGCTGTTGTTGTTTTAATGTTTTTTTATTGTTGTTGATAGTAGTCCTTGTTGAGTACTCCTCCATTACCCCCGCCTGCTTAGCAATTGAACACAAAACAATGACCCAATGAATAGGCAAGCCATCATTAGCAGCAACAGCAGCAGCAGTAGTAGTTGTGGGGCAACCTATGATTATGGCCTAGCGGGAATACCTCCAGTATATTATCCTTTCAAGTAGTGGGTGGAGGATATGGCGGGGCTATGGCACTTAGTTTCATGCATAATTTACATGCTCATGTTTAAATATAGAAAATGGGGATATAAATGCTTAGAGCCCATGAGGCTGGCCATAGATAATGGTCATGCTTTCAAATGCCTTTGACCGGGACAGGTGAATGGTATAAACAAATTATTTTGAGCCGAGTCCTGTTTGAAATGCCTGCCATAAACGTAATGAATGTGAAGTTTGTGACGTTTATGGCAACGGAGACGGCCAGAGTCCGTTTGACGCTGGCCCATCGATTAATTATCGTTTAACCTAAGGTACAGTGGGTTTGAGGGGGTACAGGGTTTTAATGAATTGAACTACGGAAGAAATACATACATAAATTTTGTAGCCAATGCCTGTGATTGGACCTTCATAATCCAACTTAGGTCTACTTTTCATGAGATTTATGGATGTTAGAAATTGTGACTCTTCATAAGAGACATGTAATTTCATGTAATTGGGATATGGGGATAATGTTTTCTCATTTGGTGAGATTTATTAATATTAACAAGTAAAAAAGCAGTAAGTTCGACCGGGCCAAACTTTGATACCCAACACCATTTGGAACGAGTTTGAATTATGTAAAAGTCTTAGAAATACCGAATATAGCAGTTATATTGGGGTCCATACGAAGACGTGGACCTGCAGGCGCAACTTTTGTATAAGCTATTACAATATTCGAATACGGATCTAAAAACAGCGGTGAATTATGTAGCTAAAATCGTCAAAATACCGAATATAGGGATGTACCGTTGTGTCGGGGCTATACGAAGACCAGGACCTTCATAGACAATTTTCTGTGTCAGGCTGTAGTACTTACCAGGAACATCAAATACGAAATTTCAAATAATTTCGGTGAATAAAATCGTCAAAATACCGAATATCGGGAGTACCGTGTTATATGGGTTATACGATATCGTTTACCTATATAGACATAATTCCAGGGGGGCAAAGTACTTAGAATGAATTTCTTATGTGGATCAAAATACCGAATATAGGGAGGTGCCGTTATATGGGGGAAATACGATATCGTTGACCTATATAGACATTTTTTTCCAAGTGGTAAAGTACTCCGAAGGAACTCCTTTTGTGGATTTTCAAACAATTTAATTGAAAAATTTGGTTACAATTATCAAAAAACCGATTAATGGGGGGGGGGGGGGGTTACAGTTATGTGGGGGCTATATGATATGCAGACAAAAGACTAATCTGTGCAAAATTAGAGCTTCCTATCTTTATACATTTTGAGTCTAGCGTGATTACAACAGACGAACGGACAGACAGATAGACGACTAGGTCTTTGTCTAAAATTATTATTTCGGTGAGTTATAAACGGAATGACGAACTTAATATACTCTCCATGTGAAGGGTATAAAATGAGTCTTTTGTTTTGGGGGGGAAGGACCATCCTCTCCAAAATAGTTTCTTTTCCATAATTTTCTACACATTTTGCAGCGGAGAGTTAATTTTCTGCTAGTAGGCCCCTGTTTTCAACTACATTTCTCCAATAATCAATACAGTGAAATAAAAACCATAATTTTTACTGTTTATACCCTACACCACAAGGTGGTCAGGGTATTATGTCTTTGTGCATTTGTTTGTAACAGGCAAAAGGAAACGAGATAGACCTATAGTTCCTTTTGATGATCTGCATAGAATCACATACCGAGTCGATTTATGCATGTTCGTCCGTCTGTCCGTTCGTCTGTCCATGTATTTTTGTAAACAAAGTACAGGTCGCATTTATTGCCCGATCCAGATGAAATTTTGCACAGATCATTTGTTTGGCCAAGGACCCTATTGAAATTTAAAAAAATTGGAGATAATCGGTCAAAATTTAGGTATAGCTCCTATATATATCTTCGTCCGATTTGCCTTTTATTGTGCACCAAACGTGTAATATCAGTCCGAATAGTATGGAATTTCGCATGTACGATCAGATTGGACCTCAAAATAAGTATGCCAAATTTCATCGAAATCGGTTCAGATATAGCTATAGCTCCCATATATATTGTTCATCCGATTTGTTATTTTTGTCCTCCGCAGCCGTAATATGCACTCTGTAACAACCATATTTAGAGAAATTTATCAAATACAGCTCAGAAATACATTTGCTAAATTTTATCGAGATCGGTTCAGATTTGGATATAGCTCCCACATATAACTTCGTCCGATTTACATTGGATTGTGCACCAAACGTCTAATATTTGCCCAAATTGGATGAAATTTGGCACTTACAACCGAATTGAGTCTAGAAGCTAGTATGTCAAATTTAGTGAAGATCGGTTCAGATATAGCTATAGCTCCCATATATACTGTTCATCCGATTTGTTATATTTGTTACCCACAGCCGTAATATGCACCCCGTAACAACGATATTCAGGGAAATATATCAAATAGAGCTCAGAAATATCTTTGCCAAATTTTATCGAGATCGGTTCCGATTTGGATATAGCTCCTATATATATATTTTTATCTGATTGTGCACCAAATGTGCAATACAACTCTGAATTTAAAAGATACAAATGCTTCGGCATATTTAGTTCTTTGAACTTTAAATTATAATAATAATCATAGCGTGTATGATTGAATTTTCCCATAAAAACTTTTAATTGTTATGCGCAGCTCAACTAAATTAGCAAAGTGGTGTAGGGTATCATAAAGTCGGCCCCGCCCGACTTTAAGATTTTCTTTACTGGTTTTTTTTTAATTATATTGAATGAGAGCAAACAAGTAAAAAAGCTGTAAGTTCGGCCGGGCCGAACTTTTAATACACTCCACCATTTGGTTCAAATTTGGCAATTTCCAAAAAAATAAAATCCGTTAAAAAATTCTGTTTAAATATTAAAAATACCGAATACCTACCTATACGACGACGTGGACCTGCGTAGGCAACTTTTGTCATAAGTAATCACAATATTTAAATGCGAAACTTGGTATATGTGGCTATACAAAGATTTGGACCTACATGGCCCATTTTCTGTTTTATGCTGTAGTATCTATTACAAACTTCAAATACGAAATTTGGAATGATTCCGTTAAATAATGTCGCTAAAATCATCAAAATACCGAATATTGGGGGGTACCGTTATATGGGGGCTACATGAAGACGTGGACCTACATGGCTCATTTTTTGACTTAGGATGTAGCATCCATTACGAACTTCAAATACCAAATTTGAAACGATTCCGGTATGTAATGTCGCTAAATTCATCAAAATACCGAATATCGGGAGGTACCTTTATATGGTGGCTATATGATAACTTGGACCTACATGGCTATTTACGAACTTAACCTGCCTACTGGCAAAATATACACGTCTGCAAAAATGTAGTCTTCTATCTCAATTTGTTCGAAAGATAGCGTGATTACAACAGACAGAAATCGGCTTAGAATTTTACGCTGATCAAAAATATATATACTTTGTTGGGTCTGACATGAGTATTTCGAGGAGTTACAAACGGAATGACAAAATTAATATACCCTCCATAGTATGGTAGAGGGTATAAAATGTCGGAAATAGCATCAAATTTTAGAACAAGTTTAGATTTGTTCGAATTGGTCACCTTTTGGTCAAGAATTATGGCCTTCATAGGGGCCAATGAAACCGTCACACGCTGCCCGAATGTTGCTCTGCGGTATTTTGACCCATTCCCAGCGAAGCGCTTGCTTGAGGTGATCGACACTTTGGTATTTTTTACTGCCAACTTTGGTGACCGGAGATGTTGGTGGCCATTGTGCGCTAGAAATGAATGGAATGTCCAAGGTCTGCGGCCGAAATGTTTGCGTGCCCAATTCTTTACTACACCCTCCAGCAACTCTTTAGCTCTTTTGAGTATATTTTCTTTCTGTTGCGGTATAACTTCTTGCACTTTTTTGAATTTACCCCGAGCTCATTATTCAATATTTGCCGAATGGAATATCAGCTCACGAGCCATTTTTCGGCCAGTGCGACTCTGATGTTGCTGTTTTCCAGTATCACGGTAACGAGCGATGATACGAGACACAAAAGATTTATTCTCATTTAAATGCTGGAGTACTCTAACGATAGCCACTTGTGGTTTTGAAGCCAAATATAAAGAAATCACACTATCACGCTTCAGATCCATCACGAATAACTTTTATTCTGGAAAATTCTCAGCAAAATGCTTTTGTGCGCTTGTAAACAATGCTGTCGGACGTGTGACAGAAGTCTGAAGTTGTTTGCAGTTGTTTCATCTCACCCTGTATATATAAAATACTGACTGAGAGAGAATTAACGTCCAGACGAAACAGATAAAGCTTGAATACTGAAATTTTGCATTTGATGTGATAATGCCGGAATTTCGAACATTCGTACTGCTTAAAATTGAATACTATTGGACAAACGGAATGACCTAGAATTCTGAAATTTGAAATTAGAGCCCCCATTGAAATTCGAACTAAAAGTTCACGAAGTTCTGAAATTTGAAATTAGAGCCCCCATTGAAATTCGAACTAAAAGTTCACGAAAACTTCTAAAATGGTGTCAGTTGGTATTATGGGAACGGATAGAGCTAATAATTTGATATGAGAATGAGGGTTGGAATATAAGTTTGATATATGAAGTTGGTGAAAATGTGAACTATACTGAATGGTACTAAATATGGAACAGTTTAGTTAAGGGTGAATGGATGAAGCAGAATTTTTAAGAGGTTATTTAAGAAATGTGTACTACAAGTGTACGCAAAAGTACTGAATGGTACACTATTTGGTATTGGTTGAATGGATATTGATACATTTCTGAAATTTAATATTTAGATTACTGATGTTAACTCTGTTTGAAATTTGGCAATGATTTAGAAATGCATCCTGGATTTGTACGAAAAGGGCTAAATGGTACTAAATTTGGTATTGGGTGAAGGTATAGGGCTAGAATCCTCAAATTTGATATATATGTCACTGTTGGTATCTGTGGTTAAGATATGGAGGTGATTTTTGAAAATTTGTACTATAGTACTTTTCGTGTACTTGTAGTACACAATTCCAAAACCTCCTCTTTATCACAAACTTTCCATCATCCGGGACCCCAATACAAACATCAAAATTCCAGCTTCATTTGTTACCCTAAACCAGTCTGTCCTAAATTTGATACACTTCGCACACCCAGTACACATTTCCAGAACCACCTTCTTATATCAAACTTACTTTCAAAGCTTGATTCTAACATCAAATTTTAATTTTTTAGCTTTTTTCGTTTACATAATACTAAATTGTTCCATTTTAGATGTTGAGTGCAATTTTAAAATTTTTCGTAACCTTAATTTTCGAATTTCCAAATTTGAATTGCTTGGGACATCTATCCAGCACTCCATCAGTTACTCTCATTCCAAATTTCAGAATTCCAGCTCATTCCGTTTGTCTAACATAGAGTATTATATTTATACCCTACACCACAAGGTGGTCAGGGTATTATGTCTTTGTGCATTTGTCTGTAACAGGCAAAAGGAAACGAGATAGACCTATAGTTCCTTTTGATGATCTGCATAGAATCACATTCTGAGTCGATTGCATGTCCGTCCGTCTGTCCATGTATTTTTGTAAACAAAGTACATGTCGTATTTATTGCCCGATCCAGATGAAATTTTGCACAGATCATTTGTTTGGCCCAAGGACGAACCCTAATAATCGGTCAAAATTTAGGTATAGCTCCCATATATATCTTCGTCCGATTTGCTTTTTATTGTGCACCAAACGTGTAATATCAGCCCGAATTGTATGGAATTTTGCATATACACCCAAATTAGGCCTGAAAATAAGTATGCCAAATTTGATTGATATCGGTTCAGATATAGCTATAGCTCCAATATATATTGTTCATCCAATTTGTTATTTTTGTCCTCCGCAGTCGTAATATGCACTCTACAACAACAATATTTGGGGAAATATATCAAATACAGCTCAGAAATACATTTGCCAAATGTTATCGAGATCGGTTCAGATTTGGATATTGCTCCCATGTATAACTTCGTCCGATTTACCTTTTATTGTGCACCAAACGTCTAGTATTTGTCTAAATGGGATGGAATTTGCCACTTACGGCCGAATTGAGTTTAGAAGCTAGTATGTCAAATTTGGTTCAGATCGGTTCAGATATAGCTACAGCTTCCATATATATTGTTCATCTGATTTGTTATATTTGTTACCCACAACCGTAATATGCACTCCGTAACAGCGATATTCAGGGAGATATATCAAATACAGCTCAGAAATATCTTTGCCAAATTTTATCGAGATCGGTTCAGATTTAGATATAGCACCCATATATATTTTTATCCGATTTCTAATTAATTGTGCACCAAATGGGCAAAACAAGTCCGAATTTAATAGATACAAATGCTTCGGCATATTTAGCATGGCATGTGGAGCTCTACTAAATTAGTAATTTCGAGCAATGGACATAATCTATAGATTGATTTGCTTTTTTGGGAAAAATTGCTTTCAATTTCATCTCTTTTTTAATCCTTTTTTTTTCATTTCCCAAAAATACTGTTCGATTTGTCGGTATTAGCTTATATTTATTTTCTATAGTATGTGTCATAAGCACAAACAGATGTATGTATATATGTGTCAAATGAATGTGGAATAGTTGCGGGATTATTGCCGCATTCACTCGCTCAGCGGTTGATTGTGGGTTGTTACGGCCCAGCGACATGCAATGTCGTGTCGTCGTCTAAAGTTATCGATGACGGAATCGACTTTGTACCAATTTCCTTAACACGTTATCAATTGCTTTTCATTTTTCAAAGCACATGTACACACACACACATACTCACCCACATGCCGGTGGTATTCATTCGGCATGCAAGTAGAAATTCATATCCCGATACGTGTTTGTCAGTCAGTTAGTCCGTAAGGCAGTCAGTCACACACCAGCCTGGGAGGGAGTCACTGTGAAATATGAACTCAATTGTGTGTGCATAAATAATTTTATTTTCTAAAACTACCAACCATTTCATTGGAATTGGACAATTATCACATGGAAATTGAGCAGCGACAATGGCATGGCAAAAGAGATAGGAGTTGGAGAAGTGGAGCATAGGGATATTGTATGAGATTTTGTTATTCAGTTCACACAAATGGATTGTGGGCGGATGGTGGGGAGTAAACAAATTATGTTCCATTCCATTATCAGAAATATAGATCGTTCAATGGTGTTTATAATAAAGTGGGAAAACTCAATTCTTTTGTTGCAGAGATATTATTAAGTATACGTCGGTGGGCATATGTTTTTTTGATATTAAAAATTTAATTTGGGTACTTAAATTGTAGGGATTGACATACTTTTGTATACCCTCCACCTTGAAGAGCAGAGTATATTAACTTTGTAATTCTGTTTGTAACATCAATAAATATTTGTCGTATCTATATCTATAAAAGAGGAAAATGTTTGTATGTTTGTTTGTAATTTATGGACTCGAAAACTGCTGAACCGATTTTTCTGAAAATTTCCAAATATACTACAACATTGCCTGAAAGTAACATAGGCTATAAAAATGTTTGAATTTCCACTTGGAACTGGAGATATAGTATTAGAATCGGAGGTACCTCCCAAAAATTTAGATTTTTTATGCACATATCTATTGATCTATTACAGATACAGTCTCCAAATTTGGAATGCGTAACGGAATTCAGAACAAAAATAAATTTGCTAAATTATATTGAAATCAGTTCAAATTTGGATATAGCTCCCATATACATTTTCGGCCGATTTCAAGCATTTGATGCACCAAACTCGCTATGTATCCCCAATTTCAATGAAATTTGAAACGTGATATGGATTTTATCTAAAAAATTGATTACCCAAATTATATTGAAATCGGTTCAGATTTGTATAAAGCTACCATATACATTTTCGGCCGATTTCATGTATTTGGTGCACCAAACCCGATATGTATGTCCAATTTTAATGAAATTTAAAATAAGTAACGGAATTGGGAGCAAAAATGAATTTGTCAAATTTTATTGAAATCAGTTCAGATTTGGATAAAGCTCCCATATATATATTTTTTCGACCGATTTCATGTATTTGATGCACCAAACACACTATATATCTCTAATTTCAATCAAAGTTGGAATGTGTAGCGGAAATTAAAACGAATATATATTTGTCAAATTATATTGAAATCGGTTCAAATTTGAATATAGCTCCCATATGACAAATTATATTCAAATTCGCTCTGATTTGTTTACAGCTCCCATATATATTCTCGGCCGATTTCACATATTTGATGCACCCAAAGCGAGAGAGACGAAATCTGGTACCAGAAAAGATTGCCAAATTATATTGAAATCAGTTGAGGTTTGGGTATAGCTAACATATATATTTCGGCCGATTTCACACATGTTATGCACCAAACACGGTGCATATGACCGATTCCAATAAAATTCAGAATGTGTGGCGGAATTTGGTTACAATAATAAATGTGACAAATTAATTGGAAATAAGTTAAGATTTGGATATACCTCCCATATATATATATATTCTCGGCCAATTTCACATATTTGACGCACCAATTTCAATGAAATATGAAAGATGTGGCGGAATTTGGTATAAAAGTAATTTTTTTAAAATTATATTTAAAACGGATCAGATTGGGATATGATTTTAATAAGAACCATTGACCCACATCGCCTTAGGCTAACACTAAAAAACAACACAACAATTAATTTGAAATACGCTTATTACGGGGAATTATGTTGCTACCTCAAATTCACTAAAATCACGATAAAGTCCACATTTTTTGACGTTGAGCTTTAAAATTTGGCAGACCAATTTGTATTTTGTCTAAGATGGTTGGTATTGAAAACGAGATATACCGGTTCACGTTTTGATATAACCGTCATATAACGATACCTCGCGATATTCGGCATTTTGATTATTTTTGCCATATTTTTTCAGGAATTTGTCTAAAAATTGGTATTTGTAGTTCGTAATGGGATCTAATTGCTGTAACATAACATTGAATATTATACCCACCCATCCTTATTCCATATTTTGATATTCCTAGTCACATTTACACACGAAATTGTTTTAAAATTTTATATTTAGGAGGATTTTTTTTGAAAATCCAAAAAACGAAAAGTGAAACACGTTTGAATTCATATACTTTTATATAAAAATGTTTTCTTTACCCGATGGTGAAGGGTATTAAAAGTACGGCCTGGTCGAACTTAATGTTTTTTTTTTTTTAATTTTTTGGACTTAAATTTGGATGTTTACCTTATTACAAACCTTTTTCAATTATCGAATTAGAAGAGAAAACCTTATTACAAACCTTTTTTACAAACTTGTTTCAACACCTATTACCAATTTTGAATTATTTTCGTTTTATTAAAATCGTGAATATACTGAATATAACCAGGTACCGATGTTTTTTTTTTTTTTTTTTGCTGTAATTAAGACATTAGTGGCCAAGCCTAAAACATTTTCTGATAGGAGGATTACTTTTGCGCCAGCTTGTATGAGGGCTATTCGTATTGAAGAGGTCACGTATGGCTGTCCGACAGGGATGTGATTATTTAGAATTCGAAATAGAACATTCCAGTGGAAATTGTGACACAAATCATCAAAATGCAGAATATCTGGATAACCTATACCTACAGTTGTATGCAAGTGAGTTTTCTACATACTGGTAATACAAATTACCAACTTACGGCAAATGGGTTTTATACCACAACGAAAATCCATTTTTTTCCAAAAAATTTACGAACCAAAACAAAAAAAAAAAAAAAATAGAATTGAGTGAATTTTTTTCCACCTACTTCTTTGTGGGGTCTAAAATGCTTATTTCGAGGGTATAAATACTATACTGTATAGCAGCAAATTTAGATAAGCAACATCAGACAGTCCGCTTGTTTAATGGGATATTAAGAAAATGTGCCATATCGAAATAACGTATTAGACCTTGGATCTTTTTGGACGACGTCTACTTCAGGATATTTGGAGTCGACCTGATCATCTCCGTCTGCCTGTCTGACCGGCAAGTGCAATCTCTGACTCTAGATTGAAGTATTTCAATTAGTCGGAATTTGGTGCATAATAATATATCTATCAAACTTAGGTCGATTTCGGTGTTGAACAAAATCAGACACAATGTTTTTGGTACCCCCTCCCCAAACTATCGCAATTTTCACAAAATAAATTAATTTGTAACAAGTGAAAAAGTCCCTCAACCATTTGGAACGAATTTGGAAATTTTCAAAAAAGTCGCTAAAAATTCTCTTAAAATCTTAAAAATACCGACTATTGCCGTTGAATTGGGGTCTATACGAAGACGTGGATCTGCACTGGCAGCTTTTGTCATAAGCCATTACAATATTCAAATACGAAATTTGAAAAAGAACAAGTTAAGTGCGAGACCAGGACCAGCATAGGCAATTTTCTGTCACAGGCTGTAGCATCCTTTACGAACTTCAAATACGATATCTCAAACAATTTCGGTGGGTATTGTACCTAAACTCGTCAAAATACCGAATATAGGGCCTAAACGAAGACCTGGACCTGCATAGACAATTTTCTGTCACAGACTGTAGTTCCCATTACGAACTCTAAATATGTAATTTAAAACAATTCCGGTGAATAATGACACTAAAATCGTCAAAATACCGAATATTGGGAGGTACCGTTATATGGGGGCTATACGAAGACGTGGACCTGCACAGATAAATTTGTCTTAGTATCCATTTCGAACTTCAACTACTAAATTTGAAACAATTCCGGTGAATAATGTCGCTAAAATCATTAAAATACCGAATATCGGGATGTACCGTTATATGGGGGCTATATGAAAACGTGGACCTACATGGCCCATTTACGAACTTAGCCTGGCTACTGGAAAAATAAACATGTGTGCCTTCTATCTCAATTCGTTCGAAAGATAACATGATTACAACAGACAGACAGACGGACAAATACTTAGAATTTTACGCTGATCAAGAATATATATACCTTGTTGGGTCTAATATGAGTATTTCGAGGAGTTACAAACGGAATGACAAAGTTAATATACCCTCCATTGTATAAAAACGGTGAATAATGTCGCTACATCTTCAAAGTACCGAATATTGGGAGGTACCGTTATATGGAGATGCATACGCAATTTTTTCACAGGCTGTAGTACCCATTATGAATTCTAAATACGAAATTAAAAACAACTTAACAACAACTAAATTGTCAAAATATCGAATATAACGATATCGTGGAGCTATATAGATAATTCTCTTCCAGGGGGTAAAGTGCTTAGAAAGAACTTTTAGATAATTCCATTTAAAAATGTAGCTAAAATCATCGAAATACCGAATATATGATATCGCGAACCTATATGCACAATTCTATTCCAGGGGGTAAAGTACTCAGAACGAACTCCTTTTATGGATTTTCAGACAAATTCATTGAAAAATTTGGCTACAATCATCAAAATACCGAATATCAGGGGGTACCGTTAAATGGGGGCATACGATATCGTGGAACGATATAGCCTATTTTCGAACTTGACAGACAAAAGACTGATCTGTTTTAGCTTCCTATATTAAAACATCCTATGTGCAGGACCATTATTTCGAGGACTTACATAATTTTTTGTCCAGCCAAACTTATAATATCCCCCATGTATAAAAATTAATTTCCCCGAACCAGTTAGGTTTCACCCTAAGACTATCCTGTCCCACTCCATAGACGTTATCAAGGCCAAACGTTTCTCTGACACTATTTAAATTTATTATTTCTTCTCATTTGGTGTCATTTTTCAAATTTCTCTAGTTTATTTTCGCTACCTTTTGATAATAGCAAAGTAATTTATTGCTGGTCGGAATCATGTTTTCAATTTTCTACTTCTTGGGGTTGTAGTGGTGGTGTTGGTGCCTGGCAAAATTGAACTGCAATAAATCATTGTTCTAGCGAGTTGTTACTCTCTACCCGATTATAATATATACATGTGTACCAACATGTATACCTACATATATCATTTTGAAATTTCATTGGTATTGGTGTTTGTTGGCGTTTTCTACCGTAATTATTTCCCGCCAAAAAAGAAATGCAAAAAGCGAATAGCATATAAACCAAACTAGAAAATTCAAAATAAATTGTACACACACAAAAAGGAAGAAGGGAAATATGATTCAAACACCTTGAAGGTTTATACAGTCGAAAAAAACACACACATTCCAATGGCAATGCTGTTTTTTTTATTGTGTGTTCCTTGTTTTTGACAAGCCACTAAATTGTCAATACCTCGGGCATTGTTAAACGAACAAGTAGCGGCCACCTTGTAACCCTTTTTTATAGCCGCAGAGAAATAGATAAAAGACGCTCTTGGCTGGCTGGCTGGGTGACTGGCTGAATTGGCTAATGTGAGAAAAGGGGATGCAAGAAAAAAATGTCACACTTTTTTCTCGACACAGTGTGTTTGTGTGTCACTGCAAATGTGGAAGGAATCGGAGGGTTATCGGCCACCCACCACCCCATTATATTAATGAAAAAGAAACGCTGGAAGAAACCCCAAAATGAAAACAAACATTGTAAGGTAAGCTTTCTAACTAGACCACACAGTGAATACCGCATGTTAGAACAGCCTCATCATCCATTTCCCAAAAAACAAACACACACCCACACTCTCGTCAGCATTAATATGTATATTACAACAACGGCGGTGGTATGCAACATTACCACCCACCATCCTCATTATCATCACCGCCATCATCTCCCTGCACAACCCACTCGAACAAGAAATTGCCATTGAGGCAATGACCAACATTAGCAAGCAGCAGTAGAACATGAATTATTCACCACACCCGCTAACTATTTGTGAGAGCAGAGCAGAGTGGTGAAATGAGTACATAATTACAGGTACTCCAAAGAGATTGGAGCGCGTGTTGTCACAGTTATGAGTCCTCTACATTTCCAGTGAGAAAATTGGGCTTTTGGAAATGTTATGATAACCAAATCGAAGAGAAAGAGAGATACCAACAGGGAATGCTCTCAGTTGAATGTTGGCTTGTGTCGAATGGTTTGATGACGATAAAATTGTAGCGTCATATTACCAGAGTCGAGCATACCAATGATGGGTTTGCATCAAACCATTGTAAATTTACTTGTTGTTGTTGGCGTTGGTGTCGTATACGTATCGTTAACATGAGGTACTAAGTTGCCATCTATGCCATTTTTGTCCTGAAATTATGGGGAATCTTAATATTAAAATATATATGTTTGCAGATGCATCAAAAACAGATATCAAGTACAACGTCAATTCGTATGGTACAATTATAAATGGTGGACATATGTTTAAGATTCTCTTAATTATTTATTATAACACCAGTAAGCAAAGGCCAAAAGTCAGGCGGGCCAACTATGCGTATTTAGTAGAGTTCACGTTACAAAAAATGTACATTGGAAATTTTTGTGAAGTAAATCTTACCAACTATAACCCAATTAATATTGCTGTATAGTGCATGATATGACCTTATGGAAGGATTATATTAAACAAGTAAAAAAACTGTAAGTTCGGCCGGGCCGAACTTTTAATACCCTCCACCATTTGGTACAAATTTGGCAATTTCCAAAAAATAAAATCCCTTAAAAATTCTGTTAATATCTTAAGAATGCCGAATGCTTATACGACGACATGGACCTGCATAGGCAACTTTTGTCATGAGTTATTACAATATTTAAATGCGAAACTTGAAGAAAAATCTGTTTATAATGTAGCTAAAATCATTAAAATACCGTATATGAGGGGTAACGTTATATGGGGGCTATACGAAGACGTGGACCTGCACAGACAATTTTCTGGCATGGGCTGAAGTATCCATTAAGAACTTCACATGCGAAATTTGAAACAATCCCGGTAAATAATGTCGCTAAAATCATCAAAATACCGAATATCGGGGGGTATGGTATATGGGGGCTATACGAAGACGTGGACCTACATGGCCCATTTTCTGTTTTATGCTGCAGTATCTATTACGAACTTCAAATACCAAATTTGGAACGATGCCGTTAAATAATGTGGCTAAAATCATCAAAATACCGAATATCAGGGGGGACCATTATATAGGGGCTATACGAAGACGTGGACCTATATAAATTTTTTTTCTGTCTTAGGCTGTAGCATCCATTACGAACTTCAAATGCCAAATTTGAAACAATTCCGGTGAATAATGTCGCAAAAATCATCAAAATACCGAATATCGGGAGGTACCGTTATATGGGGGCTATATGATTTCTTGGACCTACATGGCCCATTTACGAATTTTACCTGCCTACTGGCAAAATATACATGTGTGCAAAATTATAGCCTTCTATCTCAATTTGTTCGAAAGATAGCGTGATTACAACAGACAGACAGACGGACAGATAGACAAACAGACACACAGACAAACAGACAGACGGACATGGCTAAATCGTCTTAGAATTTTACGCTGATCAAGAATATATATACTTTGTTGGGTCTGACATGAGTATTTCGAGGAGTTACAAACGGAATGACAAAATTAATATACCCTCCATAGTATGGTGGAGGATATAAAAATATTTTTTGGAGCAATATATATACCGGACCGAGTTTCACGAAATGGTTTATAAAAATTCGGTTGAATATAAAAAAATCTATTCAATTTGGGCTGATATTATATATATGGTGAGCAAGAACCGAAGCTATATAAAAATCTGAACTGATCTCGACAAAATTTGGCAGAGCAATTTTCGAATTGTATATGATATGTGGTACCAAAGATTGTTGTTGTGGAGGGCATATCACGCATGTGAGTGACTTAAAACCATAAATCGGATGAAACATATATATGGGAGCTATAGCTATATCTAAACCGATTTTCACCAAAATTTAAAGCTAAATTCAGCCAATTGGGCTTATATTAGCCATTTGGTATACAAAAAACCCGAACCGATCTTCACAAAATTTTAAACACTTATTTCTGAGCTATATCTGATATCTGGTACCAACGATTGCTGTTGTGGAGTGCATATCGAATGATGAATTAGGTTGGAGTTGCCAAAAATAAGCCCATTTGCGCTGATATTTGGCCATTTGGTGGACAATAAACCTTAAATCGGATAAAGTTATGCATGGGACCTATATCCAAATCAGAAGCTAAATAGAAATCCTCGAGAGTATGTAATGTAAAGGTATATTGTCCTATATTATTACACCCTATAAAACTAAACAGCTGGCGGAAACTTGAGTTGGCCATAACGAGCTAATATGAACAGTTAGTTATGAGACTCAACGGACTTCTGAAGGCCGTTCCTGTTCGAAATGATAACAATTCTGATACTTTTTGTACTTTTTGCAAGGAAATGTTATTTTATTTTCCTATTGGGACCCATACCGAAAGATATTTCTGTGTACATTTCTGCATACCGACTATATCGTTACATCTAAAGTTGTAAATAGTGGTTTAACTATGAAATCGTTGGAAGCAAATATGTGGGAGCAATAGAGTGCATAGTATGACTTGGATAAGGTAAAATATGAACTTAGATTAAACCTATATATGGGACCCAAAGCTTTATCTAAATCGATTTGGTCCAAACTTAATTTTAACAAATTAGGCAAATGTAGCTCGATTGGTGTATTATTTATTCCAAATTAAAAAGAAATATATATGAGAGCTATTTTGAAATCTGAGCCGATTTTGACAAAATATTGCAAAGATATTCCTGGCTTTATTTGATATATTGTACTAAATATCATTATTCTAGAGCGTATATTACGGTTTGAGGGGATTAATTGTGAGATCGCGTCTTCATACAGACGTACGGCTATATTCGGTATTTTTATTTAACATAATTTTTTAAGGACTTTATTTATTTTTTTTTTTAATTTCCAAACTCGTTCCAAATGGTGGAGGGCATTAAAAGTTTTTCTTTTTACTCGTTTTTACTAATTTTTAAAGCAAAATTCAAAACATTTCATATGGCAACATCGATAAATGTGTATGCTCCACATACGACATAGGATCTACTGTAATTTTCATGGCTGTTTTTTCTGTTGTTGCTGCTATTTTTCTCACATATATTTGCTCTCCATGGTGGCGCTAGATTGCAACATAAAATATGGTTTGGGAAAGAAACAAAAGGAAAATAAGGTTAAAAATCGAAATCGATAAAAAAGCAAAGACAAGGCAAGTAGCAAAAGCATACAAACACACACACACACACACACCTCGACAGAGACAGAGACACACACCGAAGTCGAGTTATTGGACTGATCTAAAATTAGATGTCGTACGCAAGTGTATTTTAACATCGTTGTCTGGTGTTGGTGTTATTGTTGTTGTCGGTGGTGGTGTTTTTTTTTTTTTTATCATGACACGACCTCTTATATCCAACCGGGCTAAGAAACCTACTTCTAGACCAACCACATAAGTAGTAAACCAAGACGATGACGATGTCTCGTTAAAGAAAACGACGATGACGACGAAACAGCGACTAAAAAAATAGGAGGCCCTCCCTGTTCAAGTGCCATTGTTAGAAAGGAAGTATATAGCAGCAGAGGAAAACGAGAAACGAACGAAAGAACGCTTGATAAAAATGACAACGCATAGGGGGTAACAAAAGGAGAACCTCCTAGGCCAGACATTCACAACAGACACGGCAAGTAGAGATTATTAGACTTATGGTCGGTTGGTTGCTGGGTTTATTCTCATATTTCATTCCATCATTCTTACATACATACGTAAAATGTCTATGGGGTATTTAGTTCAATTTCATTATTGTTTTGAATTTTTCAATATTATGTCTATATTTTTGTATAAGATACGAACTGCTTCGATTTTTTGTTCTAATATATGTGTAATACTTTATTCTTT